>NW_024412421.1:20090693-20105754 GCF_014898765.1 Herpailurus yagouaroundi | reverse complement strand
TGTGTGTGTGTGTGTGTGTGTGTGTGTGTGTGTGTGTGTGTGTGTGTAATGGAGCCGGGTTTTGTTCCCTGCTCCGCACGGCTGCGGAAAGTCACCCTCCCTCCCCAGGGGACCCCCACTGCCTCCTGACACAGCCCCCACACTACTTGTCCACTTTAGACATCTGAATGCTACCAGGCTTCACAGCCTACCCCTTCCGGTGCCCTCTCCCACAACCCCCAGCAGTGCTGGGCTCCCTGAGGCAAGAGACTCAGACACCGCATTAACAACTGCCTGGTGCAGCAATACCTCCATTCACTCCTCAAAGCTACTCCACAAGTTGGTGTTAACATCATCCCAGTTTCATTGATGAGGAAACTGAGGCTTTGAGAAATGAACTAACTTGCCCAAGGTTGCCCAACTATAAAAGCAGCAAACCTGGCTTTGTTTGTCTGACTCAGAGGTCCCATGCCCTTAAGCATTAAGCTAGCTAGCTTTCAAGGTTGTTGTTGTTGTTTTGTTTCATTTTTTTTCAGTTGTGGTAAAATACACATAACATAAAATTTACCATCTTAGCCATTTAAAAAAATTTTTTTAATATTGATTTTAAGAGAGGGAGACAGAGCACAAGTAGGAGAGGGGCAGAGAGACAGAGGGAGACAGAATCTGAAGAAGGTTCCAGGCTCCGAGCTGTCAGCAGAGTCGGACGTGGGAGCCTGAACTCACTAACCTGAGCCAAAGTTGGACGCTTAATCGACTGAGCCACCCAGGCACCCCCATCTTAGCCATTTTTAAGTGTCCAGTTCCATGGCATTAAAAGTACATTCACACTGTTACATAACCATCACCAGCATTCATCTCCAAACTTCTTTACATATTACAAAGCTGAAACTCTGTGCCCATCTAACAACTTCCCCCTTCCCAAGCACAGCTTGGGAGACCAGGGCACATTCTCCTGGATCTTGGCATGTACAGCATTCATGCCTGTGCTGTGTAACCCTCCCAGCCACATGCTCTTCTTGTGTGTGAAGCAACAGGGAAGTTTCTGTGGGCATGGGCACTCCTGGGTGGTCTAAAGGCTGGTTCTGAATTTAGGAGTTGTCTTATGTGGACCTTCTTACCCCTCTCACCTTCAGAGGTGAACGCTGGCTTCTATTAACCCCAAGTCTCCAGCCTGGACAGTGGTATGCATCTCTGTACCATCACACAGAGTTTTAGAATTCCTTTCCAGAATTCATAACAAAACTATACACTGCAAACCTCCCACCATTCCGCCAAGACTCAGACCCAATTGAAGCAATCCATATAGATACGGTGCTGTGTGGATGACACCGGGTGCTGAGGGGCTATGATGCAATGAGGAAGGTACAGACCTGTCCGTGTCCAGAAGGAGCTGACAATCTAGGTGGAGAGATAAGTCCCGTGGAAAAGCTATGAACACGGAAATGGGATGAGGCCTAATTACCAGTTTCAGGCCACAGGGGAAGAAGTTCTGAAAGACTGAGCCTTGGACACAGGGTTAGTACATCTGAGGGTGCCAAGGCAGGAGCAGGCCCAACCAGCTGACAGAAACTGAAATGCAAGCTGGCTCATGAGGGACCAAGTGCAGGGGGTACTCGTGTACACAAAACTGAGGGATGAGAAAAGTGCACACCAGGTAAAAGGTATGGATGTCCCTGAGGCCACCAGCCTGTCTGGGTGGACGGAGGCTAGATGAAAGAGCCAGGTAAAAGAAGCTGAGGTTGGAAATGGGCCAGGCTGATGACATCAGGCTGAGATTGGGTCTTCATGGGGACAGTGAGGCATTGTGGAGGGCCTGATGAGTGCAGGACTGAAGGGAATATACATCAGGTAGCCCCTACTTTCTTTCCTCCACAGTCTCAGTGCTATGTGCTGAGCCCTGAACCCTACAGGAGCACTTCCTTTCTGAACCCAACAAAGGGCAGAAGAAAAAATAAAGCCCAGATCCATCTCACAAAGGGAAAACCAGCCTCTCCCAAACCTAGTTCTTCAACTTACACCCAAGACCTTAAGTATGCTCTTTAAAACCTTTCACCCATTGGGGCGCCTGGGTGGCGCAGTCGGTTAAGCGTCCGACTTCAGCCAGGTCACGATCTCGCGGTCCGTGAGTTCGAGCCCCGCGTCGGGCCCTGGGCGGATGGCTCAGAGCCTGGAGCCTGTTTCCGATTCTGTGTCTCCCTCTCTCTCTGCCCCTCCCCCGTTCGTGCTCTGCCTCTCTCTGTCCCAAAAATAAAAATAAATAAAAACGTTGAGAAAGAAAAAAAAATGTTTTTAAAACCTTTCACCCATTGAAGTTCCTTTTCTTTGAAACCATAAAAGAACACGGGACTAGTTTGTCCTTTTGGCAGGAAAATCCCACATGCAACTTGCCACATTTATAGAGTGGAAACTGCTGGCCTGGGAGCCTGGGTCCTTTGTGGACCCAGGGATTAAGGCACTATGTGATGAGCCAGTTGAATGATCTTGGACAGGTCACTGAATCTTATGAAACCTCAGTTTGCTCACTCCTGGTATGATGATAACAACAACAGCTGGTCCCACTCAGAAAGACTGCCTCCCTTCCATACACGTGGGTTGTTGCAAGTGCCAACAAGGATGTCAGGCAGGTTGAGATTCCAGTTGGTTTTTAGAACCCTAAGAGTGGTTGTCTCTCCCACTGGGGAGTTCCAGATCCTTTGGCTGTCACTACAGGAAATAGATGTCAGGGAAGGCAAATTATCACCAGAACCACATGACCATCAAGCGCGGAATGGCCTCAAAAGGATGTCGTCTGGTCTCTGCCTCCATGACCAATGCCAGAGGGAAACACCAGAGCATCCAAAGCACGATCCCCATCAAGTGCTTGAGTGTCCAGCAAGAAGTCAGAGGCTGAATAGTTTATGAGACATCAGAGACTGGAACAGGATGGTGGCTTCATGAAGAGGTAGAGATGGAGGTGTGGTGGGGAGAAGACAGTACTGACCCAGAGCACTAGGAATCTTGAAAGAAAATGAACCTAGATTCTTACCTCACATCAGATACAAAAATTAAAATGGATCACTGACTTAAAGGTAAGAACAAAAACTACAAAATGAGTAGAAGAAAATATAGGAGAAATTCTTGATGGCCTTAGATTTGGCAGACTTCCTACACAGTACACAATAGCACAGGCTTTAAAAGATAAAAATCAAGGGGCGCCTGGGTGGCTCAGTTGTTTAAGCATCCGACTTCGGCTCAGGTCATGATCTCGCGGTCTGTGAGTTCGAGCCCTGCGTCGGGCTCTGTGCTGAGAGCTCAGAGCCTGGAGCCTGTTTCAGATTCTGTGTCTCCCTCTCTCTCTGACCCTCCCCCGTTCATGCTCTGTCTCTCTCTTTCTCAAAAATAAATAAACATTAAAAAAAAGATAAAAATCAATATATTGATCTAAAAATCTTCACCGAGATTTTAAATTTTTGTACTTCAAAATACACTCCTACAAAAATGAAAAGGTAAGCCAAAGACTAGGAGAAAATATTTGCAAAGCATACATCCATCTATAAACAAATATAAACATTAGTCTTTTCATTGATATTTCAACATAGTTGTTACCTTGTGCCACTTCATCATGGAACTTGTCAATAAACTCCAAGGGGAAAATATAACATATTTGAATAGATATTTGAAATACAAGCCTTTTGGTGGATAGTTTATAAATATTTATAATATATATAATTTTATATAATATGTAACATTATAATATGTAACATATTTTAATGTATCATAACATTTAATATAATATAAATTATAATTATTTTATATATTATATTAATATGAACACCCCAACTTTAAAAGTGGGAAAAATTTGAAGAAACACTTTAACACTTTATCAGAGAAAATATATAAATGGCAAGTAAACACATGGAAAGATGCTCAACATCATAGTTATTAGGGATATGTAAATTAAAAGCATAATGAGATACTACTACACACCCACTAAAATGGCTAAAATTAAAGACTTATCATACCAAGTGTTGTCAAGGATATGGGCCAACTATAACTCTCATAGAAATTGCTGGTAAAAATATAAAATGATTCAACCACTTTGGAAAACAGTTTGGCAGGTTTTTACGTTTATTTATTTATTTTGAAAGAGAGAGAGAGAGAGAGAGAGAGAAAATCCCAAGCAGACTCTACACTGTCAGCTCGGAACACGACATGGGGCTCAAACCCACGAACTGAGACATCATGATCTGAGCTGAAACCAAGATTCAGATGCCTAACTGACTAATTCACCCAGGTGCCCCAGTTTGGCAGTTTTTTAAAAATTTAAAATGTACATACACCATATGACGCAGCCATTCCACTCCTAGGTAATTACACAAGAAAAATAAAAACACACATTCACTCAAACACTTGTACATGAACATTCATAGAAGTTATATTTGTGGTAGCCCGAAACCAGAAACAACTCAATTGTCCATCCACAATTGGATATGGATAAACAAACTGTAGTATATCCACACAATAGACCACTACACAGCAATAAAAAGAAACTATTTATACATGTAATGACATGGATGAACACTAAAATAATGAAGCTATGAAATAAGGCAGACAAAGTGCACCTACTATGATTCCACATATATACAATTCTAGAAAATGTAAACTGATCTACAGTGGCTGATAGCAGATCAGTGGTTGGCTAAGTGGGACAGGAAGGACAGGGATGAAGGATTTCAAAGGGGCACAGGAAAATGAGTGATGAATACATTCCTTGTCTTGACTGTGGTAACGGTTTCACAGGGATAGACACATGTCAAACTCATCAAATTGTATGCTTTAAATATATGCAGTTTACTGTACATAAGTTATGTTTCAATAAAACTGTTCAAAAGAGGGGGAAGAAGGTGTTCACACTTGGCCCCTTGGTGGAGACCAGTCACTCTTCTTCACCTACTCATCCATACCTCTCTCACTTGTTCTAGGGTTCTCAAGGGAAAGGGCTGTATCTTCTGTGTCAAGTCTCCTGTAGAGGAAGAGGGTGACATCATATGATGGAGGAGACTCCTTGGGCAGCAGCAGAAGGCCAGTGGTGATTACATTTGGCTCCTGGAGGAATCTACCCAACCATGGGACATGTACGCCACTGTCATTCCTGCCTTATTTGTGGAATGTGCAACAACTGACTCTGGAAATAGTCCCAACATTGCTGCAGAGCTGGATAAGGAAGAGGGGAGGTGCTGAGCCATGCTTGGCTCTTGAAGGAACTGAACTACCCAGGCTTACCCTTCAGGTTGGGGCTGTCAGACAAGATGGTCATTATATAACCTACAGTGACTCGTCAAATTCTGGAGCCAGAAAGCCAAAGCTATGTGCAAGGTGCTCCTGCAGCAACTGGCTAAACCTGGATTCCAATCTTTCCTACGCTGACCTGATTGAAGTCTCTTGAGGTACTGACTCCTGAGGGCTAAACACTTGACGCTATACGAGGGAGTTAATTTCTATGGCATTCAACTAGGCTAAGAATGCAATCCTCCACCCTGTTGGCAGTCCTGCCAACATGTGTGACCTGCCCTCAACCTCTGTGTGTTTTCCTTGATAGCATGAGCCTTACTAGAAGAAAGCTGGATTCATAAATATCCAACCAGGGGCACCTGAGTGGCTCAGTTGGTTAAGTATCCAACTTCGGCTCAGGTCATGATCTCGTGGTCCATGGGTTTGAACCCCATGTCAGGCTCTGTGCTGACAGTTCAGAGCCTGGAGCCTGCTTTGGATTCTATGTCCCCCTCTCTCTGCCCCTCCCCTGCTTGTGCTCTGTCTCTCTCTCTCAAAAATAAATAAACATAAAAAAAATGTTTCTAAAAAAAATCCAACCCTAAAATGGACTTACGTGTTAGGGTTACTACTCACATGACTAAAGGAAAAACTGTTTCCTCTACTCACCATACTTCTGATACCAAATGTGTGGGTTTTCCCCTCACCTTAGACAATTCTGACACTAACTACCCAGAGTTGGTGCAGACCCTGCAGGTTAAGGGCTCAGGCTCACAAGATTACATATACTTCAGATGCCAACTGAAAGTAGTGGGTGCCCAGGTAACCCACACTTCTGTCCAACTTGGCTATAAATCAAAGGTTCCCATGAACCCCTTTTCAGGTTCAATAATTTGCTACATGGCTCACAGAACTCAGGGAAACACTTCACTGTTCCCGGTGTATTATAAAGGTCACAACTTGGGAAAAGCCATATGGAAGAGTTGCATAGAGCAAGGTCTGGGGAAAGGGTATGGAGGTCCCATGCCCTCTCTGGGTGCACCACTCTCCTAAGCGCCTCAGTGTGTTCACCAACCCAGAAGCTCTCTGATCCTCCCTTCATTCACAGATTTTATGGAGGCTCCTTTGCAAAGGCACTAATTGATTAAATCATTGGTTGTTGATGTTTAAGTCAATCCCCAGCCGCTTTCTCCTCCCCAGAGATGGGGGAGGGTGCAGGGCAGGGACTGAAGTTTCCAAGGCTCTAATCACATGCTGGTTCCTCTGGAAACCAACCCCCATTCCCCAAGAACCATCTCATCAACATAAATTCAGATATGGTTGCAAGGGCTTATAGGAGTAACAAAAAATACCCCTCTCACCTCTATCACTCAGGAAGCTGCAAGGATTTGAGAAGCTCTGTGCTAGGAACCAGTGACAAAGACCAAATATCTATTTCTTATTATATCACAAAGTTACAATGACAAAGGAATTAGACACCTGATGGACAGACGTTCTGGGTGTTCCTTTAAATCACACACTCTATCACCAGCATCCACAAAATGATCTGGTTTCCAGAAACTGCCTACAGGTAGATTTTCAGGCATGCCTGAGAAGCAGGGTGACTCTTCCAGTGACAGTCATCCTCTCCCCGCTGGGTTCTAATGTGGTTCCATTTCCTTAGGAAGTTCACCTTGATTGTGACAAGGGCCTGGCTGCAGGGACAAGGGGCTATGCATGGCAGACAGTCTGAGCTTTCTCTCTGGGTCACTATCAGTGCTCCAGTGACCTTTGTGGATGCCACAGGCCTTGCTCTGTTCTCTGGCTCAGGCCCACATCCATGTTCTCTCCTCAGCTCACTGTCTCTGTAGGCTCAGAACCTGGGATCACTCCCCATCCTCCCACACATTCCTGACTGAGCTCAGCCATCCAAATGGCGGGGAAAGCTTGCTTTCTAGATCTCTCACCCAAGAGACACTAGCTAACAACTCACCACCTGGCCAGATAACCAGGCAAAGTCTGATGAATTTTAATTAAAATCATGTGCCCAGAATGGCCATCCCAACAGGCAAGGCAAAACTAGAAGGCCTCTCTTCTAACCAAGCACTTGTCCAGGGCTCACATTGGCACAGCACGTCTCCCATTTGTGTTGTAACAGAATACGGTCTTCCCAGGAGAGCTTTGGTCCCTGCCGGCATTCAGAGAAATAAGGGTGTGAACAAGAGGGCACTAAAGCCAACTGTAGTCATGTGTGGAAGGACACAGGGCTCTGCTATCTGTCTCAGTGCCCCAGTACCTGGCCTTTAATGTGTACCAGACACAGATCTACATCTATGCAGCACAGGGTGGAGGGGGCATCAGGGACCTGACCTGATTAGGAACTCAGGCCCCTGATCAAATATTTACTGGGCCCTTACTGTGTGATGTTACTGTGGATTCAGCCTCATTCAGATGGATGAGGCCCCTGCCCTCATGGTTCTCACAGCCTCAGCCCTGTAACATTAGCCCTGAGAGGTCATGAAGCAAGAACAGGGCTGACCAGGTTGGATACCAGAAGCAGCCCAGGTAGAACTCCAAAATCCCATCCCTGAGTGAAGGGAGAAAGAACTCAGGACAGGATAGGGCAAGGCCAGATACAGGAAGAAGCCGTCGACACCTCAGCCAAAAGCAAAGAGATGTGTATGGGGAGTATATCTGTGAGTGAGTGAGTGAGTGAGTGAGTGAGTGAGAATTCTGGTAGGATTTAGCAAGTGGCCAAGGCTGGCTGGGTGCCAAGGAGTCTAAAGAAAGTGAGGGCCCCCACCAGAGCTTCTCCCGAAGGCTTGATGTACCGCTCTTGGCCTTAGCAGGGCAGCTCCTGTACTAGCCTTGGGCCAGAGGTCCAGCAATGTGGGCTGGGAGCAAAGGCTGGGCTTTCAGGGATGTAGTGAGGAGTACACAAGTGAGCAGAGAAGTTCAGAAGGTGGGCCTGACAATGCAAGCAGCACACGATAGTCAGGACTATAGACCATGGCTACATCTCCCACACATTTTCTGCTGAGATGCACGAGAACCAGAAACCCTTAATTGCTGCAACTGGCCTCCAGGCTCTGCTTTTCACTCACCACTTGCCTCCCATCCCCCTTCCCTAGACTTTGGCCTTTTTGGCCTGTGCCCAATTAGAGCTTGCCTTGTGAACTACACATCAGACTTGGACTTCCATGGCCTGCCTCCTGGGTAGCACCAGTTCACCCACCCTCCTCATCCTCCTGCTATTATGGCTCCTATCTGATGAAGCCCTGACTCCCACCCCACATTCACTTGCCAAACTATCAAAGTAGCTGGTTGTGCCCCACAAGGCTTTCTTAACTCTAGGTGATGGGAGTTGGTTAAGAAAGATCAATGATGGTGTGGCTCTAGGGAAGAGAGTAAATTTGTTACGAAATTAGGGGTCACTCAGGAGCTGAATGGGGAGGGGATCAAGGATACCTGAACAGGCATGGGGTGGAGGCAGGTCTACCTCAAGATTCAAGAGACAGAGTTGGGGGGCACTCATGACTGAATTTGGGAAGCCTCCTGGAGACCCCAGGAGCTGAGGTGAGAGGTGTCAAGAGTCACTAAGTGGGGCTTGAGGCCAGGAACCTAAGAGACTGCAGGGAACTCAGCTGGGGACAACTATCAAGGTGGGCATCTTTCTCATTTGGGCTTTCTGTGCTCTTGTCCCAAGGCATCTCAGAGTTATACTGCTGGCCCCTAAATGTCGAGCAAAGCAAAGAAGACAGATGGGACAGGCCAGCAGGAAGAAGAGCCACAGTGACCAAGACAGCTCCACACTTGGGGTAAAGAAGCCTGTTGGGTGCTCTGAATAGAGTGCTACCTTGCTCACCTTACAGCCTGAGCTACATTCTCCCCGGGGCATGGCACACTGTGGGTATAGCACTTCAGAAGATTTCCTTACTTCCTGCAGGTCACAAAGATACAGTTAGTAAATCTTGCCCTGAGGAATTTCAGATTAACTGCTCCCATCTGTTCGTCACCCAAAATCCGGAGCAGAGTTGGGACAAGACATGAGACATGTAACGATTCCAGATTCCAGGATCTCAGATATCAAAGAGTTAATTTGATTTCAGAAACATGTCATCAACTCCCAAGGAGAATGTGGCTCCAAGGCTCCTAATAAGTGAGAATGACAAGGCGATACCAGCACCCATCAGTCCTACAAGTGCCATCCACAACCACCTGCAGCTGCATGGCACAGGCTAACCAAGGTGAAGACGGAGAGTGGCCTAGCGCTGAGCCAGGCTCTGCCAGTTTACTGCAGGATCCTGGACAGATCACTTCTCTCCTGGCCTCAGTTCCGGATCTGTAAAAGCCTTCTGCCCTGTGTCAGGCTACCTGGGGCAATCCCGCCCACTGAGCATGGCTTGCTCTGCACAGGCTGAGCTCTGGGTAAAGGCTGTCTGGGCCATTCACCTCCCCCCATCCGAGAAACTGAACTTCCTCTAAACCTCTGTGGGTTGTGGAAGGCTCAGCCAGCACAGAGCACTCAGGGGCCTTCCTCTGGAAGCAGCCAATTCTAGCCGTGTGGCCCTAAGTGACCAAGGATGGCTAGCTGAAAGGAGAACAGAGAAAGGAGAACCAGACTCAGAGAACACTGTTTCTGCCCCCAGACCACTGGGCTCAGCACTGCCAGACTCCCTGCTGTTCTTGAGGGAGACAGTAGTTTGAACTGACAGCCTCTAGGGCTTCTCCACACTGGGGCCTCGACTGAGTGACTGCCCTGCTCTGTGCCTCAGTTTCTCCACCTGCAAGTGGCTCGGTTGTGAGCATTAAATAAGGAGATGTGTTAAACAAGTGTCATAGAAATGTAATTTCCCTCCTTGCTTTTCTTCTAACCTCACAGCCACCTTCCCTCAGGCAGGGCGAGCTGCGGCTCTGCTGCTTTATCATAAGACAAATTCAGAACCTGACCCCCAGATTCTGGGTGAATCAGTTAAGAAATGACTATAAAAATGCGTGGCTACGTTATGAATAAACAAACATGTGGGTGTTCCCAGTTGCTTCCTTTACATTTTTTTTTAAGCAAACTCTACTGGTAGCCATAAAGACCCCAGTATTTTGGAAAATTTCAGTGGACAGGAATAGCAAAAAACTGTTAGCCCAAATAACTTTTTTTTAAGTTTAATTTTTTTTATTGAGAGAGAGAGAACAAGCAGGGGAGGGGCAAAGAGAAGGAGAGACAGAATCCCAGCAGAGACTGACATGGGGCTCAACTCACAAACTGTGAGATCATGTCCTGACCTGAGATCAAGAGTCCGATGTTTAACCGACTGAGCCACCCAGGCACCCTGCCCAAATAACTCTTCAAATTTTCTATTCTGACCCAAATCCAATTTTAGATCACGTTGAGAATGCCTTATACTCATATGAACAGAATATGAAATTAATATTTCTATTCTCAATATTTGTTGAGAAAATAGTCTTACAATTTTAAAAACAAATTTGTTTAGAAATATTGCAAAACTAGCTTTTACACTATTTCTCATCATGCCTTATTATTATTTCTGGTGGAGTATAGTTGTGTTAATCAAAATTGCCTTACTTTTACTGGTGATTATCATGTCGACTTTGTATTTCACAAGATTAGACAAAGAGCCACACATTGTATTAGCCAAATAGAGCTGTAGCTGGCTTAGTCTCTAGAGGGAGTTTCCATGCTTTTCCATCAAATAGTTTTTTTAATTTATTTTTTAAGGTTTATTTATTTATTTTGAGGTGGGGGTAGGCAGAGAGAGGGGGGGAGAGAATACCAAGCAGGCCCCATGCTGCCAGCACAGAGCCCGATGCAGGGCTCAATCCCATGAACTGTGAGATCATGACCTCAGCCAAAATCAAGAGTTGGATGCTTAGCTGACTGAGCAATCCAGTTACACCCAAATAATTTTAAACATTATTTTGGTACTTGAAGACTTAACCTTAGTGAATAAAAATACTGTTACATTATTAAAACAAAGAAAAACAAGAGAAGAATTAAGTTAAGTGACTGAAGCCGTTGGGGCAAAAGGAAGAATGCAAACTCCATACTTGACAATTTGGGGATCTTTTTGCAAAAACCATGATGCCTGTGCCAATAAAATTCAACACACTCACAGTGAGTTCTCCAGCTAATCCAGAATATGGCAGGCAAGCAGATCTTGGCAGCTGGGTCTGAGGGGTGTGGCACGTAGGGCTGGCTTCATGGATAAGCGACAGTGCAGTTGTGCTTGGCTCTCCACTCAGGATTTAATACTCTATAGTGGCTACCTCAAAGTCCTTAATAATTTTATTTTTGAGCTCATGCTTTGTAAACGAAGTCCAATGGGACAAGAGAGCATGCACCAATGGGAGGGCACCTTGATTCCCCTGTGGCCACCCTTCCTGGGACAGGTTCTCTGCTGTCTGCCCACTGTCCCCACCCAGTGGCCGCACCAGCCCTGGAAGGGAGGATCATGGTTGGGTGTGTGTGCCGCATCACAGGGCAAGGGCCTAGGCACTGTGAGGGTCTACATATGCAACTGTGAGTCACCCTTGTGCCTGAGGAAGTGCAACATTAAACAACGAATTAAAAACACTGCTACATGGGGCACCTGGGTGGCTCAGTTGGTTGGGCATCCGACTTTTGATTTCGGCTCAGGTCATGATCTCGCGGTTCGTGGGTTTGAGCCCCACATCAGGCTCCTCACTCTCAGTGAGGAGCCTGCTTGGGATTCTCTTTCTCTCTCCCTCCCTCTCTCTCTGCCCCTCCCTTGTACTCACTCATTCTCTCTCTCAAAATAAATAAATAAACTTTAAAAAATTAAAAATTAAAAAAATAAAAACACCACTACAGGTCAAGACAAGAAGGAAAAGGAGAGGAGGAGGAGGAGGAGAAGAAGAAAAAGACAATTCCTGCTTTTTAAGCAAGGGGCCCCACTTCCTACAAATTACAAAGCTAGCTCTGGCAACAGGCACTCATAGGAGAAAGTTCTAATCCTGAAAAAGTTGGAAATAGCTTCAGTGTGGAGCATGGGGACTTCTCCCAGCAGGGCTTAAGCAAGAAGACAGCCCAACAGCACTGAGGGCCCAGGCAAAGATGGAAAGCAGACAGTAGGGTCTGGTGTGGTACCCACATAACCATGTGGAATGTTCTAGCAGCAGGGAGATGCCTGGGAGCAAGGAAAAGTCAAGGTGGAGCTTTCACCTTTACCTTTGGTTTAAAATGTTGAGGACTATTATGCAAACCAGTAGGAGTGCACATTGGTACAACCTTTGGAAAGCAACTTCGCATCCCATCCACTAGTAAAATCAAAGATACACACATACTAGAGAAATTCTGCACATATGTACAGGGGACCCATATGAGAGTGTTACAGGGCATTGTGGGAATATAAAAAGCTAGGAATAATCTTAATGTTCATCAGGAGAATAGATATAGCAGTATATCCACATGGTGGAATAACACAGAGCAATGAAGATGAATGAATTACAGCTACATGTGTCAACATAGAAGAGTCTGGACCGTAACATGAAGCAGCCCTGTGGGCATACAGCCTTCAGGAGTGACAGCTCTTATGTCCCCCATGTTGGTTGAGTCCTTGAGCAGGGAAGGGGATGGCCTCCTATAGTTGAATATCAGACACTTAGAAGACTTACCTCATCCAATCCACCAAAGGTTCAATGGTGAATTTCCATTATTAGAAATTTACTCCTCTGTGTCAAGGCTATGTGTTAGAAATCAAAGAGACTGATGGTATCTAGCTCTACAGAACTCTGCTGGGCAGCCACTGGCCCAAACCCCTTGTCACTAAAAAGCTCATGGAAGGAAGCCAAGGTAGAAAGGTTGAGAAGCTGGGTCAAGGACGGGTCAATATCACGAGTATTGAAGGATTGGTTAGATGAAGAGAGGTCAGAGGAGGCATCAGGGGACAAGAAATGCCAAAGAAACCACAGAGATTTAAGGAGGAGTTATACATGTGCCTTGGTGGCTCCATTAACGGCCTGACTCTTGATTTCGGCTCAGGTCATGATCTCACAGTTGGTGGAATCAAGCCCCACTTTGGGCTCTGTGCTAACAATATGGATTCTCCCTCTCCCTCTCTCTCTCTGCACCTTTCCTGCTCTCTCTCTCTCTCTCTCCCTCAAAAGAAATAAACAATAAAAAGGGGGGGGATAGTTATAGAAACTGATCACATATCAGAGGTACATCAGTGAAGATTTCATTTAATAATTTGACAATTAAGAAGCTGCTGGTGACCTTAGCAAGGGCCATTTTGGTAGAATGATGGGGGTAGAACCTACATTTGGTGGGGAATAAAAGAAACTGAGGAAATGGAGGCACAGTATGTAGGCTACTTTCAAGAAGTTTGTTTATAAAGTGCAGGATGGGAGCTGCCAGGGAAGAGAAAGTGAAGGTTAGAGCACCTGCCTAGAATAGGAAAGAATTATGTGTGCAGGGTAGAGGAAAGGAAACAGACACAAAGGAAGGATTAGAAAATCAGAGAAAGAAGGTAATTTATTATCCTGGATCCTGGAAGAGTCAAGGGGGCAGGGGCGCCTACGAGGATTCATCTTAGAAATGCCATGTGGATCCTTTTAGAAACAAAAAAGAGAGGAGCTGAGAACCTGATACGCTTCATTGTCCCAGGACAGTAGAAGTTAAGGTCATTGGAGATAAAGACAGCAGTGGGGTGGACAATTTGAGGAGAGCTAGACAAGCAGGAAACAAGCCACCATTGGGAATGGCATTAGTGTCTGGCTAGTTGTGAATAAAAGGACTGGCAAAGAGCTGGCTGAGTTGGAAACCACATCTCTGTGTGGTACTAATTTTCTTTTGTCCCAGTAGAGCTCAATAGCTCTGAAGTCCTGCAGACAAGATGAGAGGCTGGATTATTCCCAGGTTAGGGTAGGCAAAGTGGGTACAGCTGGACATAGGGTTAAGGCCACAGAGAGTGCTGGGCAGATGACAACAGCTTTGGGAACATCTGCAGTTGCTAGACAAAAGAGACTTTTCTGGTTTTCTTTCTTTTTTTTTTTTTTTTAAGATTTTATTTTTAAGTAATCTCTACACCCAACTCGAACTCACAACCCCGAGATCAAGAGTTGCAACTGAGCCAGCCAGGCACCCCTCCAGTTTTCTTTTATAGAAGAGATAATAGTCTGTTGTAACTTAAAATATAGTAAATAGAAAAGCCATTCGAATGAATAGAGTTGATGTTTTCAACATTGAAGTAGCAGCCCACACCACACCTTGCTTCTGGGTCAGCAATCAAGGTCAAGTGCTTCTATGGGCACATGACCTTGCCTGCCCATATCTCTCAGCATTATGTCCACCCCACAAACTCAGAGGTAACAATGGGATGAGATTCTTATCTGTACCTCCCACCGCTGTGCAGATGACTGGTGTCGAAGGTACTTAAAAAGATAAGTTTACAAGTTTCTAAAATGCAGTAATTTGGTCAACTTGATGAACTATTATTGGAAAAGGGGGATGAGAATGATTAAGTCCTTGCTTTTTGAATAGAAACCATGCTGCTGAACACTGCAGCAATTTTATCACCCTCTTAAACATCTTTCAGCAATTTTATCCTTTTTTCAGAATTTAGAGATGGAGTCTACTTTTTGTGCTTTATAATTTTTAACTATTTTCAGCCAGTTATTCCTGCTCTGCACTGTTTTATATTCATAAAAGTCACAATTACTTAAAGAGCCAACAATAGGATTTGTTATATAGCTCTTTTTTTTTAAATGTTTGAATATTTTATTGAATTGCTATGACTCCCTTCCTTATCAGTGGTATATTTCTTTCTTTCTTTCTTTCTTTCTTTCTTTCTTTCTTTCTTTCTTTCTTTCTTTC
>NW_024412421.1:19796235-20090683 GCF_014898765.1 Herpailurus yagouaroundi | reverse complement strand
TTCTTTCTTTCTTTCTTTCTTTCTTTCTTTCTTTCTTTCTTTCTTTCCTTATCTTTTTTTTTTTTTTTTGAGAGAGAGAGAGAGAGAGAGAAGGCAAGGGGCAGAGAGAGAGAGGGAGAGAGGGAGAGAATCCCACAAGCAGTAGAGAGAGAGAAGCAGGGCTTACCCAGAGTGGGACTCATGTTCACCCAAAGTGGGGCTCGAGGTCACCTGAAGTGGGGCTCAATCTCACCTCATGTGGGACTCAAACTCATAAACCATAAGATCATGATCTGAGCCAAAGTCAGATGGTTAACGACTGAGTCACCCAGGCGCCCTATAGTTCCTTATTTTAATGTTGATAAATTATTTTGAAAGAGAGAAAGAGAGCGCCAGAGCAGGAGAGGGGCAGAGAGAGAGAGAGAGAGAGAGAGAGAATTTCTTTTTTCTTTTGAGAAAAATAACTCATGTTAATGACAGGAAAATTTTAAACTACAGATGGGTAGAAGGAAAACTGGCAGCTAGTTAATATGTAAGAATATGTCTTCCAGCTCCTTCTCTAACCTGTATACAGTGGGTTCATACTGTATTTACTTTTTTCAACCACCTATAAGGAATCTAGCTCTCCAGGATTCAAGTGCCCTATCTACCTGACACATATCTGCCTGCCCTGGGCCCTAGGAAAGGAGTTTTAGAAGAAAGAGTAGAGGGTGCTGTGAGCTTAACCTAAGGAGAAGAAAGACACTATGGGCTCTCCCTGGAAGGTGAAATGGCCACTTCTGCTTCAGGGACCACAATGCCTTCACTGAATAATCATGTTAACAACCACCTCCGGACATCTGTGAATAATCTGGAACCTTGTAATTTGTGCTTTTGGAGAGTTCCACAAAGCCATGGTGTGGGTCCCTCACCAGGGGCATTCAACTCATGGCTGAGAGGAGCCAGTGAAACTTGAACCTTAGCCATAACAAAGTAGGAACAAAGTTCAAAAGATTAAACCTGTTAAAAATGCCAACAACCACCCTGAATGATTGTTATCCTAAAATAACATAGCAAGTGAGCCTTTTTTCTCATGGAGCATCCCAGTGTACTCTCACTTGGCCTGTTCAGGAATGAGGGGATGTGCTCCAGACCCCCAGAGGTACTGCCTTCTTCTGCCCACAGTCAAGTCCTGTGACCCCTGCTCTTTCAGCCTTCAGTACCAGGAAGATAGAATATGGTGTTTCTTTCATGCCCCCAGGACATAGCAGTGGGCCGCATTGCCCATGAAGTCTCTAAGAAATTGATGGGTAAACTGGCCACAGGTGGCCACATGGTGTATGGAGAGAGCAGAGGCCCAGATAGACCAGGATTTTCAACTTGGTCCTGCCCCATTCCAGACCTTGAGAAACTTACCTAATTTCTCTGATTCTCCAGTTACTTGCCTATAAAACAGGGATTCTTGTAAGGTCATGAGGATGAAACTGGGACTACATAGGTAAAACACCTGGAAACTTACGTGGCATATAGGTGATGCACAATTAAGTATTAATTTCTTTACCTCCCAGCCCAGTGGACTTTTCAGACTTGCCATGACCTGGAGCATCCTGGATATTGAGATGAACAACATTCATTCATTCAACCAACATTTACATAAAGTGTCTATACATCTAACACCCTGGAATATCAACTTCATTTAAAGTTTTTAAAATATGATTTTAACACTAAGACAAATATTATGGAGGAGAATGCAAATTTTGTATTAAATTTGAAAGAAAAAACATAAGTCATTAGGCCCATGCCCTGGACTTCCCAGGGATCCCATTCAGGGCAGCTTGAAGATGCTAAGATGCCCAAGGACATGACCTCAGGTGCGATTCACACAGATCTCCACCTTTTCCTGCTGTAAGATATGAACCAGAAGTGACACGGCCCCTTCCTAGGAAATCAGCGTAGAAGCAAACTGGCCCAGAAGACAAACCAAACAATTACACAGTGAGTCCTCGGGCTCACCACCCTCACTATCCCGACAGCCTCGCTTGCACAATCTGTCTTTCTGACTTGCGAGCAAAAATCAGGGCAGATTCTTCCAAGATGATCCTCAATTCTCATGAAAAGACACTCCCAATTCTAGGAAAACTTTGTGAAATTTGTCACATCTAGGATGTTCAGCCAGTTCAAAGTTGTTTTCCTTACTCCCTCCCATTCTAGCCTTCTGCTACTTCTTGGGTCACCTTCTAAGGTCAGATTCTGGGGTGTGAACTGGAGTGACCCTATCTATTTGTTACCTGTGTCTTGCTGGACTCACATCTGTTGCTGCTCTTAACACAGGTTGACCTGGGCTGGAAACCAGATCTCCTGTGTTTACTTTCTCATCAGAAAAATGTAGCTCCTTCCCTGAATCTATCACCATGTTAACTAATTTCAGTATTTGATAGAAACAGAGAAATGGTGACAGTGATCACCTCTGAGTGATAGGACTAGAAGTGATTTCTATATTCATCATTTTGCTTACCCATATTTTTTTATTTTTAACAATGAGCATGTAATATTTGTGTATAAACAATGAGAAAAATGTAAGAACCAGCAATCTTGTCGCTTAGTTCTTTCTTAATGATTTTACATTCTGAATTTAAGCTCAACATTCAAAGCAGAAAGTCACAGAATGTTTTTCCGAAAGATAAGATACGGGAAATCCAATAATTCCTGAAGGCACTTAGGATGAGCACCGGGTGTTGTATGTAAGTGATGGACTACTAAATTCTACTTCTGAAATCATTATTACACTAGATGTTGACTAACTTGGATTTAAATAAATTAAAAAAAAAAAGAATGGGGGAAAAAAAAAAAAAAAAAAGAAATCCAGTAATTCCTGCATATTGCCCTTTACCAAGCTAAACCAATTTCCGGTTTATCCTTAGGTTTACAAGAACAAATGAAAGATTTTTAAAAGTTTATTTATTTATTTTGAGAGAGAGAAAGAGCATGAGCAGGGGAGGGACACAGAGAAAGAATCCCACATAGGCTCCACGCTGCCAAAGGAGAGCCCAATATAGGGCTTGAACTTATGAACCTAAGAGACTATGGCCTGAGCCAAAATCCAGAGTCGGTTCCTTAACTGATTGAGCCACCCAGGTACTCCTAAATGAAATTGTTTTTAAAATAGGATTGATTATTTATTCAGTGTACTTTACATACAGTTAAGGTTATCTTCCTATGAATCAAAATCACAACAAAACTAGAAAAATTGCTGGTGAGGTAATGGAAGAAGAAATTCAAAGCCATGGTCTTGGGAGATCACATTATTCTCCAAAACAACTTAGTAACCCAAGGAAGTAACACCAGATGTAGATTTTAATTCCCTTTTTACAGACAAGGATTCATTTAATTCTAGTAATTTTTTTAGTGCTTTTATTTATTTATTTATTTTTTTTTTTTTTTGAGAGAGAGAAAGAGTGTGAGCAGGGGAGGGGCAAAGAGAGGGAGACACCGAATCTGAAGCAGGCTCCAGGCTCCGAGCTATCAGCACAGAGCCCAATGTGGGGCATGAACCCACAGACTGTGCAATCGTGACCTGAGCCAAAGTTGGATGTTTAAGCGACTGAGCCACCCAGGCACCCCTAATTCTAGTAATTCACTTATCAAATATTTGAATATTTACTATGCTCCAGGCATACATAGTTCTAGGCACTGGGGATACAACAGGAAACAAAACTAACAAAAATTCCTACCCTCATGAAGCTTGCCTTCTGGTCAGAGAAGCAGAAGATTCCCATGCAGCAAAACAATCTTTAGCACAGTTTTAATACTGTTTCTACTGTTTTACTGCCATTTTACTTAGAGAAAGAGAAATTTCTACCAAGTCCTTATTTACTTGTTTATTTGTTTGTCTGTTTTTGAGAGAGAGTGCATGCAAGCAGGGGAGGGGCAGAGAGAGAGGAGGACCGCAGATCCAAAACAGGCTCTGTCCTGACAGCAAGAGAACCCAATGCTGGGCTCAAACTCTTAAACTGTGAGATCATGACCTGAGCCGAAGTCGAGCACTCAACCAACCGAGTCACCCGGTATCCCCCTACCAAGTCCTTCCTAAGTGTGGCTAGGTTTACTGTTTCTTGCCATAACTCTGCTAGGAGTGGGACAGACTGCATGCCAGTACCTTTGGAGTCAAAGTAACTAGAAAATTGGTGAGTTACCCAACCATAACCTTCCTACAGTGAATGTCTTAGGATTTAGCGGATACAAAATGGTTCAGATGTTCCCAGAAGAAGCTAAAGTGTCCCCAGGTATGACTGGAGTAGAGAGCTGAGCTAAAAGGTTGAGATACCTCAACCTGGGATGTTGGGACTGCCATGGTGGGCTACTGGCATAAGCAGAAACAGAAATGGTACTAACTTAGTGAGAAGGAGATTTTTAGCTCCATGTGAGAGAAAACGTTTCAATAGCCAGAGATGTTCCACAGTAGAATGGGCAGTAGGAAGGGCAGTACTCAGGCTCTGACAGTGGATGGCTGGCCCATCTCTCCCACTTACTGGCTGTGTGACCTTGGGCTAGTCTTAGAACCTCTATAGGCCTCAGTTTCCTTGTCTGTAAAATGGGAATTAATTTTTTTTTAATGTTTATTTATTTTTAACAGAGAGAGACAGACAGATTCAGAGACACAGCATGAGTGGGGGAAGGGGGAGGGAGGGAGACACAGAATCTGAAACAGGCTCCAGGCTCTGAGCTGTCAGCACAAAGCCGGACGCGGGGCTCGAACTCACAGATTGCGAGATCATGACCTGAGCCAAAGTCGGACGCTCAACCAACTGAGCCACCCAGGTGCCCCTGTAAAATGGGAATTAAAACGGTACCTAGTTCTGGGCACCTGGCTGGCTCAGTCAGTAGACCATGCAACTCTTGTTTTCAGGGTTATAGGTTCAAGACCCACGTTGGGTGTAGAGATTACTTAAAAACAAAATCTTTAAAAAATATAATATAAAATAAAATAAAATAAAATAAAATAAAATAGTACCTAGTTCATGGGATTATGGTGAAGATTAATAAGAGAAAGCAAGAGAAGCAGAGCTCACCCGAAGTGGGGTTCATGCTCACCCAATGCAGGGCTCAAACTCATGAACTATGAGATCATGACCTGAGCAAAAGTCTGTTGGTTGCTTAACTGAATGAGCCACCCAGGCGCCCCTATTCTATGCTGTTTTTATGGTGGATTTTATTCTATTTGTTTTGATATCAAAATAATATTATATACATTCATATTTGGCAAAATGATTAACATTTGGTAGTTGTGATGTTAACATCACAAAATCCGTGGCTATAGCAGGGATAGAACCTACAACTCCCTACGACGATTCCTCTCAACAGGGCTTGATGCTACCACATTTTGGATATGACCATGGTCTGAGCCCAGGACACGACCCCTGACTAATCAGGGAATGCCCTAAAGCAAGAGCACCACCAGCCATACACACACCCAACAGGGCTGATTTGAAAGGCATCAGGGGTTCAAGACAGAAAGTCCCCAGGGAGGCTATCCTCAATGTCACAAAGATCCCAAGAGCCTACATCTGAACAGAGCAGCAGTGCCAGCCTGAGCCCCACTCTGGGACACCAGAACTGATAGATGCAGATGGCAGCCTGCAAGGCAGGACTCTGGAGGCATAGCCAAGCTGGGCTGGAAAGCCAAGTTATAGCTCAGTGGGATGAAGGGCAGCCTAAAGGTAGCACAGGACAGGACCCCAACCCAGTCATAATCCCTCTTGTGATTGGGGGGTGGGGGGGGGGTGGGGGCGGGGAGGGGGCAGAGATTCAGACAGGATTCTTCTTCCACCCCAGTGAGGACACTCCAAGGGCAGCTGTCCAACCCCAAGAGACGTGCTTTACAGCCCAGCCCTACCTCCTGGCCCTGGCTGTTGGTAACAGTCCAAGGGCAGGAGACAGCAAGCAGCCAATCTACTTATGTGTGCCCAGCAGGACCTCTAGCAGCTGCCATCCCCATACCAATTGCCTTAGGGTCAGTGGGCAGCCTTACTGTTGAGCCAAGGTACAGGCCACAAGTTCCTGCCATCATACCCTCCCACTGGCCAGCTTTCCAGGCATGCCTAGGCCTGTCTGAACTCTCGCAGGTAGAGTTCAGGCCTATCTCCCCCACTCCCCTCACACCCACTACAATAATGTCTTGTATGTGTGTGGTGCTTAGTGCTTTCCAATACACTTTTCATATCCTGTATGTACTGATTAGGATTTTTAGTTGTAAGCAAAAGTAACTAACTTTGGCTAATGTGCACAGCAAAGGACATAAATTAAAAGATAGTGAGTAAGTAGCTCACAAAATTTCCAAGAAGGTAGAAAATCAGGCTTGGAAGCACGCAGTCAGAAACAATGCCCTAAACCCCAACTCAACAGTGGTCTAAGAACACATTACTGTGACCACTGAGTCTGGAATGGCAGGATACCATCCCTGCCACCTACACCACAGACACCCTCATACTGGATGCTGCTGGCAAAACTGCTACCACTTAAACTGAGATTGTACCCATCAAATCACTAGAAATAGATGCTGCTCCTTTGCTGTCATTGGCTTCCAATTCAAAATTGGTGAGGTGTAGCAGGAGGAAGGGGGCCTGTCTGACTGGAGGAGCCTGAGCCTCAAGCCAATGTCCACGCCCTAGCTGTAAAGGAAGATGGCTCCACCTCATGAGGCATAGGATTCCTCAAGCATAGGAAGGAGGCTCAGTTGCTAGGCAACCAAAATGGGTGACAAATGTTCAACTTTGCATTGTACTCAATCATCACACTAACACACGAAGTTGTCAGAATGACTCCTATTTTCCCCATTTTATTTATTTTTTTAATGTTTATTTATTTTGGAGAGAGAGAGAGAGAGCACGCGCGCGCATGGGGGAGGGGCAGATAAAGAAGGAGACACAGAATCTGAAGCAGGCTCCAGGCTCTGAGCTGTCAGCACAGAGCCTGATGTGGGCCTTGAACCCACGAACTGTGAGATCATGACCTAAACTGAAGTTGGACACTTAACCGACTGAGCCACCCAGGCGCCCCTTGTTATCACCATTTTAGACAGCAGGAGTGTGACCAGAGCAGCTTCTCTACTGATATATTGATATAAAACAGGGAGAAAAGCAAAGTTTTGTTTTCAGGTTTAAAAGATCAACTGCAGAAATGTGTGACCTGGCTACAGGTCACTTTAAGAAGGTCTCAGAATCTCATCTAATCTTAAACTTCATATGAACCCAGCTGAAGAGGTGGCTGATATACCACTGCAGATTTATGGGTGGGACAGCATCTTGGGTTCTAGGCCTGCTGGACTTACCCAGGCTTGAACATTCTAGTCTGGCCACATATTTGCAGAGAGGGGCAGCCAAGGTAAAGAGGTTCCGTAACATCTGGTATGTGGGCTCTGAGCTTCAGAGGGCAGAACTGGGGCCACACGGGAACCACAGGGATGAGCTGCCACCTCAGTACCTGTAGAACCTGGCAAAAACAAGATACACTTCCCCATGACGTTGTGAGTCTCTATTGCCAGGGATTTGCCAACAGAGGTTAGAAAGCCATCTACTAGAAATTTCAGTTGAACTAGATGATAAACACAATCTCTTCCAACTCTAAGATGCTATAAGCCTCTGATGTGTGTTAAAAGGGCAGGCATGACCCACAAGTTAGGACAATGACCCTCCAAGAACCTCCTAGGGACCTAGTGAATTAACCAATGACAAAAAGATAAGAAAAAAAAGAAAACAAAAAATGGGCACTTTTACTAGACATCAATTATATGCAAAAATACAAAGAAGAATCATTTTATACTTTACATCAGCCAAAACAAAAAGAAATGTCTAATGCTGGAGAGACTGGGATAAAATTGGAATTTGTGCTAGTGACTGGATAAAGTGGGTACCACTTTTTTGGAAATCAACATGGCAAGTAATATCAAAACACCAAAATTATTTTTAATCCTTCAACTCAATAACTGTTCACTTGGGAATTTACCTTAAGGAACAATTTAAAGGGTAATTGCTATTGACTTGGAAGTACTCATTACATCATTATTAATAATAAACAGTAAGCCTTAAATAGGGAAGAGATTAAATATAGTATAGTTTTGATGGAATATTAGGCAATCATTAGAGATGGTGTTTATAAAGAATCTTTGTTCCTTGAGGGCAAGTCCTGCATCCTGTTTACTACTATAGATCCAGCTCTGTCTGAAACACAGAAATAGTTCATTAAATATTTGTTGAACGAATGAGTGAATGAACAACTGAACAAATGAATTCAATCTTAGCAAGAGAAAATGCTTATTACATGTTATGTTAAAAAAAAAAAGCAGAACTCAAAATTATATCTAAACTATGATTTCCAGAATATGAAAGACTATATATACATGTGTCCTACATGTAGAGTGTAATGTGGAACGAATTTTTAAATAAGATGTTTGGGTTACATACTAGGGATGATGTGTTATTCTTATTTATTCAACATGTCTTACTGAGTATCTATTATATATCAGGTGCTGTGCCACATGCTGTGAATACAATAGTAAAAACAAAAACAAAAACAAAAAAACAGAGACAGTCTCTACCCTAATGGGTAGTTTATGTTAGTGGGTTACTGGAGGTGTGAGTGGGAGAGAGATCGAAAATAAACAGATAAGAGAATGTATGTCAGATGGTGATAAGTGCTATTGGAGGAAGAAAAAAAAAAAAAGCAGAATGGGGGATAGAGAGTGTTAGGAGAGGAAAGGCTGTCATTTCATATGGGTGTCCATGAGGATACTTGGGAAAAGAGCCTCCAAGCAAAGGAAACAGCAAGTGCAAGGGCCCTGAGGCCAGAGTGTACTTGGTACACTCAAGGAACAGCAAGGAGATCAATGTGCTGAAACACGGGGTACTAGGAGATAAGGCAGAGATGCTACAGGAGTCAGAGTATGTTTGCTTTCAGTGAGACAAAGAAGCCACTGGGAGTTTGAGCAGAGGTGTGATGAGATTTGACTTACGTTTAGAAAGAATCATTCTTTTTACAAGAATACGTTATGAGAGTTTAAGATAAAAGGAAGTATTTTAAACAAAGAAAAGATTATCATAACATTCATGAACTGATTTACAAAATACTTTCTGAGCACCCCCACTATTCTCAGGGTCTGGAATAGCAAAACTACTTCAAGATTACAAAGACATTAACCATACAAAAATATTTTTAAATAACATTGGGTTTTTTAAGACAAAGATTGTTCATAGCAATGCAGCGATTTTGTCATTTTTCTTTAAAAACTATGAAAAATCATTTTTCTCAATTAACATTTAGATGCAATTTCATATTCTATACCAAGTCCCATAATTGTAAACTGAGCTGCTTCTGGGAAAATCTTTTTTTTTTTTTATCTTTTAATGTTTATTTTTGAGAGAGAGACACACAGAGTACAAGTGGGGGAGGGGTAGAGAGAAAGGGAGGCACAGAATCTGAAGTAGGCTCTAGTCTCTGAGCTGTCAGTGAAGAGCCCGATGGGGGGCTCCAACCCACAAACTGCGAGATCATGACCCGAGCCAAAGTCGGACGCTTAACTGACTGAGCCATCCAGGTGTCTCTGTTGGGAAAATCTTAAAGTTGGCTGCTTACTTGACTTGTCTTACATAGCTCACATACAGCACTCCTACAGCATCACTCACAACCCAACATTACTGATAGGAGGCCCTTGTGGAAAGTCTGTATGTGCTGGCAAGATTATCTGAAAAACTAATAGAATCCTTGTAATCCTTTTCAAGGATGCAGAAAGGAAAATGGCTGCATTTCAAATTCATGGCATTTCAAAGGCATGAATTAAGCTCTAAACTCTACATTTGAAAAAAAATCAACACAAGTTCTCTAATTTATGTTCTAAACTGAGAAAACAAATCGTTGCTAAGAAATGAAATTTGCAAAAATTTTAAAACACATTTTCTAGTTGATATGCACATACTTAAATCTACAAACTACACCAAAATATAAACTGCAGGAAACACTACATTGAACTTGGTTGATACAACTTCACCATGAAATCTAGAATTGTTTTTCGGTTTCATTAAGTTTATTCCTAGACATCCTGCCTTTTAGGTATGTATAAAACTGATCATGTTGAGATGATACCTCTATGAAAATGTACAAGAAAGTCATGGCTCTTATGAGAGTGAGAGGGCTTCTTCTTAGCTCTCCAACATCTTGATTTCTGTGTCACTCATGTCAGAGGTTTCTGCACCCTATCCCTCCTTCTTACCATCTGTTAACTTCTCACTTACCATATATTTTGACACAGAACTACCAGGATTCCTCTCTCCATCAAAGCAGCCATCTTTATGAGTGACCTGCCAATGACCTACAAAATTGCCTTTCAATGCCTTCCCATGACCTCCTCTGTCCTCTCCAGTCACCCTGCCATTGCCCCTGACCAGAGTTCCTCTACCTCTGATCAGCACTGCCTGCCCTCCCTGCTCTTCCCTCCCACCCATCACATCATTCTTCTTACTATACTAAGAACTCCACCCCTCCACCTCCACCCCTCTGCCCACTCCATCCTGGCTTCACCTCCTTCCTCTTAGTGGCCCAGCACTCCTACCTCTCTTGTCAACATCTCCAACTTCCTTGCTTTCTGGTCTCCTTTGTCCAGCAAAGCCCAGCCCTGGAACAGCCTCACCAATAGCCTTTCCCACGCCTATCTCAGCGTTGATAGGATGCTGAAGAAAGCCTCGAACCCTACAAATTAGTGCCCCACAAACCCATGGCTTTCAACCACAGCAAGCCCTCACTACTGCCCTGTGGTGCGTGTGGACTGCTATTAGCTTTCCGTCCTCTTTTCCACAGCAGCCATCTTGAATGTTTTCACTCTTTTTCCAAGCTTTCCATTCCATCCAATTCCCTCACACTGAGCAGATATCCTTGCCTCTGACATCACATAAGAAGTAATGGCCACTGGGTATGAACTGCCTCCATTTCCTGATCCCATCTCCCAACCACCTGGTACCCACCAACCTACCAACCTACTTGCATCTCCAACTCCTCCTTCCTTTTTCCCCTCCCGTCTTAAATGAAAAGTAGGCCCTCCTCCTGCCTGAGGCTGAGTCTGAACTCTACCACCTTCTACCATCTTGCTGACCTCACTCCATCCTTCCGCCCTTCTCTTTCCTTTATCCTCAACTGTCCCTCTACTGGCTTTACCCCATCAGCATTTTTAAATGTCCTAACCTCTTTCAACTTAACCAAATTGTCTCTCAGCTCTACATCCTTTCTGGTTTTCTCCCTCCTCCCCTTCAAAACCATTTCTAAGAGTTATCTACGTTGGTATTTCCCAAAGGATTTTGGTTTTCTCTTTGACTCTCTCTGGTGAAGGATTTTACCATTCCCATGGTTTTGATTATGATGTATGTAGTCCTAACTTGTTAACTTATGACTCTTTTTTCCAGATCAGATCTCTCAAGTATGATAGGCTCTCAGGATCTGTTTTCTTGGTTTGAATTAGTTTTAGGGTAATAGACCCTCTGGTTATTTCTTCTTTGGACATAAATTCCCAAATATTAAGGCACTTTCCCAAGCCAAACCTACTGGACATCTCACCTGGTTGTCTCCCACTCATTTCAAACCCACCTGCTCCTTTACTATTCCTCACCTCAGGGGAAAGTACCACCATCCGTCCACCAAGTTTTCCAAGGCAGACATCCAGGTATCATCCTTAACACACCACTCTCCTCCAGGCCCTCAACTCATCACTCACAAAGTCCTTTGAATATTTACCTCCCTAACACATCTCAGATCTACCCTCTCTTTTCTATCTTCATAGATGCTGTGCTGGAACACTGCAGCAGCTTCTGACCTACATTCCAGCCTCATCTTCTCCTGGTCATTTTCCACACAGGCCTCAGACTTTTCAGAATACATGTCTCCCTAAAAATCTTCATCTTTAGAATAAAGTTATATTCCTTAGCCTAGTATACTAGGCTCTTCAAAACCCAGCCCTGGTTAATCCAACCCCATGTCTGAGATTCAACATTCTGGTTAATCCCCACAATATTTAATCAGAAGACCTATGGAACTTCACTGAGACCCTTTTTTCCCCCTTTAACATGGTAGGAGTCTAGCTCAATGTTCCCCTAAAATCCTTTGTAACCCTAGGTTCCAAGTAGCTAGAATTCCATTCTCTTAGGCTTCTATTTTCTAAAACCACCCCTAAAAAATGGCAAAACAAATATATTGAGCATATACCTGACCCAAATCATACCACTAGTAAGAGAGAGAACGGAAATTTGAACCCAGATTAGCCAGGACACCACCTCCTGCTTGTTTATTCACAGTCAAACCAATTTCTGATAATCCAAGATGAAGAACATTTTATTAAGTGCTTAATATTTGTGAAGTGCTTTACATAAGGCATCTCATTTATCTATTAAAACATTGTCAAATAAGCAAACTGCAGATCTGATCATGTAGTTTGTGCAAGTTTGAATCCCCCCACCTTTACCCTATTAGCTGCTCCCTAAAACCAATAAATACCATTTTACAACTGAAGAAACAGGTCCAGCCCAGGGTCACACATCGAATTGGAGGCAAAGTCAGAATTAGAATCCAGATTTTCTGACTTCACTTGACCATGTGGATGATGCTATTTTAGTCCCTGCTTTCTGGGAGAATCACGGAACCCTGGTTTTCACTATTTGCAACGATTTCCTGAAAAGTAGCCCTACTACTTACGGCTACGCTGACCTCCGGAGTTTCAGCTGTGGCTCTACGCAGCATTCTTTGTTAACCTTCTGTTGATAACTCTGCCAATGCTCTGTTGATGCCCATCCTGTGGCCTAATCTTCCCCCACCTACTTTTCCAAAAACCTCTGCTCTCACTGCATCCAGAGAACTAGGCACTCTGTGTCAGCACAAATCCTATTTCTTCCCCCTCCTTATAGTTTTCTCATCTTCAGTAAAGAGGCCCCATTTGTTTATCCAGCTCCAGTGGCCTTCCCTTATGGTTTGTCTGGATCAAAATCCCTCTGCCATGCCTCTTAGAGGTCCTGTTATTTCCTCCCCAAATGCAACCCATTTTACTCATTCCCCCATCCTAGCCTTCCCTCCGTGGATATCATCAACTCAAGGATGACAGCGTTGCTTTTTCTCAGGATCTGTCTCTTGGGTTTGAAACAGGTTCAGGGTAACAGTCCCCCTGGTTATTTCTTTGGCCATGAATTAATTATACCCATATATTCTCCCAAGAATGCTTTAGCTGAAATACACCCAAAAGTCTGGTGGGGTGACATATGAAGCATGTGTGGGATTAATTGGACCATCTGGCCAACACCAGAGCCCTGAGTGGAAAAAGATTCAGGAAAAAAAAAAAAAAAAAACTAACTAGCAAGGTGGGACATCACCACCAGGGCCCTATGATGCTGAGCAGAGAATGAAAGAAGGGCAGGCATCTCAGACTGTCATTGCTTCACAACTGACAGGGGCAGAAGATCTTTCCCAGAAAGGGAGTGGGAGGTAGGGAATTTAGGCACAGAAAGAAGGGCAAACAGCTAGAAATAGGGGAACATGAAGAACTGATGACCTTTAGTGGAGAACTGACAAGACTTCCAAGTAATGATCAGCATGAATCTATGAATCCCTAGTGTCATAGAATTCTAAGGACTCTCAAAGCACTCAGGCAAAATTCCAATCCATTATATGAATGACAAACATTTCCTCATGAGGGTGGCATCCCTCTAGTTGAACGTTTTCAGCAATGGAAAATACACAACCTTAGGAAATTAAGAGCACGGAGGTGTGAGTAAAATTCAATTAGTGTTCAATTCATTTTCAACTCAACAAATATCTCAGAGTACCTACTATGTGTCAGACACTATAGGCACTGGCTTATACCTATGAATAATATAGACATGGCCCCTGTTCTGTGGATCTTATCATGTGGAAGATGGATACATAAGCACACAAATGGAATAGGGGAAGTAGAGGGTGCTGCTCATATGCAAGGTGGAATACCTAATATGGAGCCAGACATCTAGGAAGGCTTCACAGAAGACGCAACGTCTAGGCTGGGGCTTGAAGAATGTGAGGGGTTAGCTGAATACAAGGGTGGAGGGAACCACCAGAGTGAGAGAAAACGGGTGGTTAAGACTTCCCAGACACCAAAAGAAGTTCAGAGTGTCGCAAGAACAAGGTGGAGACCAGATTTAGAAGGGCCCTTAGAGCAATGTTGAGAGGAGTGTGGGCTTAATTCCATAGATAATGAGGAGTAGCGCCCTCTGGCTACTCTGGGGAAAATGTTGCCGTATCAGGGATGGCGTAAGGAGACCAGAATCCTGGATGGGAAGACTGGATAAGACCTTGACGGCTCAAGGGATATGACCAAAGTAAAGCACTCCTCTATAAGTTCGAGACAAAACTAAAGCGATAAAGTTCAGAATGCCACACTCTCAAGCCACAGGTCTCCTCCGTCCTCTCTCACCTTTTCTGGGCAAACCAGAGCGGCTCGACCTCGGTTTGCCCCATCACCGCGGACTGTGGGCAGGGGGACGGCTCCACACCCTTCTTCTCAGGTAGGAAAACTGAGGCCCAGAGTCCCGTGGAGGGTGCCGAGGACAAAAAAAAAAAAAAAAAAAAATCGAAACGGCCTCCCAAGAGGCTGCCGGTAGTCACGCACAATCCGAGGGTCCCGCGGCCTGCCCCATTTCTCAGTCAGCCGGCCCCAACCAGCCGCCTTTGCTATGGAAACAGTCCTCCCGCCCTCCTCAGCGCCTCGGTTTCTTCATGCACCCTGGGAAATGCAGTCCACCCCCGGTAACCTGCCCGCGGCATAAGCCCCCTTCGTGTCCTTAAAGGACTACGAGTTCCAGAAGGCAGTACAAAAACTCCGACAGTCTCTAGGGCATGCGGTCTTGACGAAAAGCTAGAGAAACCCGCCGGCTGGGCCGAAGAGAGTGGAGAAGGCGCCCCCAATGGGCGGCCTTCTGGGCGTGGCCAGGATCTCCATTGGCTACGGCCGCGCAGGGGAGGCGGAGTCAGCGGAATGAGGCGCGGAGCTGTTCGCCGCTCCAGGTGCTGAGTCCGAGGGAGGCTCCCGACGCGAGAGCCGCGGTCTCCGCCGCCGCCACCGCCGCCGCCGTCACCGCGAGAGCCACCGCGGGAAAGCCGGGGCAGTGAGGAGCGCAGAGGAGCTCGTTGCGCTGCCGAGCGCTGACAGCCCTCCCTCCTCTTTGAGGTCGGTGCTGCTGGATTCTCTTTTGTTTTATTGGGGACGGAATGAACTGAGATGAGGGGGCCTGGGGAGTTGATGGGACCTCTCCTCACCGCCCTCAACACCATCTGTCCCGGAGAGCTGCTGACTGACTCCTTGCGGGCCTCTCTGTGGCCTGTCGCCTGAAGTCGGAGCAGCTTGCGTTAGTTTTTGTTCTATGGTAGAGGGGATTCTCGAGTGTGAGGGGCAAAGGCTGGGGGAACTCCCCCCGTCTCTACTGAGGGGGCGTTGGGGAGCTTGGAGCCTTCCCCCACCCTTGTGCCTGATAACGAGGCTGCTTGGATTATTGAGGATGGGAGGGAGTGTTATGGGATGAAAGGTCCAGAGGCAGGGGGACCCTTCCCCATAACACCTGTACTGCTTGAGGTTACAAAGGGGGTCTGGATGTGATGGATGACACCGGGAAACTGCTCCTCCTCTGCTCAGACCCTCCTGGGCTTATTGAGGAGGGGCTGTTTGCGATGTCAGGAAGATCCTTTCCGTGCCCACCCCTCTCCCGAAGCCTAGGTTTTTGTGAAGAGGAGAAACGGGATGGAGATGGAGACGGGACTCTTCCCCCTCCCACTTGGACCCGCCTCGGTTATTGGGGGAGGGGAGTGGGACGTGAGGAACTAGAGCCGGGGAGACCCTTCCCCACAATACTTGAAGTCGCTGGCACAGGAAGGCACTGACGGATTCTTGGGGTCCTCCATGCTCGGGGCCCCGCGCCTAAGGTCTGAGTGGCCTGGGTGTGGATGTGCGGTGGGGGAAAGTAAGAAGGGTGCAGGGAATCCACCCGACCTCCCCCTACTTGAACCTTACCTCTCAGGCCCTCTCTACCTGGATCCAGGTCAGGGGCCCAAGTCGAGAAGACCCTCCCTGTCCCGCTCAGTCCCGCCCCGCCCGGCGACCCGGCTCCTGCACCGCGGCAGGGAGCCAGACGCGGATGGGCACGTGCGGGGCGGAACGGGGCGGGTCCCCTCTCTAGCCCTACGAAGCTCCAGGCAGACGCCCCCTGAGCCTCCAGACCTTTGGGACTGCTCGGCTCCACGCGGGGCGCGCCCCAGATCCGGCTACCGAAACCTGCTTCCAGGGCGCGCGGCGGCCGCTTCGCGAACAGGGCTTTTGCGCTCGGCCCAGGCATCCTCGTTAGGACAAAGCGGCGGTCTCCGCACTGGCGGGCCTGCGCCACCCGCTGGGCTGGGGGCGCGGCTAAGGGAGGGGGGGCTCCGGGCGCGGCGAGGAGAGCTTCCGCGGAATCACGCCGGGAGCCGGGCGGGAGACAAAGCGCGCTAGCTTCTCTCGGGCCTGCGCGAGCCGGCATGGAAAATCCCGAGGGAGGAGGCGGCTGCGCCCTGGCTCGGTACTATGCCCTGCATCCTTCTTTCCCGCACATCACCCCCTAACGCTGGCCGGGCACCCCAGGTTGCAGTGTGTGCAGTGGTAACCAGGGTTCCTCCTGGGGGACATTCAAGATCTGTGGCCACGAGGACGCACGCGGACAGGCAGGGGGCTCCGCCTGGAGGGTAGGGTCCCAGGATTCAGGAGATATAGATGGACCGGGGTCTGGAGAGGCATCCTGACTCGATCTCGCTACGCTCCATCAACCATGTTAGGTCAGGTTTGATTTTCGGGTTCGAGTGTATGTGTCACCGTGTGTTTGCATGGGTGATGATGTGGGTCAGAGTGTGAATATTAACGTGTATGACTGTGTGAATTGCCAGTGTGTGCTCCAATGTTCATGTGTGTGTCATGATGAGCTTGTGAATCTGTCTGTGTGTGCTTGTGGGAGGAGGAACCACTCTCTGCTGACCTTAGATGTTGGGGGTGTGGGCAGGTTGGTTGTCTCTTCCACTCTAAAGCCACAGTAATAATTTAGGGTTCCAGTGGGTGCCCTCAGGGTGAAGGTAGCTTCAGGCTGCCTTGGGCCTAAACTGCATGCTTGGGTGTGGCCTAGAAGATAGGACATCACAAGTATGTGGAGCCCTCGTCAGCCTTTCTGGGGTCTCAGATCAGACCCTAACATCTCCACCATTGCCCTGCCCTTCCCATCCCTCAGAAATCTTATCCTGCTGCAAGGGGTTGCCCTGAGGCCCAGAATTTCACCCCACCTCTCCACGTGAGCTTCCAAGTGGGGCTTGGGGGGCTCATCAGCATAGTCTTTTATGATTTTGGGGTGCAAGATATTGTGGCAAGGAAATTTCCTCAATTTGGCCTCCATGCCTGGAAGGTCTATAGGTCTGGGGTTGCCAGTCAGTGGCAGGTGGCCTCTCAGTAATACCAGGTATACTCACAGAGAGGGTATGAGTGTGGCACACAGATACCACTATGAGTGGACACCCCTAGAGGATGACAGCCCTCCCAGACCTGCCCATTCCCAGTGAGTGACCTCAGTTTCATAGTACTTTACAGCAAAGGTGTTGTGTGGCTTTGAAACAATACCCACCAGAGACCCCCTTCCCATAGGATGAGGGGCTAGACAGTTTTGAGTGCAACCACAGAAAAACCCATTATTAGACAGTGGAGCCACCATCCAGCCCAGCCCTGCCTGATCCAGTCTGAAGTATCCACTGCCAGTATCCACAGCGACCTCTACTGGGAAAAGTAGTAAATTTGCAACTAACACTCTCCCTGAGTGTGGAGGTTCAGGGTGGGTGTGGGCACTGTTAGGTAAAAATCACAAACCCTTTCATATGGGGCTCCCTGTCAGCCTTTCGAGTCCTAAGTTGATATTCTTAATGGAAGTGACTTCAAACTAGTCCAAGCAGTGAAATTGCTACTGTCCTTGCCCATACAGAAGTATTTGAAGAGGGCCAAAAGGCCTTTGTCCAAGTTTCCATCCAATTGGGGATGGACATCAAATCCATTTGTGAGGAAAATGCATGGAAAACACTTATCAAGTTCAGGGAGTTTTAAGCATCTTTCTTATCTCTTCCTCTCCTACTATGATTCCCACCCTCCCCTTCTTATTCCACTTTCTCCTCCTCTCTTCCTCATTATTAGCCAATAACATATTTTTGTTTAATTTTTTTCTAATGTTTATTTTTGAGAGAGTGGGGGTGGGGGAGGGTCAGAGAGAGAGGGAGACACAGAATCTGAAGCAGGCTCCAGACTTCAAGCTCTCAGCCCAGAGCCTGGTGTGGGTCTTGAACACATGAGCTGTGAGATCATGACCAAGCCAAAGTTGGATGCTTAACTGACTGAGCCACCCAGGTGCCCCGCCAATAATGTATTTTGAAAGATAAGCCTTCTTTTACCTTGTTGAAAATGTGGCCCAGAAAATGCAGAAATCAGAAGGCTATTACTAAGTACAAAGAACTGGCCAACACTGGCTCTCCTAGATCTAACGGGAGTAGGGGAGATGGATGAAATATGCTCTGTCTTAAATGCTTGCCTGGTGACATGTGTCTCTTCTCCCAGAATTGCTCTGAAGAGATTTCACACAGCCACAAAATCTTTAGAGCTCCTTAAAGGAAAGGAGGTATTTAAATACCTAGTATTGTTCTTACTTTAGCATCCATGTGATTTGCATTGAACTACATGACTCAGTATCATAAAGTAAAAATAGGACCTAATCTCTTCCTTGCCTGTTCAGAAGGTGACTGCATATGTGTGTTGCATTCTGCATGAAAGAGTGAAAAGCTAAATTATCTCATAAATTGAACCACCTGCTTATTCTGATTAGAGAATGGCACTTAACATCACCTACAGGCAGTAACATTATTTTATGTTTCTTTTAATTCATACCTGAATCTCTTTGTCTTGTAAAACCTTTCTTCATGCTCATACATTATTACTTTCACTTGAAGTTAATCAAGAATGTTTAATCCTTGTACAAAAGCCAAACAAATTAAATATCAGCAGATACAGGAAGATGTGGGTGGTGTTTCTGTTCTTGGGCTCAAAAAAATTATTGGAGTTCACAGGAGAGTAGTAAAGGGGCTGAAGAGTTAGTAAATCTTATTTATGGGTGTAGTTAACAGGTTCATGAAGAGGAGAAGCTCCTCAAAATTTTTTTAGGAGTGCTGGTCGTGTTGAAGAATCTGAGGATGCAAGCAAATAGTATGCATGCTGTGAGTGAGAATGAACGAGTGGGATTCCTAAATCCAAGTATTAATACAGCCTTTGTGGGAAAAATCCACTAAATCCCTCCTGTTCTCTCAGGTTGCCAGTAGCCAAGAAGGAGTGGAGCTGTCCAAGGTTCTGGAACTCTGGCCTCAACCCACTAGTGGAGAAGGCAGGATTCAGGGCAGGGAATAGAAGGAAGCTCTGAGGACCAAGGCTTCTGTAAGGATTTCCCCAAAGCTCATCACAGAAAGAAATAGGAGGAAACAGAGCTGCAGAGGCTTTTATTGTATTGCTTCAAACAAACCCATTGGCAAACCCTATTTAAAGAATTACAAGCTAATAATAAGAAACAACATTTCTGAGTCAGGCTTTTCAAATGTATTTAATCTTCACAGTCCTATGAGGTAGGTGGTGGTGGTGGTGTCTCCACTTTCAAGAAGAGGAAATGAAGCTTTGGGAGGAAAGGGTCTTGCCCATGATTACACGGATCAGAAGGAATAGAGTTTAGATTCCAAACTGGATCTCTTAAACTCCAGAGTCTCCTCTTACCATTATTTTTTCCTACTGCTATCGTAGAAGCAAAATTGAAGTTTCGGACTGTCCTATATGAGATTCTAACCAACTTTTAGAGGAAAGGATTGGGGACCAACAAAGATTCAGACATAAGCCATAAAAAATCCTTTCAAATGTATCAAGGATATTACCACAATACTTTACATATTATTCTGACAAAAGGCTTGTTGCCTGTACTTGGTTATAGGTAAAGAAGGAGAAAAAGGAGTACAATGACCCTGATGGCTAGTGTCCCAGGGTTTTCTTTCCAGAGTGGAACAATTTCACAAGAAGCCAAGCTTGGATGGCAGCAAAATGTATTTTTCATAATCTGCAAGAATGGGGGTGGGGAATGAGGAGGCTGTTATTATTTCACAGAGTACACGTAGAGCCAAAGAAATAGGGCTTATATTTATTTGCTGGTGTCCTGTTCCAATGCTGAGGACACTTGGATATTGTTAAGAGGCTCCTTCTCCCTATTCCCACTCTCAGATTTTTACAGCAAGGTCTTTAACACCAAAATAAAAGTTTTCATTGTTGTGAGCCTCAGCTAATCCCAGGGAAGTGCCACATTCCTGCCCTCGTGTCATCATAACCAGTGTTCTGCCTACATATGTGGCTGCACGACTCCTGCAGGTTGGCAAGTTTGGGGTGTGATAGGCTTCAGGCCACACATCCTCTGGTCCTCCCAGGGTGGCAGTGCCAACTGCCCCAATCTTGCCACACACACAAGTGACCTGGGCCTGAGAACTCCCCATTCAGTGGCTGTTAGTTTAGGTGTCTAAAGAGAGTAGAGAGCAAGAGATTTGCTTTTTCTCCTCTCTTGACCTCAGTCTGCACAATGCATAGAAAGGGGGCCTCACCTTTTAAGAAAATGCCTCACATCAGGCTAGGTCTCCTGTCCATTTTGAGTCTTTCTTTCCCCTTTTAGGTTCGGGCTTTGCAGGACTCTGATGCATGCAGCAAATCTGCTATTGCTTTTCCCGAGTGCACTCGGAGGCCAAGGACCTGGCTCCCATCCGGGTCTGTTCTGACTCATATGACTGCAGACAGATTTGATTGTTTTCTTATTTAGAGTCATTAATTAACTCTCCTCAGCATCAGAACAGCATGTATTAAGAGGGGAGCCATTCGTGGGGGTCTCTAGGAAGCCATGCCTACAGCTGAGTACTGTCTCCTTTTCTAACAGGATCAGGAAATGGTTTTTAATTCTGGCTGTAACCCTTCAGTAAGCTTAGATTGTCAAGATTTTATGCCAATATGAGAAAGGAAATAAAATTGTAATTAATTGCTAAGGCTGCTATAGTTATTCTGGCAAAAACTGGGAAACTCCAGGGTCACTGAAAGAACAGGACTTTCATTCATTCAATATTTCCTAGACCTGCAATGTGCCAGGCACAGAGCTCTGCATAGTGAACACAATCCAACATGGGATAAGCCCTGTCATATCGGAATCTTAAATGGAAAGTGGAAACAGATACAGAAACGCTGACAAGGGTGTGTGCTGGAAGCAGAAAGAGTCTTTAGAGGGGCACCTGGGTGGCTCAGTCAGTTAAGCGCCCACCTTCGGCTCAGGTCATTTCACAGTTTGTGGGTTCGAATCCCACATCAGGCTCTGTGTTGACAGAGCCTGGAGCCTGCCTCAGATTCTGTGTCTCCCACTCTCTCTGCCCCTCCCTCACTCACGCACTCTCAAAACTCAACATTAAAAAATTTTAAGAGTTTTTAGAAATGGAAAGAACGTTAATAATCATAAACCATCATCTCTTTTTTTAACATAAGGAAAGAGGCTGAGGGAAATTGAGTGTTGCCACTAGCCACACACAGCCCTGGTTAGTGGCAAAGAGGGGGATTAGAACCCAGGTTTTTTTAATTCCTAAAATTTCTTCTCTCCACTGTACTCAACTGCTGCTCTGCTCACCAAATTATCCAAAGGGCATGTTTCCATTAACAGAGACTTTTTAGATCTAATCTTAATGCAAAACTTAAGTTGAAAGAGAAACAATAGATTAAATGGGAAAAGAAGAATGCCCACTTATATCCGTGTTGTACAATATAGTAGCCATATGCTGTTGAGCACTTGAAATGTGGCTAGTCCAAATTGAGGCACCAGATTTTGAAAAATTAGTATGAAAAATATATATAAAATAGCTCACTAATAATGTTAATAGTATAAGTTGAAATATTATTTTGGATATATTGAGTTAAATAAAATATATTAAAATTAACTTCACTTGTTTCTCCTTTTAATGTGTCTACTAGAAAATTAATAATTATATACATGTCTTGCATTTGTAACTCATTTCTACTGCATAACACTTCTCTAGAGTGCTTCCATTTAGGAGAAAATGTTCTTCACAAACTAAGGTATTTAGCAAAGTAGGTTTTGTAATCAGTCAGCCAGAGATGAATACTAGCTTTACCACTTAAGCTGTGTGACCTTGGACAAGTTGATTAATCTCTATGCTTCCATTTCCTCACCTGTAAAATGATGATGATAATAGAACCTACCTCCTTGGTTGAGTCAAATCACTTAGAACGGTGGCTGGTACATAGTGAGTACTCAATATTAGCTATCAGAGGAGACTTCAGTATTAGCTATCAGAGGAGTACTCAATATTATTATCAGAGGAGACTTCTAGAATCTTACAAGACAGGGGCAACAAGAAGGAGAACAAGCAGACAATTTTCAAATACATGAAGGAAAGGATTTACTACTACTTAAAAGATGATTGAAAATGCATGCTCAGTAGAAGCTCATGAACTACCTTGATGTGGCCCCAATTTTCTGACAGAAAATGAAACTGAGGAAAGACTTCAAGCCACTTACATAAGTACACAATGGGTAAACACATTAGCTAACTGCATTATGCACAGGTCCTGACCTCTGCTAACAAGTTGAGGAAGAGAATGATTAGTGTGTACTGATAACAGAGGACCCAAGAACTCTGAGTCTCTTGGATTCCAAGATTCCTCAGAGAAATGTAAGCCTTATGCTCTAGGAGAAAGATCCTGGACAAGAGTCAGACCTATGTGAGGTCAAAGCCATTCTGCCATCCATTGGTCTTGATCAAGACACTGTCAATCTCCTCCTCTGTAAAATGGAGATAGTACCACCACTCTTGCAGGCTGTGGTGAGGACTAAATTAGATAATGCAAATAAAACATCTCATACATAGTAGGTACTCAAAAGATGGTAGCTTTGATGAAATGAAATTTCAAATGTTAATAGAGAACTTGTGGTTGTTTAATAGAGAATTTTCCATTCGGAATCTCCGTGGTCTTTTCTCCAATTGTTTTATGTTTGTATTTTTAACTTATAGAATTTCTTTCTAGACATATACAAACATGTGCTGTTGATATTATTTTATATTTTCACTCTTTTCTACAGTTTCACTGCTGCATTCTGCATCTTTGCTTTGTCTCTGAAAAAGGTTGAAAGGACAGTTTCATCTGATTGTGCCTACACCAAAATGTAGGGTCTCAGTAACTTTGGGCATATTACACCGTCTGTCAGGTTCTTCTCTCTCTCCCATTAACATACGTGAGCTTTCTTTCCTGAGATGATAAATTAAGAACCAAAATGGACATTGTTCTCCGTCATATTTATCCTAAAGTTCTGACATTCTGACCTTAGTGGTTAGAGCACTTTACATGCAGCTTTGCTTTAAAAAATAGATGGGACATCAATCTAGAAACCATAGCCCCAGAAGGATCATATTCTCCTGGCTCTTACAGCAGGTGATAGGTCCATTCACTGCATAGCTCTGAGGGAGCACATTGCTGCTGTCCTTGAATATCTAGTTCTCTTCCAAAAGTTTGCTTTCTGGACCAAAGAAATATAGGTTAAGCTCAGTGAAGACTTAGGTTAACAGGGGCGCCTGGGTGGCGCAGTCGGTTAAGCGTCCGACTTCAGCCAGGTCACGATCTCGCGGTCTGTGAGTTCGAGCCCCGCGTCAGGCTCTGGGCTGATGGCTCAGAGCCTGGAGCCTGTTTCCGATTCTGTGTCTCCCTCTCTCTCTGCCCCTCGCCCGTTCATGCTCTGTCTCTCTCTGTCCCAAAAATAAATAAACGTTGGGAAAAAAAAAAATTAAAAAAAAAAAAAAGACTTATGTTAACAAAGCATGTAGAACTCTAGAGAAAATACTGACTAGTCACACAGAAATTGTGGGGAATCCCTAGAAATATTTTGGCAGGAGAGCAACATGGTCAGATGTCTGGGGTCAAAGTGTGGTGGGTGTGGGTACCTAATTGGCTCAGTCGGTTAGGCATCCGACTCTTGATTTTGGCTCAGGTTATGATCTACAGTCATGGGATCAAACTAGATGTCGGTATCCATGCTGAGCATGGAGCCTGTTTAAGATTCTCTTTCCCTCTTTCTCTGCCCCTCTTCCCTGCTCGCGCTCACTCACTCCCTCTCTCTCTCTCAAAATAAACATTGAAAAAAAAAGTGTGGTGGGTGTATTGAGGTGGGGAAGAGCCTGGAGGCCAGGCTCACCCCTGATTTTGTTGAGACACCCATGACTTCCAGGGACCTAAGTACCATTACTAAGTTCTCCTGGGATAGGGTCTGATCTTGAAATGGATTTTTCCCATCCATTCACTCTTGTTCACTCAATGAATGCCGAATGCTGCATTTTGAAAATGCAGCTCTGGAAGAACCTAGGGTCTGGCTGGGGAGAAGGGAGATGCCCATGTGTAGAGTGAACGAAGGAACAAAGGCTGAAGTAAACACAAGAGGCTTGACTACGGTGCATTGACTATGGCAGTTGGCTAAAGCTGTAGATCCCAGCCCCCCGACCTGAATCTGAATCTCAGCTTCACAACCAATATGTGAGCAAGCACTTGAGCAAGTGCTTTAACCTTTCTGAGCCTCATGTTTCCCATCTGGAGCAATAAAACATACTTTCCTTGGCTGTTATGGCTATTACATGACAACATATATGAAATTTCTTAGGGTAATACTAGCCTTTCTTAATGGAGTGCTTACAGTACATCAGGCATTGTGCTTAGCAACTTATATGCATAAAAGCTACCATTATTATTCCTATTTTATGGCTGAGGAAAGCAATGTTCACATACTTCAAGTAACTTACCCAAGGTCCCAGAAGCAGTAAGGAGTGGGACGAGCATCCCAACCCAGGAAATTTGACTGCAAAATCTTCTCTTAACCATTGTGATCATTGCCTCCCTGGTTCAAGGTCAGCAGGAACCCAGTAACTTATTTTGAAAGAGGGCAAAATGATTTGTTGATCAACTTGCATAGAGGTCTTCTGCTTGGTGTTCAGGAGTGGGTACAATATGGAGAGGCTCTGAGGAGTGTGTATGGTACAGAGGGAAGACAGGGAAATGCTGTGATCCAATGAACAGGGCTGGGAATGCCAATGATGTGTTCTGGGAGTCCTGAAATGGAGAAGAGGTTTTCAGTAGGAAACAGATGTTTAGAAAGAAGAGTTTGAGAAGCCTTGGATATAGGCTAACAAGTGTTAGAAAAACAAAAAAGTTCACAGGAAAAAGATGGGATATGAAATCTGAAAGCACCAGTTTGAAGCATCTCATTGAATTTGGGCATATTGTTGCAGTGAGGAGCAGGCTCACCAAGCATGCCCAAAGCCAAAGTTTGTGGAGACTGTGGCCAGACCGCAGTCTAGCATTCCTACCAGTGCTTTTTGCTATCTAATATGCATAGCCTTTTCTTTCATTTGGTCTTCACAAAAGCCCTAGGCAAGAGCCAGGTGGGAGGTCTGCTACCAGCATTGCTGACTGTATCAAGTGGCAGGCAGCATGGGCTGCCAGGAAACGCAGATGCCAAGCACAGCTGCAGTGCTCAAACCCAGGCAAAAAGCTTAGGAGGACTTTTTCTGTGGGGGAGGGGGCAGATGCCTTGCCCACAGGACTCAGTCCTTTTCTCTGTGCTCCAGGAAGCAGGCAGTGTCATCCTTTGGTCCATGATTTCCCAGTGACATCCCTGAGTGGTGGTGAGGGCCTGAGTCAGGGTCATTGCAAACAAACCCCATGCAGCATCTGTCAGCCAGTGGCCCCCTCCCACGCAGAGAGCTTGTTTCACAAAAGGAGATTTTTCTGAATTTGCCATCTTGAATTCATTGTGTTCATTTCTCTGCAAAATGCAGGGACCAGAAACCAAACCTAATCTCCTTAGGGGGGTTAGAAGAAAAATATATCTTTTCTACTGGCTGCAGTCACTGCTGACCACCAGATTTCTCTCCACGGCTACACTTTGAATAACAGTGGAAAACAAAGGTGGGAAAGGAGAGGGGAACAGATGGGGCACTTCTTTCAAGAGGCACCTGCGGTTCTGTGAAGGATGTGAAGCAATGGGGAGGGAACTTGCACAGCTTTGAGAGAACCCCTTGATGAGTAAAGGAGGAGTTCTGATGTGCAAGATGATAGAAGATGAAAGAGATCATGGTGCTTACTATGTTTTCTCTAGAAAGTCATGGTAGGGTTCCAGGTGCCCTCCACAGTTCTGGAAGGATAAATAAACTGGTGGGCAAGGCCACAGAAATTTTGACAAGTTATCCAGGAATAAGTCCCTAGGGATTTTAAACGTATTGCTAATGAGAAATGACACACAGTTGGTAATAGAATGTCAAGGACTCCTCTGGCCACTGACCCCATAATGATTAATGTGTGTCAGACACTGAATACAACAGGGTGGAATGGTGACTTCTGAAGGATAAAATCAAACTGGAAAATCAAAATAATAATACTAAAGGTATAGATGTTTAGAATGGTTGAGCATCAGGAAATACAGCTGATGTTACTGCAGAATAACTTTACCAGCCAAGTCCCTTTTACCTCATCATTCTGACCCCGAGGGTCAATTCTTAGATGTTCCTGTGATCAGCCCCCAACTCGGGGCCTAGCACACAGTAGGTGCTCAGCAAGTGTTCACAGCTTCCTCACGCATGTAACACTACTGTGTGCTAAGCCCTGTGGCCAGGCAATGGAGAGATGGAAGTGAATGAAACACAGTGCCTGTCCATAGGGGGTTACTCAATTCCAAAATAGAACAAGGAATACACTGTAGGAAATGTGCAAATGAACATGGTTACCTCATGATGTTACCTTCTAGGTGCTTCCTCACACCTCTGGAATAATGTAGCCCAGCAGGTGAGCCAAATTGGGATCTTCTACAGGCAACCTTATCTCACATCACATCTGAACAGGTCCAGCTGTGGAAGCTGAGATAGCAGCATGAAAGTGAAGGAGGCAGAGGCTGGTATATTGCAGAAATGTGTTGGGTGCACTCACTGAAGATGTTTTTCCTTTACATGCTTTGTTTGAAAGACCTGCTCTTGAGATGCTTTGCCTGCAATTAGAGCATGCTGCCACAAGGAGCACCATGAAGCACCATGAAGTGTGGTCCAAGTAGACACACCCTCCACAGGCGTGGCATGCTGAGCAAAATAGCTTTCCAGTTGTTAACCTTCAGTTGAACATAATTTTAAATTAATTGATCAAAAAAGAATTGCACATTTAATTGGACCAAAGCACTGTAACCTATGTATATACAGTGAGTGGAATTATGAATTCATCAACATTCATTTAACAAAATTCATGTATGTCTACTGTATACAAAGAGTGGCACAAAGTCCCTGCCCTTAGGTACTGCCTCCTACAAGGAGAACAAACACAGACAGATAATTATAGTGCAGCAAAGTAAGTGGTACAATGGGGAGATGAGCAGAGAACACTAAAGGCACAGAGAAGGAGTGACCAACTCTCATGGGGGACGAGGGGGAGTAACACACACACACACACACTCTCTCTCTCTCTCTCTCTCTCTCTCGGCCCAGATGTTAACATCTAAGTCACAGGGTTTTACACCAACACATATAGAAAGGAAAAAGCAAATAGGTTGAAATATTGGGACACTGAAAGGAGTTGGGATTGGCCTGTTGAGTGATTTTGGATGTATCTATCTCTGGACCTCAGTTCCCTCATCAGGTACTCCAAGGATGTGGTAGTGGCCATCCTGACCATGTGGGCCTGGAACAACATGGAGATTAGAGGGATGAGCTTGATCTTGTTGGCCAAGGCCTGGACTTGTCCCAGTCTCGAGGCCTCCTTGGAACCTGCTTGTCTGGACCCTCTTTTAAAAAATATTTTTTAATGTTTATTTATTTTTGAGAGAGAGAGAGAGAGAGAGAGAGAGAGCAAGTGGGGGATGAGTAGAGAGAGAAGAAGACACAGAATCTGAAGCAGGCTCCAGGCTCCAAGCTGTCAGCACAGAGCCCAACATGGGGCTCAAACCCATGAACTGTGAGATCATGACCTGAGCCAAAGTCGGATGCTTAACCAACTGAGCCACCCATGCACCCCTGTCTGGGCTTTTTTAATTCTGGCTGAAATATTCCAAGGGATTCCAGAGGATCAGCTGAGATGCTGGGCATAGAGGAACTTGTCATTTGTGAGGGCTTTTGGTATCCAAACAAATGGTCTAGCTCTTCTAAATCACTACTTGGTTTTACCACCAATCCCAGAAGCCAGGCCAGCCCCCTCAAAACTCTACACTGCATGTGCTACCCTGCTCCCTTCTTACCAGCAGGTCTGAGGCCTGCTTTGGAAAGCCTTGGCCTGGTCAGGGGAGGGTCACTGCTGGCAGACCAGGCCCACCCCTGCCTCCAGGCCCTTGAGAAGACAAAGCCCTGTGGCAACCATTTCTCAACATACTTGCATACCAAATCATCACGTTGGACACCTTCAACTAACATGTTGTATGTCAGTAAGATCTCAATAAAGCTGGGGGAGAAAAAAAGAAAAGAAAAGCTTTACTCAACCTGGTTCTCCCTCTGGAGACCTTCTTCAGCCCTGGCAGGCTGTCCTCCCCAGCCAGTCCCACCTTGCCGTTCCTGGGGACCCAACCCACTCTTGTCTGTGGGTGTGGCAGTGCCCTTCCCAGAACTGGGACCTCTGTGTTGGGAATACAGAGGAGCAGCTATCTTGCATCAATTTTAAAAATGCCAGAGTGTTTAAAAAAAATTTTTTTAACGTTTATTTATTTTTGAGACAGAGAGAGACAGAGCATGAATGGGGGAGGGTCAGAGAGAGAGGGAGACACAGAATCGGAAGCAGGCTCCAGGCTCTGAGCCATCAGCCCAGAGCCCGATGCGGGGCTCGAACTCACGGACCGCGAGATCGTGACCTGAGCTGAAGTTGGACACTTAACCGACTGAGCCACCCAGGTGCCCCCCAGAGTGTTTAATTTAAGCAAGTCATTTAAAGCTTTTAATTACTCCATAGAGAGAATTTTAGTATACAATACTTTATAGCAATACCTGGTTAAGAGAGTAGACAAATGGAGGCACTGAAAAAGCCCTCACTGAAATTCCTTTTACAAGTCTTAAAAAGCATTTTTTCAAATAATTCATGCGCCCAGGAAATTTCATGCAGAAGACTGACAGGCTCTGAACCACCTCTCTAGGCCAGAGCCAAGACCCAGCCAGCTCAGGTCTCCCCACTCTCCCTCTCATCCTTCAGCCCTGCGCCCCTCTCTCTGCAGAGAGCTCATCATTGCCAGCTGGGACCAGGTCTGTGCAGGGTGCTTTTCTCCACTGAGAGCCAGCAGGCACCTCTTCCTGGGGCTTCCACAGGTGATGCTGAGGATACTTCCTGCCTTGCCACCTCACCGTCACCAAACACACCCCCCCTCTGGCTGGGGCCTGGATGGTCCCTTCATCTTGCAGGAAGCGCGACTGGGCAGCTATGCGGGACTCCCTTCCCAGAGTGAGCAAACAAAGAAAAATCAACAGAGGGCCTTTAAAACCATTCCACAAAGGATGTCGCCTCCACCAAAGGAGATGAGAAGAGGCCAGGCTGAGATAAGCAGAGCTGCTTAGAAACCGAACACAGAGACAAATCAAAACATTCATTGGAGGCAATAGAATGCAGATCAGTGGAGTGAGAAACAAGATGTCTCCCTTCCAAATCACTGAAGAAGATAAAAGAAATCATCAGCTATGGCTCAAAAGTCAGAAAAGAAAGGAAATGCAGAAAACATAAAACAAGGTGACAGGAGGCTACCCACAATGGTTAGGACAATAAATGTAAGCATTTAACATTCCCTTGTTCCAAGACAAAGGCTTCCAGATTAAATAAATACAAGAGACTCACCCAAAATAAAACAATGCCAGGGTGGGCAAAGCTATACCAGGTAAATGCAAACAAAAGAAAAAGCCTGAGTGCCTATGTCAGACAAAGCACAATTTAAGGCAATAAGTAGCATCAAGCAGTATAAAAAGGGCAATTTTATATTCATAGGAGCAATTGTGAAAACATAACTGTTCTGAACACTTGTACACTCAGTATTCTAGCATCAGGACACTTGAGGCAAAACCGATCACCATTGGAAATACAAGATGAAGACGGTTGTGGGCATTAATTTACATACTATTCTCAGAACCTGATGTCTAGTAGCCAGAACATATAGAACAACAGAAACGAGTAATATTCTGAAGAAGATTGAATTAAAAGGTGGGTGCTGAACTTTATACCAATCGGAATGATGTTTGCCACGTTTTAAAAGACCATCATAGATTGGTACTTGGGATATAAATGTTAAATTGAGCGCAGATTTATATATACAGTATAATTATAATCACAGTTTTAAAAACCCTTAGCCACTGAAAAACCACTGAAAAGCCACTGAAAGAAAATAGACCAAAATGTTAACATTTGGTGTGTTCAGAAAGGTTCAAATTTAGGTATTTAAAATTTCTTTCCACTTTCTCTTTCCAAATGTTCTTTAATGATCATATAATATTGTATGAGTTTAAGAAAGTGAACTGGAAAAAAAAAAAGTTAGTTTTAGACTCATCCCCATGGCATAGGGCTTATGATTTTTAAGATTTCGGTAAAATTTAACAGGAACAGCAAACAGGAATCCCAGCAGGCCCCACACAGCCTGGGGCTCCCAGCCCTTCTAGAACCACAAGGTCTCTCCCTCCTCAAAACCCTGGGGGCAACTGTGTTTTCCCAACTCCACTCCCACCTCTTCTACTGAGCCTTTGCAACCCTTCTATCCTCCAGTGACAGCTTAACTGTGGTTTCCCCAGAGACAGACCTGGTCTTGCTTTTCCCCTCCTCCCGTGCCCCTGGTGACCTCACCTACTCCTCTAAAGGGATGCAGTTCCCTCTGTATGCCAAGAACTCATGAATGCATCTCTATCCCCAGACTCCTCACAGAGTTTCCAGGGTGTGGGTTTCCAGGTCAACCCACAGATGTGGGACAGGCACAGTGGACATGCCTAAAGAGGAAACAGTCAGTGAAGCCTCTCTGAACAGATGATGGTAAGGCACAGGGATTGAATGTGAAGCAGGGATGCCCCAAGGGGTAGTGGCGAGAGCATGTAGGCATCCATGGTCAGAGGTCAAAGAAGGTTTCCATGAAAGAATCAGATAAACCATCACCTTGGGCATAGTTCTGTCTATGCCACCTGCAAACAACACTTACATCTCTGATGTACAGGGCAATGCATCAGGATTGTGGCAGTAATCAAGCAAAACAAAATCAAATTTAAAAACCAGGCTTAAAAAAAAAAAAAACAAAAAAAACACCAAAAAAAACAAAAAAAAAAAAACCAGGCTTAGGGGCTCCTGGGTGGCTCAGTCGGTTGAGCGGCCGACTTCAGCTCAGGTCACGATCTCACGGTCCGTGAGTTCGAGCCCCGCGTCGGGCTCTGTGCTGACAGCTCGGAGCCTGGAGCCTGTTTCGGATTCTTTGTCTCCCTCTCTCTGACCCTGCCCCGTTCATGCTCTCTCTCTGTCTCAAAAGTAAATAAACGTTAAAAAAAATTTAAAAAATAAATCAATAAAATAAAAAAATAAAAAATAAAAACCAGGCTTAGACTGCCCTGGCCCTTGGAAAACTCATGTGGGATCCCTCAGATTCTCTTCTGCCCACCACACACATCCAGCTACTGGTTCAGCGGACAGACCCGCTCCACCACCGAGATTTGCTGGGCAGTAGTTTCTGGTCTGGCTTCCTAACTTTTCAGGGCAGAATAGAAAGTCTGTAAATAACTCTGAAGTCTTTAATCTACCAGCCAAAAAAGTAAAGATGAGATCAGTTTTTTAGCCCAGTGATGTGGTATGTTAATTTTAAGGTACAGTTTCTTTTGAAAATGATAAAAATAAACTTAACTACTAACCCTAAACATATATTCTTATCGATCTCAGCTCTAAGTACATACTCTCAATGGGAAGTAAATGACTTTAACAGAGCTTTCTAAAATAATTGCATATAATTTCTCTTGCATTCCTAGGTCTGGGTTGCTATCTGGTTACCATTTTGTTTTGAAAGGCAAACATGCATGAGACCACTCTTTAGAAACAGGGTTTCATGAAATACTGTGCAGCTACCGGGCTCCAGAGAAGAGACGCTGCTAAGTCACCTCTAGCAAGTCACTTAACTTGTCTAATTTGCAAGCTCCTCTTCTTAAAAGTGAAGGGAATCATACCTACCTTAAAATACTGTTGTAAAGAAAATCGTGCTTCCCTGCACAACATGCCTAGTACAGTGTCTGCTTGCAGCAGGAGCTCAGTAAACATAGCAGTTATGCTTCTATCAAGCAGCGCGTTTTAGCCTCTGCCCCTGCCACTGCACATAATGGATGCGAGTCGTTCTGGGAAAAATTCCTGGGCTTCTCACAATTCCCAGCCATACAGCTCTACTTCCACAACCTTTCTCCACCCACTCAAGAAACATCCAAAGGCACGTGACTAGAAATGAAGTGATAATAGGAAAAGCTCCCAGAATCTTTGCTTACTTGCCTTTTCATGGAAATTAGTCAAAACCTTCATTATCGTACCATCAGTGACAAATAAACGGGAATGCACCAATGTCTAAAAGACAACTCCCAACTATTTGAGAACCTAGTTTCTCAGAACCAGGCACATCACAGCTTCCTTGGAGCTCACAAGCCCTAACATCCCCCTCCTTGTCCTGTGACACCAGAGGCCTGTCTTCTGACCCCAGACTCTCAAGCAATTGGGTATCCAGAACCACATTTTCTTACTCCCCCCAAACCACGTGCTCTCCCTGGTATACTTCCTTGTCTTTAGCAGACAATTAATAAATGTTTCATAGATAAATACATCTGAATTGTGGCTCCACTTCTGTGCCTCCCTTCTCTGGGACTAGCAAGTGTACATTATGAGCCAAAATCAGGTCAGGTGACCTGGCTTCCAGCAATAATGTGCACAGAAGGCAAATGATTAAATAATGCATGTCTATCCACTTGACATGACTATGACATTTTGAAGCCACTGGAAATGATGGGCTCAAAGACTCAAAGGCCACATGGAGACACAGTTAACATTAACTGAATAAATAGACCATAAAGCGAGTGTCCTTGTCCAGCCATCACACACATGGACCCAGACGGAAGGGGAAAGCTGTAGAGAATTTGTTGCTATGGGAGGGGCGGGATTCTGCCTGATAAGTTTCCAAATTCTCTTCTATGTTGCTTGGTTTTTACAATGAACAGGAGATGTCAGGGAACAGCCCCCAAGATTAGAAATTAGTCCAGGGCTTCCTCATAGGCACATGGCCAAACTCAGTGTGCTGAACTCAAAATGAAGGCTGAGGAGCTGGACCGGGGAAAGGATGCAGAAGCCAGAGTCCATTCAGGAACAAAATGTGGACTTGACCCAAAATAGCTGTCATGCTCAGCCTCACAGTCTGAATTAATCCTCTTTGTAGTTTATTGACATCTATGAAATTGATTCTTGCCACAGAATCACAGCCCATGGCCCTTTTTACGGTCGATAAAAAGCATGACTGGGGAGGCGGTAGAAAGCATCTGTACCAAATACTCACAGAGCGCCCCATGGTAGGCTCTACTGAGACCTATGTGTTTCTGGAAAATGTTCCCAGGAGTTCCTGGAAAGAATGAGAAAGGGGAGAGGTAGACTGACAGGTCGGGGAGGAGGAGCTAGGCAGCTTCTGCCGGTGTCAAGTCAAACCTGACCTTGAGGGTCACCTCCTCTATGCTCACAGGGGAGGTCTGACCCTGCCTTAGGTTCCTTTCCTTGACGCAGACCTGAACATCACTCCCCTCTCCTAAGACAGGGCCCACTGCTTGGTCCAGAGAACAGTTTCCCTGCCTTGGTCCTCAAGTCCTTCATTTGGAAAAGAACGGGAATAGCATAGCCCAAAAGACCCATAGAGTCTCACTGTGGACAAGGATACCTAGGCCAGCCAGGCCAGTGTCAGCCCTGGGCTACACAGCCCCTCTCCCCACCGCCCCCTGCCAGCTGGGCTATAACTGATTGTGTTACACTACAAGCCAGGGAAGAAGGGCCTGTGGTACCCATCACATGTACCCCAAGTTCTTGCCGAGAGTAGGAACCAGTCTCTCTTAGAATCAATGCAGTAGTCTTGAGGCCCAGTGACCCCCAACCTACCCAGATCCCTCAGGAAATCCAGCCCTATACCAATGTTGCCAGGGCAAAGTTTCCTGGTCACTGTACACAGAGGCCTTCTCACTTTTTCAGAACAATACTGCTCGAACACAGAGCACTAACCAGCTGTCGTATAGCCCTGACTGCTGTCTGGCTCAGGAAACCCTTATTACAATGAGCCTTACTTTTAGTTCAGGATGTGGCAGGCAGATTGCCTGGACTGAGCCCACTGTGTCTGATAGGAAAGCAGATAGGCTTTGACTTTGTCCACATTTGAATCCAGATCATCAGTGATCCTTCCTTAGGGTTTCCATGTACCCTATCTCAGAGTATCTGGTGGGCCAGAACCAACTCCAGATTAATAGCCCTGCAATGACCTAGACCCTCACCCACGTCTGCCTCACCTAATGTACAGCCTTGAGAATGGGGCCACCTCCCACAGGGCAGACAGGTTTGGTTATACCACTAAAAGTCTTCCCTGGCTCAGCCAGATTGGTCTGCTCCAACCACAGCCACCACCATGTGCTGGGACTTTTGACGTACAGTAGTTCCCAGAATCAAGAATCTGATGGATCACGGCCTCCTCCGGGCTCTCTACACATACCACACTGTGGCCATCTGTGTCCATGTCTGCCTTTCTCCACCAGGCAGGGACCAAGGCTGACCCCATCCTGCCCCAAATCCAGGCCCACATGTGGGATGGAGGGCTCTGTTATGTGGGGACCACAGGGAGTGCCTCTTGCAAACCTCCCAAGCTTACCCTTTCTTCTTCCATAATCAAAACAGAGAAGAAGGAATTAGATATCCTACTTCACAGCATGACTTCCTGGAAAGGCCCTTTTCTCCCTGTGACTGGTTCTGCTATGGACCTTCTGCCATTGAAGTCCAGACTCAAGACAGTATGACGACAGGAGAGTAAACCCACCCTCTCCTTTGAAAGCCCAAGGCAAGAAGTCCCCTCTGGAGCAAGTTGTCCAGCTTGTTCTGCTGCTGCACCTGCTTCCCCAGATTTTCAGGGTAGGGTGAGAGTGAGCTTAAGGGTGCTTTCCATTTACAAACCAGAGGCAGAGGAGCTGTTGGAGGCAGCCTGTGTGGCTGTCCTATTCGAACTGTGGCCTCCAATGCCCCCATCAGGGATTTGTCCTTAGTCTTTCTGATCACAGTTTATTGCCCTCAGCTTCCTAATGTCTTTTTCCATGGCCAAATCTTCTCAGGCAATGCTCACAGAAGCAAAAGGTCCTTCAGGCTGGAAAATCACGGGCCGTTAGCCACTGTAAGTGGAGTCAAGTGATTTTGTCTCCACGGTGATGTTTGTTTCCCTGCTCCCAGGATGAGGCATAGGCTGCTTGGATGCTCCAAAGCAAACAAGAAGTAGGAAGCAGACAAAAGTGGTCACAAGCTCATAAGAAGTCTAGGGCATCCTGCAGAGGGATTGGAAGGTGCTTTCCTTTGGGGCAGGCCTATTAACTGGCAGTGAAACCCACTCCTTTCTCAGAAGATTTCTTTCCTTTGCATTACTGGGGCTTTAGCACAGGGAACAAGGGACTGGGTCCTCAGGTGAACCCATCTTGTACCTGCCTCCACTTTCCAAGCCCCATCTCTCCTCTCTGCCTTGCCCACTTCCTCCCTCCTTTTGTTCTCTGATTTAATGTCTTAGCTCCCACATTTAGAGGTGACTGCAGAGACCTCATCCACTGAAGCTCAAGGACACGGTGTATCAGGGTCCCTCAGTTATTCTCAATTCCCTGTCCTCTTCCTATGACTCAAAGGCAAGAGTTACACACATCCTGACCTAGAGTCATCCTGTTGGTTTCTGCCCATAGTGCTAGCTATGGTATGGTCTAGTATAGTAGCCCCCAGCCACATGTGGCTAATTAATATGAGTTAAATAAAATTTGAAGTCTGTTTTCTCAGTCACACTGGCCACATTTCAAGTTCTCTGTAGTCATGCGTGGTTCGTGGCTACCACATTGGACAGCACAGATACGGAACATTTCCATCATTGCAGAAAGTTCTATTGAACAGTGCTCCCCAGGGCTGCAGGCTATTTCAAGGTCCTGGTTCCTTCACTGAATGCATTTACTGTTTTTCCAGGCTCTTCCCTGTCACCTACAAGTTTGATGACCAGAGAAAAGTAGGGAGACCATCTTGTTTTAAATGAGACAGACTTGAGTTTAAATCTCTGAAACCTAAGAGCTGAGTATTCCTAGGATGCTCTAGCCGCCTCATCTGTAAAATGGGAATAATCCTATCAACCTAAGTACATTGATAGCAAAATTCAAAGAACAAATGTAAAGTTCCTGGCAGAGAAGCAGTTCATAAACATAGTTCTTGTTCTTGATAAAGTGTCAAATAGCACAGAGTTGAAGCCTGGGTCTGCGAAAGAGATTAAATGCACTCATGGTCAGGACTGGAGAATGAGTGCAGGGACAGAAATAGCAATGAGGAGTGTAGATTGGTCCCTTGGCCTCTTGGGGGTATTTCTATTTTTGGTGCAATTACATTGCCAAATGGATTTTAAATCAATTGTTAAGAGCTTTTCATTGTTTCACAGTTTTCTGAAGCGTGTCTCTCTTGGATACTCAGTAGTTGCCACTGGAAACCCCCATCAATGAGTCACTTCTGTAGGAGCCAAACTGGAGTGGGGAGCTGCTAGGCCATCTGGGGTCAGTTTGAGGTCACCATCAAGAGACCCAGAGGAACCGCTTGGTATGGTCACGAACTGGTTATTAGTAGGACCTTGGCCAGCCAGCTCACCACCCTTTGTTTTTTCTTCTTCCAGAGCCCCGTCCCCATAATGGCATAATGAATGGGGTTGTCAAAGATCAAATGAGGTTATTGAATCAACATTCATTTCCTTGTGGGTGCACCTGTGTCTGGCACCCGTGGGGCCTGGTTCTGCATGAAACCTGAGTAGACGCTCAACAAACATGTTGACTGGATGGCTGATCATATAAAGATCCCATTTAGAACTAGTTTTGCAGTTTGCAAAACTGGGGCAGGATTATTAATATTACAATATATAAGATAGTCTAGAATAGAACCTCCACTCTCCTACTCTCTGAAGTTTGTTTTCTTTGAGGAAAATCTGGCCCATGGTCAATACCAGAGGTCCCTGTTCCCTTTTTGGTCCAACTCACTCCCTCAGCACCCCTCTGAGCACTCTTCACACACCAGGCTCCATGCTAAGAGCAGATCTTCAACCTCAGAGAACCATATGCGACTGGCTTCCTGGAGCACAGCACAAGAGGGGGGACTAGCAGCCCCAGGTGCTGTCCTTTCTGGGTCGTGCACATCTCCCTCTCGCTCGGCAGGGCTGCTGCTTCTCCAGATCCCACCACTCAACACTAGCCTGGGTTGGGCCGCGGCCAAACACGAAGTGTCTGCCAACCTCCAGTCTCTAGGTTCACCCATCTTCAACTTCTTGCAGCTCTAATAACAATCTCAAGAGCTTAGGATTTGATGTTTCCCATGGGGCTCCATCTTTCTGCCTCTTTCTTTCTTCCAATCCCAGATCTGCTCCAGCGGTCAGCAAAGCCACTCTGGCTTCTCTCTGGGGACCTTCCCTGGTCCCCATGGCATCCAGTGGAATCTGCCTCCTACTCATACCGTATGCTTCAGGAACCAAAGACTCCTGGAGAGATGAGGAAGCTGGGCCCTTCCCTTTCCCCTGGGGCAAACCCAGCCACTGACTCTTTATATGGAATCTTCTTGTCTATGCCTGGAGGAGACCTTCTTGGCATACAGGGCTCCTACCAGTGCTACCTTTACCCCAAGCAGCCTACTTCTTTTGCGTAGGAGAGGTCCTCCATCATCAATTCCAGCCTTGAGTGGAGGGCTCCTCCAGGGACATCCATGGCATCCATTTTTTGTTCTCCAAGTGAGGAGAATTGACAATCATAGGCCCAAAGCCAGAGGTTCTGATTCTGCCCTTTGTAAGCCCCACTGTCTGATGAGGAGTGGGAATAGGTGCCACAACAGGCACCCTCCCATCAGCTGAGAACAGGCCTGTCTTCCACACCTTCCTATGAGATTTCCACACCTTTTTATTAGGGACTATTTCCTTGAGAAACTTCTGGTTTATAGTAGGGTCATCAGAGCCCCATAGATCTGCAGGAGAACACCACAGCATCGATTGAGCATTCCGATGCCCTGCACAGTGCTGAAACATTGTGCATGGCTTTTTAATGTCCTCTCAACCCCCTTTTGATGTGGCTTCTGTGAGTACCTCCATTTTACAGAAGGGAGAACTGGGGGCTTAGAAGTGAAATCACTTTACTCGTGTCACAGTGGAGTCATGTTAAACTTGACTTCCATGATGCCACAGACCCCTGGACACTGCATCTGTGATCTATAGAGAGTACCCAGGAGTCACTAGGGTCTCTGGAGATGCTTACCCACACCCCCCCCCCCCCGAAGTCCCCATGGCACCATATGGAGGGGTGAATGAAGCAGACAGGAGAACAAAGTTGATGCCCTGGGTGAGAGCACAGGATTCAAAGCTCTGAGATAGTATCTGGCCATGTACACAGAGGGACTCTAGTAGTGTACACATGGCAGTACTCATGGTCAAAGAGAGGAATCAGAAGAGACAGTTGTCCCAGTGGCTGGGACAGGAAAGGCTATAGTCACCCCCAGTCCCTGAGGCCCACCTTGCCATGCTTCCAAATGTGTGGACCCAGCATCCCCAAACTCATAGCTGGAACCCTGAAGGGCTCAGCAGGTGTTTCCCACTATGAAGCAAAGAGAAGGACTTGTGAGGAAGGCAACACCAAACAAAGGCAGAACCAGCTCCTCTGGCTTTGGTGCAAGGAGGACCTGGCTAAGCAGGGGACCTCCCCAGGCCGACTCCTTGGTCACCTCAACTTCTTACCCACTCACTGTGGACCATGTCCACTGTCATTGTGGGCTTCCCGCCCCCTACTGAGGCCTCTAGACTCTCACTCTCCCAGCATGACTCTGCAGGATGGCGTCACCCTGATGGCTCCTGTAGCACCCCCAGAGCCACCCACACCAGTGTCCGGGACTCGCTGTACCTGTGTCCGGCCATTCTTCCATGCTCAGAGCTGCCCACAGAGCCTGGAAGAGCACCACACTTAGGAAATACTGGTTAGTGGGTGAACAATGTGGTGGACAGTGGACAGAAGGCCAAGGCCTCTTGTCTAGGCCCGAAGGAGAAGACTGGGGTGCAGGGGAAAGACCCCGGGAAAAAAAGACCCAACCGAGTTTGCTGGGAACTCCCTGTGGTATGCCAGGAAAAGCCCTGGGCCTCACAGAGCAAGGTCACAGAACAGCAGTGAACAGGATGATCTTTGAGCTCCCTTCTGCGTCAGAGGAAGGCCAGGAGGAGGCCGGAAAAGCTGGGTCAAAATCCTGACTCACAACCAACTTAACGGGTCATCTCTCTGAGCCTCAGTTTCCTCAACTGCAAAATGGGATGATACCAGTATCTGCCTCAGAGGTTGCTGTGAAGATCCATGAACTAGTCCCCTGAGGATTGTGTGAATGTTACAATCGTAACTAAAATCCTGTAAACCAGCGCAGGGCCGTATATTCGTACAATGGTTAAAGACACTTCCTTTTCAAGGAGAATTTGACATTTTAAACTGAAAGGAGGTCTCACATATCCTAACTTTGACCGCCTCACTGTACTAAGGAGCCCGTGCAGCCGGCACCTCCCAGGCAGTGGCAGAAGCACCCAGAGGAGACAGAAATTCACCCTCTGTTCCCAGGAGGTCAAGTTGAGGAGACTGCACAGGAAGCAGTTTGCAATCACCCGGCTCTGTGGCTTAGGAGAAAGCTCCCTCCACCTTCTTTCCAGCTCCTGAGCAACAGCAAACTACCACAGAAACCCTCAGCAGGAGATGGAAGCCTCACCTCTGGTTGTCCCCTCAGCCCGGACCTCTAGCAGCTGGAGCTCACACTCAGCGATGATAGCAAAATGTGCCTTTTCCCCCTCCAACCGCTTTCCTAGCCTCTGCCTCCAGCGCCCTTCCGTCCCCTTTCAGGAGGTTCACCCCTCTGTCTTCCCCATACAAACCCTGACCAAGGCTCAGATGAGGGCCAGGCCCAGGGTCTATGGCTTCCCCGGTTTGGGGCAAGGAAAGAGATCGATTCTGAAACTGCAAGGGCCTCTGCAGAATCGACATAAACCTTTTCCTTTGCCCAGGATAAACTGCACCTCCTACAGAGAAGTTTGGTTGTAGTTGTGATGCTGAGGGTTATCTTACCATTATTTAACTGCATTACCTTACAGTTTGGGACACTGGAAGTCCAAGATCAATTTCACAGGGCTAAAATCAGAGTGTCAGCAGATTGGTTGTTCCTCTGGAAGCTCTAGGGGAGAATCCATTTCCTTGCTTTTTCTAATCTCCAAGCATTGGCTGCATTCCTTGGCTCATGGTACCTTCTTCCACCTTCAAAGCCTAGCGATTCGGCCTCTACCACCATCCACCTCCTCCACTTTGGTGTTCTTGCCTCCCTCTTATAAGAACTGCTGTGACTACACCAGCCCACCTGGATACTCCACGATCATCTCCCCAGTTCAGAGCCCTTAACTTAACCACACCTGCAGAGTTCCTTTTCCCACAGGTTCTAGGGATTAGGGTGTGCGTGAGCTTTTTTCAGGGGCCACAATTCGGCAGACCACTGCAGGTCACTTAACCCCAGAGCCTTGGTTTCATCAGCAAAGCGGGGAACAAATGCCCACCCCCCAGGTTCTTGTGTGGATCAAGCTCAATGGTGCCTTGGAGTGTCCATGGCCCAGGAATGGAGGCTGAGGTCTGAGTGTGAGGCCTCACTCCCTGGCCAAGCTAGAAAGGATGGTGCCTGGGAGATAGTAGTCCAGGAAGTAGGGTTCGGGCTTGGTTGTTCTACCTGACATGATTTCTCTGGGGCAGCTGGTTTGCACTAACATTGCCAAGTAGGTCATAAGTTTACTAAGTGCAGTGCCAGACACAGAGGGCACAAATGCCCAGTGGAGTGGATCTGATGACCAGGAGCTTCATCTAGACTTCCTCCTTCTGCCTCATCCTTACCTCCAGGTAGTCACCAAGCCCTGTTAATCTCGTTTCCAAATGCCCCTCAAGTGCCTTCTCTCCACCCCACTGCCATGGCCAAATGGAGCTCTATCCCTACTCCCCTGGCTCACTGTCATAGTCAACGACCCCAAAGCTTCAGGCCTCCCCATCCCTCACCCCACATATATATCTCCCTGAATTTTAATCACAAAACACAAATCTGACCATGTCTTCCCTTCTGTGGTTCCCCCTCATCCCTGGGGGGAAGTCCAAGCTCTTTACCCTCAGTTACGCAGTCTCTTCTCACCTCCCAACAAGCTCCAGGATGTCAGAACCACAGGAAGCAGGTGGCAGATATATGAAGGCAGAGCTGGGATGGGAGTGAAGCAGATAAGTGATAGGGGCTGGGAGGGCTGGGGTACTGTGCAGGTGGTATAGCAGGAACAGGCCTGACCCAAAGTCCCGATGTCCAGGTGCAGTAGGCTCTGATACGCCGACAGGTGCAGACTGAGCTACGCTAGCTCCTCGTTAGTTCAGGTGGACCAGTGGGTGGGCACTAGGCAGGGCCCAGCCACAGAGCTGTTGGCCTAACTCAAATGGGGAATGTCTTCCGAGGTCCCGTTATTATTTTGAAGTCTGGAGGGACAAGTGAGGAAATCTTTTCTCTGCAAATGATTTTGGCCAAACTCCAGGGACGGCAAATGCCCACTGGGGCCTGGCAGAGCTGAAGGCCGTGGCTTGCTGGGGGAATGATTTGGTCTCTGTCTGCATCAGCTAAAGACATGTGAAGCGGATTCAGGGCCCCCACCGACCTGAGCCACCACCACAAAGCTTAATTAATGCTCACGAAGTGCTCGGAGGCCTCAGCCGAGAGGCCTCACACACACGCAGAATATCCTTATTAATCACTGCCGCAGCGTCAAGTGGGGTGGCCTGTGGCCAGCTGCCTCCATGCATAGAACAATGGACGCAGCCGAGCAGTTAAATTGTGATTTTGAAGAGCGGTCGGTCGGTCCTGATCAGCTGGCTCAAAAGCAGCTTAGCAGGAGGAGGCAGGCCTGTGTAGGAACCACTTAACTCACCTGGCTGTTATCTCCGTCCATTAAGTAGAGGTGATAAAACTCCCACCCGGCTGAGCAGGGACAATGGGAGGACTGTCAGGTAATAGTAGAGCATCTTTTCCAATTCTGGGTGCCCAGACTGTTCTGCCTTGCCAAGGTGAGCCAGGTAGAGGAGCACATGGACTCTGTATCAGGATGGGTGTCTTTGGGCAAGTCCCTTAACTTCTCTGAGCCTCAGTTTCCTCATCTGCACAGTGGGATAACAATAATCGTACCCTCTCCCTTATAGGATTGTGAGATTCAAATGACATCGCCCATGAAAAGGCCTACCGTAATGAGACCAAGAGGAAGAATAGTAAGAATACTGCATATCAGGCATTCTGCTAATCAGCTACTCCTAAATACCCATTAGCTATTATAGACAAGGGAGAAGAAGCAGCACAAAGAAGTCAAGCGACCTCCAGTGTCCCATAGCTAGTGAAAAATGGAGCCAGGAGATGGGCCCAGGCAGTCTGGCTCCAGAGTCTATTCTCTCCTCCATTGTCAGGCACTGCCTTTATCAGTATTGTCATTATACTTATTTTAGCAACAAGGCTGTGTGCTTCCTTATGATTGCCATTATCATCATCATCATCATCATCATCATCATCGCTTGGGGTAAATGTACCAGCCTGTGCTTGGAAACTGGACCCTGAGGCTTCTGTGCTGTCGGGCATGGGGGTGGTATCTTCTCTAATCCTCCGTCTGCCATAGGAAGGGAAGAAACATTGTTATGGAGATAGAGGTGAAGTAGGTGGGTTTTCTCACTCATCAAAACTCTGGAGATGCAAGGAAATGTGTAGGTAACATATTTTTAGAGAGAATAGTCAATAGATGCTGAGAGAGACTGAAAACTGCAGCCTCCCATCTCCTTCCTCAGGTTATGCATTAAGGGGGACATTGTCCCCACATGTGACAGACAAGGGGCTGCCTGTAGGTGATAGAGCAGGAGGTCTTTGGTCGCCCAGGCACTGACTGTCCCTCTCACACTGGCTGATCCCTCAAAGGAAGGCTCCTGAGGCCTCACCCAAAGTCCTGAGGCTGATTAATGTGCTTAGTCCATGTCCCAAGACGTCAGCAAATCCCTGCAAAGGGCTCAAGACCCGTCAACTCTGAGCCTCTCCTTGCCTCAACAGCTCTGAGACAGCTTGTCTAAGGCCCACCTGGTCCCTCCCAGACCTGTCCAAAGGTGTGGCCTAGGATCCCTCTCCCCTCCAGGACTAAACAGCCCAGCCAGACACTTACTCTGCCCCCTAACCTCCCTTCCCTTCTCTGCTCCTCTCCCCCCCTTCCCTGAGGCCCACTCCTATAGACCATCCCAGGGCCTGCTCTGCACCCAGGTTTGCTCTCATGACACTCTCTCTCCATCCTGCCTTCACACTACCCACCCCCCCAAGAGGATGCACCCTGGAGGCCAGTTCTAGATGGTTCCCTGCTCCAGACTCTTCATCCCCAAGAAAGACAAGGAACTCCAGTTTTATACCCATCTTTGGACGAGTTCAAAACTAAAGTTCAAGTCCAGGCTGCATTTATGTAGGGAAAGAGCCAGGGGCAGGTTGACTTTAGAAATGGACAAAAGAAGGGCTCCTGGGTGGTTCAGTTAGTTAAGCGTCGACTTCAGCTCAGGTCACGATCTCACAGTTCGTGGGTTTGAGCCCCACATTAGGCTCTGTGCTGACAGTGTAGATAGAGCCTGGAGCCTGCTTTGAGTTCTGTGTCTAACCTCTCTCTCTGCCCCTGTGTGTGTCTCTCTCTCTGTCTCTCAAAAATGAATAAACATTTGGGGCGCCTGGGTGGCTCAGTTGGTTAAGCGTCTGACTTCAGCTCAGGTCATGATCTCGCAGTCCGTGAGTTCAAGCCCCGCGTCGGGCTCTGTGCTGACAGCTCAGAGCCTGGAGCCTGTTTCAGGTTCTGTGTCTCCCTCTCTCTCTGACTCTCCCCCGTTCATGCTCAGTCTCTCTCTGTCTCAAAAATAAATAACGTTAAAAAAAAATTTTTTTTTAATGAATAAACATTTTAAAAAATTAAAGAAAAAAAGAAATGGACAAAAGAAAGGCTTCCAAGTCACCTGCCCTTTGAAATGGGCTTTTCTGTTCCAATATGGGTTCCAAACTGGTTTGTAAGGTAACCTGTAGCATATGGGGTGCTAGTGCCCACTGGAATGCATAAAGCCTCCTAAGTTGCCTAGAGGGGGATGTGATGCGACAAGGATGTTATTCTTTGCCGTCCCTACTTGCCTTTTGGGGAACGTGGCCCTATCAGGAAAGTGAGTCTCTCACCCTAGGAAAGATCTCAGCTTTAAAAAATTTAGTGCAATTCTTTTTATATCAGATGGTTATATTTAAAGTATCCAAAGGCCTAGATTTACATCGTCTCAGTTAGATTACTCATCTCCAACCTCTCATCTACAACCGTTTTTTCCCCCATTTTCTGAAGGCTCAGTTTACATAAAGGGTTTTAGTTTTAGTTTGTCTCCAGCCAAGTATGTGTTCATTTATGTCATGGCCATTTTAACTGTGTATCCACCTACCTGCATTAACAATCAGTAAACATCTCCACTGGCCCTTCCAATGGTCCACACAGTCTGCTGTGAGCTGTGGGCGCCTGGGTGGGAATCTTGCTCCCATAAGAAAGTAAAACCCAACAGGCCAAAAATGCATCTTGGCTTACAGCCAGCATGCTCCAGAAACAAAGGAGGAAGTTCCAACACCCCACATGGTAGGACCTGTTGGTGAGAGCAACGTGATTTTATTAAAAAATTGTTATTAATGTCTACCATTTGAGCACTTGACATGTACCAGCCACGTGCTTACTGTATCTATCTTCAGAATAATTCTGTGATACAGGCACCAGGCCCACTCCCTGGCTGAAAAAACTATGGTTTAGAGAAGTTCTAACTTGGCAGATGTCCCAGAGCTGGTAACCAGCAGCCGGGCCTCTCTAACAACACACCCCTACGGCTGTCTGCGTATGTTTACTCATTTTTAGCCCACCTCATCCAAACACTTTGAGGCAGCTCGGAGGGAACTGTGTGATACAGTAAACCAGCACAAATAACAATAGTGAGAAAGGGACTTTTAGGGAACTCAGAAAGCAACAAGTGTCTTGTCACACGTGAACTTTACACCTGGCTTCAAGATTCCTAGCAGCCAAAGCAAAGAAAGCCCAATCTCTTCCCCAGTTACTGGTGTCGGTAGCATAGACACGAATCAAACATAGACCAAAGGCCCAAGAAGCACCGTATTTCCTAAGTTCAAGTCCAAAAACAAACAAATGCCTCCCAAGTGACCTCTTAGGGACTCTTGAGTGTGTACCAAAGGAGTGTAACAATACAACAATCAAGGCACCTCAGCAGCCCAGGTGGCCAGGGTGGTGCTGGAGGCGAGGAGGGGGGCCACGGGTCAGCCCAGCCTCTCTCTCTTAGCTAAGCCGTGGCAGCTGTCTTAGACCGTTGTGTGCGGATTTGATGGTGATGCGAAGAAATGAAGAAGGCAGGATGGAGCAGAGAGACAAAGTGACCCGGGCTATGGTTGCAACTGAGGCCTCGGCATTCTACAAGGAACGAAGGAGCTGAGGTGGCCCCTCAGAGATGTCCCAGTGGAGACCAAGGGGCCCAGTCTCAGCACCTCCTTGCCATCAACCAGTCATTGACCACAGGCCAGCCTCCAGGAGGGGGCTTAAACCTGAGTGAGGCAGCTCCCCTCGGCCGAGGACTATTCCCGGGGAGGGATGCAGCTGTGAGATAGAGCATCTAGGGACGGATGGGTCAGTCTCGGGGCTGGGGTCTAGGCAGAAACCACAGCAGCCACTACAAAAAGCCTTTGGGTACAGTGTTTGTGACTGAGAGCCAGAGCAATCCGTAGGGAGCTTTCCAGCCACAGCACTTTTGTAGGGGCTGAGGCGTCCTCCAAGGATCCAGTCTCCTACCTGGGTTTGGACAAGGCAGGCGCTAGGACCACCCATGATGGCCTTGGAATATAGCACTGGCTGTGCTCTGACACCGGGTAAATAGGGCTGAATCCCCAGAGGCTGCTCCTATTAGGATGGGCAGCAGTAACTTGGTCCTGGAAACTTAAACACCCACCTAAGGCACACCTACCTACACACACACGACTTCAGAAATAAAAGGTCCATCAAGCACCTGGCTTTGGCAATATTACTGCTTCCTGGTGAACCTGCCAAGGTAAACTGTTTGCTAAGCATACGAGGAGGCAGAATGAGGGAATGGGTTGGGTGGTGCCATTAAGAGGAAACCTGCCAGGGTTGGGAGAAAACGTCAGTGGGGCCTTAGACCCAGACTTTGTGCGGTTTGCCAGGGACATGTTAGATGAGAGGGTCAGGAGGGATCAGGAGCAAACCCTGCTGGGGAGGCTGCAAGGGCTTGTGGAGGGAAGCGTGGACAAGGAGCGGAGGCCTGGGACAGCTCGGGGTCTGAGGAGCAGGAGATAGGGGGAAGCTGGCAGGGGACTGTGAGGAAGTGGGAGGTGAGGCACAGAGCAGCCCCATGAGAGTTTTCATTCGCTGTGAGGAGTCTTCCCTGCCTTGGCCCAGCAGGAAGCAGCCGGCACAGGCCTGATCATCAGGCACGGTTAGGACAGCAACCTGTCACTCTTCTTAATGGAGGCCTGGTCTCAGAGCCTCGTGGACGGCAGGATCCACGGCCCCATCCAGACTCCATTTGGTTCTGCCTGGCCTCGCCTCACTGCCCTGGCAGCACAGATGTTGTCGGTTTGAATCTGATGCGATGAACTCTTTAAATAGCTGCCCTAATGGATAATCAATTATTTTGGAGCTTTAACACTAAATCAGGCCGTTGGACACATTTGGGGGCACAATTGCTGTATCTGAGCCAAAAACTGCCCTTTCTCTTTGACATTGCAAAGCAGAACATGTCACATTAAGTCCCTAATGGTCTAAGATGGGTCTCTTGTGACCTAAAAAAGAAAAAAAAGCTGAAGAGCTAGACTCTCCAAGATTTGTATAGGTAATTTATAGACCTTTTCAAAATAGGCTCTTCATGTGAAGAGTATAAAGGATAGTAAAATAGAACCTCTTGCTGCTGTTTAAAACAAGTGTCTGCTATAAATATTTTTTCAAGTCAAGATTAAGAGAATGTAAACACAGTGGCCATGGTTATGCTTTTCATGTTACCTATATTAAAAAGTCCTTAAGATGTGGAATAAAGTTTCTGCAGACAGATCTCTCGGAAACCCCCAAGAAAGCCCACTCTGAACCACCCATCCAGGAAAACAAACCATCTGCAAAGCTGCCGAACTGGCTGAAATCACAGCACAGCCGCGGCATTGCTGACCAGGCAGGATCCCTCTCAGTCCCGCACAGGCTAACGCAGCCTAGAGCCCAGGTTCTAAAGCAGCCCTCGCTGTGTGCCGCCCCCACCACCGCAGACTCTCGAGGTCCCCCTGACTCCATGCTCTCCCAGAAACCTCTCTGACCACTTCTTCGGCTTCTTCACAAGTCTGTTTCCTCAAACTTGAATGTCAGTGATTCCCGGATCTTCTCTTCCTGTCCCTCTTTGGATCTCACCCTGTACTCACCCTGTGGGATCTTGTCCGCTCTTTGGCTTCACCTGTCGGCGCCCCGTGTGTTGGCCTCATCCACTTTTCTACCTCTGGCTCGACTGTCTCCCTAACTCTGCACTTTCATGTCCTGTGCCCCAGTGGACAGGTCCACTTGGACATCCCTCAGGCAGCTCAGTTGCTACCTGCCCAACTCTGCCTCATCACAGATGCCCAAACCCATGCCACCCGTCCCCCATATCATCTCATACTGAGGCATCGCCATCCACCCAAGCGCCACAGGCTGCAGAGACCTCCTCCCAGGACCACCTCTTCCTCACCCTCCGTGTCCCACCAGTCAGTCCTCCAGACACATCTCTTGTATCCCTGCCACCTCATCCCTGGGTGACCAAGGCAACCCCCTACCTGGTCCTGCTGCCTCTGAGCCCTCCCCCCTCCCCGCAGCAGCCGTGTGACCTTTGTAGAACACAAATGAGACCTGTCACTCGCCGGGTCCTATGTCTGCGGGATCTGGCCGCTGCCAGCCTCCTTCATCTCCCGCCACGCCCCTGCTGGCCAGACCCACGAGCCGGCACTCGCCCATGCGCTCCTTCTGTTCTACTTGGACACAAGTCAAGAAACAAAAGCCAGCTCCCGTTTGTGGGGCTTGGAGTCCTCCCAGGCCCAGGGACTGCCACCAGGAAACCTGACTCCACCAGTGGGTGGGCTGATGTGGGAGAGACCGGGCTGGGCCTACCCCCGCAGGCAGGGCTGCGCACAACACAGCGGAGATGGAGCCTTGACTTAATGACGAAGAGGGGACACAGCTGTTCCTTATCTTCCCAAAGACACTCGAAGATCTCCTCAAAGTTCTTAATTGGTAAAGAGGAAAGTGAGGATTTTCCTGTCCAGTCTGTGTTTTCAAAACACTCTCTCATTCTCTAGTTGCTGGCTCAGCTTGACAAAAGCAGTTGAATTACCAAGTGCCCCTTTAAAATGTCCTCATGGTAGGGATCTCGCAGATACTTGTTTATTTTCCAGCTGCAGGGACTTCACAGGTCACCCAAGTGCATGTGTGGCCGAGTCCTGTCACAGTCTGGGGACGTCCAGTGGCCAGAGGCAGGAGAGGAAGTCAGCGCAGGATCTGTCTCCAGACTGGGGTCCGGTAGCGCCCTCCTCAGGGTCTCCACTGGCAGCAGGCCAAGCCAGGCCTCACCTGTCCTGCCCAGTGGAAACCATGGACAGGACGGTAGAAGGTTCTCAATGTCCACCGGCCTGGACCTTACCAGGCAGTATATTAGACCTCTAGGAAAGGGTGGAAATGAGGGAATCTTTCCCATTTTTCAGGTGAGGGAACTGAGGCCCGGGGAGGTGAGGCTTCCTGCTTCAGCTTTCACACTTGGCAAGCAGCAGCTGGTTAGGGATTCTGACCCAGGACCCCGGTCCGTGCGGTCCTTGCTCTATACATTGAAAGTCACTTACTTCGTGTCCTTGAGCCTAAAGACAGGAATTTAACACACACATAGTGGAGAGTAAGGCAGGGGGATTATTATGAGCTGTTTCCAAAGGAGGATTAAATCCTTTTTTGGATCCATTTTCATACACTGCCACGTTTTCATGACTGGCCTGGGTTTCTCTGAGTCCACTTATCTTTTTATAGTTTGACCTTTACACAGGAAAAACCTCAATGATTTTCCACTGTTTTGAATAAACCGAAATGGATGTATTTTTCTGAATGATTAGAGAATGAAAAACAGGGCCTGTCACCATCAAAGTCCTTCGGGAGTAATTCCCCTGGAGGATGGGGTTCACAAGACTACTGGTTGTGTTGGGGCTCTCACAGCCATGTGTTTATCTGCCAGCTACAAGGACTTCACCGCTCACGGTCTACCCGCAGGGAGAGGGGAGCTTTGTCCTGAAATCAGAGGCAGGAGCAGGGCTGGTTCCCCACCCCCACCCCCCCCCCAGAGTAGCCAAAGCTATGGAGGCCTGGGCGGGAACTTGGGCCGCACAGTGAGCTGACTGGACAGAGAGCATCACCACCTCCCTCGAGGGCAGCCCCTGAGCTCAGGCTCAGGCCACCCACCTGTTGTCAGAGAGTAGGTGGTCCGCAGGAGCACTCTGCCTGGAACTGGGGTGAAGTGGGAGGTGATATGAGAAAAGCATTAGAAGGCAGTGTAAACTGGGACAAATCACTTCAGCTGTTTAAGTCTACTTTCTTTTCCCTAAAATGGTAAAGATTATAGTTACCTGTAGGATTGTTAGGAAGTTAACAGACTTAAGTTGGTGAGTACACAGTAGGTGCTCAATAAATGTGGCTCCATTTCCTCTTCAATAGCCGGAACTTTTTAAAGAACAACTTCCTGACATGGACCACACACTGCCTTCTTAAGCAATGGAGATGGAACATTATTTCACAACGTCTTCTTAACTTGGGGATCCTCCTGACAAAAATATGAGAACCACAGAATATCAGCCTTGAGTGGGAATTGGGAGCCTGTCCAGGCTAATCCCTCACCCTGATGATCTCACACAGTTCAGATTTTCTAAACCACTTACATTGTATCTTTTCTCTTGATTTTGATTTTTTTTTTCCAATTGATACCGGGTAACAGTGTTTATCAGAACTGTGTGTTAAATAAAAGTAGGATGGGGTCCTCTGGCTGGCTCAGTCGAAGAACATGCAACTCTTGATCTTGCGGTTGTGAGTTTGAGCCCCATGTTGGGCGTAGAGATTACTTAAAAATAAAATCTTTTTTTTTTTTAAGTTTACTTACTTATTTTGAGAGAGACAGAGAGAGACAGAGAGAGAAAGCACAAGCAGGGAAGGGGCAGAAAGAAAGGAGGGAACAAGAATCCCAAGTAGGCTCTGCGCTGCCAGCTCCGATGAGAGGCTCAAACTCACAAACTGGGAGCTCATGACCTGAACCGAATCTGACACTTAACCGACTGAACCACTCAGAAGCCCCAAAAATACAATCTTGAAAAAATAAATAAATGAGGGGCAACTGGGTAGCTCAGTCAGTTAAACGTCTGTCTGACTCTGTTTAGGCTCAGGTCATGATCTCGTCGTTCCTGAGTTGAAGCCCCCCCATCAGGCTTTGTGCTGGCAGCAGGCAGAGCCTGCTTGGGATTCTCTCTCCTCTTTCTGCCCCTCCCCCCACTCGCACTCGTGCGCGTGCTTTCGCTCTCTCAAAATAAACAAATAAACCTTACAAATTTTAATAACAAATAAATAAATACATGAGTAAAAGCAGGTTGGCTCTGAGTGAGGGCTTCAGGGTGTCTCCTTACAAAGCAAAGCATGCTAGTAGTGGAGGCCGTGTGGCAGCCGTTTTGACTATTCAGAAATATTTTCCATTTGCCTCTGGATTCACAGCTACGTTTTGGGAGGTAGATGTGGCTGGAAATCTGTTGCACTTCCTGATCTTGACCTTTTATGTATATTTGGCATTAAGTGGTTTGATCTCTTGTGGGACTTGGGGGCTATCATCCCGGCTGTGGGCTCCCCCCACCGCTCACCGTGTCTGGCAGCCAGGAATGGCAGTGTATCTCGGCACCGGGCATTGGGCCAGCAGGCACTCATGGTTCCTAGCAGGCTGCTGGGGAAGTAACTTGACAGTCAAATCTTCCAGGTCCTCGCCATCCACTCATTCCTCGTGATCTGTACTTTGTGCCCTCCCTTCCTTATTGCTTTCCCAGGAAGGTGTGCAGCTCTCCCATCTCATCTGGCACAGCTCTGCCCAACGACTGCCACTGCCTCCCTAGCCTCCATGCATTGCGTTTTCCCAGCATCCTTCTACCTCCTCTCCTCCTTCCGGTTCTAGATGCCAGCCCTCCCCACAGCCTGTCTTTGGCTTCTCTTCTCAGCAAATGCCCCTTGGCTGTTCACGAACTTCCTGATGCAAATGACCCTTACCCACTGTCCACCTCTGTGGTTCCCCCTGGTCCAGGCCCACACCCCAGCTGCCTGCAACCTTCTCAAACACATCATGTCCCCAAATACCTTACATACCCTCATTTCTGCTTACGGCACACTGGCCTCCCAGCCACCCCATCTCCAAACCTAATGATCCAGATTCCTGAATTCCCATTCCTAGCCCCCAACTCCTCAGCACTTCTTTTTTTTGTTTGTTTTTGTTTTTTCAGCACTTGTCTATGGCTGCCTCACTGCCCTGGGATCCCAGGGCCTCAGAGTCACTTTCCCCTGGGAGAGCATCAGGAACTCCATTTCACAGAGTCAAAAACTGAGCTAATGGCCCAGCTAGTTTTACAAGGATGCAGTACATGCTGGCTCCATGGTCCTCCATTGCTGGGCACAGGCCCCATTTTCTTAGCTTATTGTCCATCGTCATTTCCACCCACCCAACCTCAATTCTGGCCTCAGTGCGGCCCCCATCCTTTCCCCACTCCCCACTTCCCCCATTCCCGTCCCCTAGTCTCCACCCCTCCACTCGTGCCTGCTGGGGAGTGAGGAGCAGCACCAAGCAGAGAATCAAAAGAAGGACTGGTCTGGGTCCCACAGGCCTAGGCCTCCAGCCTGAACTGTAGCGGCCCCTTTGGCAAGGGATGGGGGAGGGGGTCGGCCCCAGCTCTGAGCCCCTCTTGGCCAGGCAGCCTGACCCCCATAACTGGAGCTCCCCACTCCAACCTGCTAGCAGTGTCCAAATACCAGGTGCCCAAGGAGTTTGTGCCCACCTGCGATCACCGGGCTAAGGTGGTCCAGGCAGGAGGACAGGCCTGGGAAGAGGGGGACTGGACCGGCCCTCCCTGCGGGTCTGGCCACCTGACAGGCCACACGCAGGCCTGCTCTGCCTGGACACTGCCCTCCTCCAGACCCACAGGGGCATCCCGGCCTCTGAGCAGTACAGCCACATGGTCTCGTTCTGCTGTCTTCTCAAACTTCACACCTTCGTGTTGAGCAGCAGCCACCTCCCATCCTGCCACAGTGCCAGTGACGCCCAACTGATTCCTCACTTACACAGAACTTGCTAGCATCTGCTGCAAAGTCTGGGCAGTTCCCGCCCTGACATTTTGGGTGCCGTGTTCCTGCCCTCAGTGGGCTTCGCTCTGCCTCCATTCTCTCTGTCAATGATAGGGTTGGGGCCTATCTCTCTCACTCTTTATTTTTCCTACACTACTTGTAGCGGGAGTGTTGGGCCCTTCATCTGGCTTATGTTGTAAGTCCTTCTGTATGTCTGGGGAAATTTTTGAGTTAAAAAAACAAAAAACCCAAGCTCTATTCCAGTATATCCATTCATAGTGGCAGAGAGATAATATGACCCTCTGTTGAACCCTGTGGCAAAGTGAGGATTCGTAGTCGGGGATGCCCCTGCCCTCGCAGCTTTCTAGGAGTCTTAGGAGTCCGATGTCAGGCTGATTTAAATACAGTCGCTTATGCAGTTTATTCTTAACCCCTTGGCTTAGAGCTGCCAGGTTTTGTGTATAAAAATATAGGACAGTCCTACCTCTGGGGCTGGGGGTGGTGGCGAGACGGGGAGGGGAATTCGTGCGTCATTTGTGCATGGAACTCACAGTGGCATCTGAATTGACGACACCAACAGTGTTCAGGTCGGTGGGGCCATCCCAGGTCTGTGGACAACAAGGACCAGCCCTCAGCTCTCCCAGCTTCCCTCTCCCCGCTTCCGCGAGGAGCATCTCCCCCCAACCCCCCAGCCCCAGCCCTGTGCTTCCTATAGTCCTCATGGAGTAATCAGTTTATATTTCCACCGCCAGCACTTGCTGAGCACTTGTGTGTGCCGGCCCCTGAGCTATGGGTCTTCTTCCTTTTTTTTTTTTTTTTTAACTTTTATTTTTTATTTTGAGAGAGAGAATGCGTGAGTGGGGGAGGCGCAGAGAGAAAGGAGAGAGCGAGAAGCCCACGGGGCTTGAACCACCAGCCGAAGTCAGCACTTAACTGACTGAGCCATTCAGGTGCCCTGAGCTGTGGGTCCTCTAAGTGCTGTCCTCAGTCCTCCAGAGGTAGAGTCAGGAGCAGGGAAGTGCCTCTCCAGCGTCTTCACAGTGCTCGATTCCCACAGCACTCAGGGGACAGGCAGGACTGGATGCCCTACTTCCCACGAAGGGTCACGGAGGCCATGAGGCTCGCCTGAGTGGGTTCTAAGCTCAGCTTCCTCTTCCGAGGGTGGAACCCACCAATGTCAAGGACATGAGACTTAGGGAAGAGAGCTGGTGGGTCCTTCAAGCTCCAGGAAATGATAACAAGCACAGTAATCATGACCACACCAAGTGCTGGGCTCTGAGCCAGGCACTATGACAGGATACCTTGATCTGGCGTGACTGACATACTATTCAAATCCCCAACTCAGAGATGAAGAAAACCGAGGCCCCAGAGGGGAAACCTGACTTATCCAAAGCCTCCCAGCTTGGCAGGAGGTCTGCTGCTGTGCCCAGAGGCAGCGCCCCCCCCCACCTTAGACGCCAAGCCCCCAGCACAGACCCAGTGTGGGTAGGACATGAGGAACACAAACACCCTGCCTTTGCCACAAGCATGTCTTGCTTGCAGATACATCTGTCCTCCTGGGGGCTTGATGTCCAGGCCATGGCCCTCCTCCCTCCCTGCATCGCACCCTTCCCCTCTGCCAGCATATCGGACCTCTGGGGCCTCCAGAGACTGCCTGCCGGAGCCTGGGACTTCATTTCTCAGAAAAGGCATTCCCTGCTGGGACCAAAATGAGGCCTCCAGGGATTTTTCAAAGAAAATGGTGGAACACAAAGGCTCTTTAGAGCAGCACAGGAATCTGCACTGAGTAATTGAGGATGAAAGGCGGCTGCAAACCAACTGTAAAACGCAGTGCCTGCTGGAATCCCACCCTAAAGCCAGCTGGGAGCACGGCTAGAGACAGGTCAGCATTGTTCATGAGATTCCCCTCCCCCCACACGCCCCTCCTGTAGCCCTTGGGAGACCTGACACAAGTCTGCCCAAGGGGACCCCTTCCAGTGAGTGCCCCATCACAAGGGCCAAGGCAGACCCTTCTAAAATGAGGCCCCAAATCACAGCTGACTAACCCCTCTAACGCTTCGTAACTGCCCATCTGCTTCTGGGCAGGTCCATCCACAAGTTCCCCACAGTGAGAGCTAAAAACTAGAAGATTCGATTGTTGTCACTGAGAGTTGCAAAAAAAATGCCCCCACTACATTGCAAATGGTGTTTGTTGTTTTATGAATACATTTCCCATTTTTAGCTTCTGAGCTATCATCCTCCAACACTGAGTGGCTACTAGTAGCTGGCAGATACCCAAGGGGTGCTGGCACTCTGTCCGTGCCCGCCTGGGGTTCTCAACCCAGGGGAGACAGAGCCATGTTTGAGTTCTTTATGGGCAAAATGTACCAGGCACTGTCTAGGCAGAGCAGAGAAAAGGAACCCAGCCTCTTCCTGAGGACGGGCCAGACACGCTAAATACCTGGGTCCTGGTCCGAAGTGATTCATTCAGCAGTGAACTAACTGGTCAAATCCGAGCTATCCCAGGTTCACCCAGATCTTAGTGGGAGTGTCTATCATTGTTGCCCAAGTTTTGCCTCTCACAAAAAAATTTCAAAACCCATCTCTTCCTTTCTCAATATTTAAAAAATATTCCCCCATGTTCCCAAAAGTTTCCTCTACCTCTCTTTTTTATAAAGTCATGAAAAGTTAGTCAAGAATTGACATAGTTTGTCCATTTTAGTAGTTGAACTATGTAATTAATTATGTTTCCCTTCTCACCTTGGATTCCAGGAAGCTCAGAGCTAAATTTAGAGGTTGGTCACAAAAGTCAGGTTAGCCATTGTAGTTAGAAAATTTGTATGCTCTTTTCTGACTGCTTTCTAATTCCCATTTCTATTTTAATAACCTCACTGTCGTATCTTTTGTTATAAATCTCTACAAATTCCTTTTTGATAAGAGGAGAGAATAAATTAAGTCAATTTTTAAAAAGGAATACTCTCGAAGCATTCTTGCAAAAGAGGTTATTGATTATTTAAATTATCTTTTTCCAAGGAAGATAGCATTAATTTATGCCTATGAGCAGTGTTCCCCTCACTGCCATGATGCTGTCTCAGACATGAATTTGGTAAATTGGTGGGGACATTCTCATTGCCTATGGTTTATTTTCCCTTAAAACCCCTTAGCAACCTGTGTGCAAATCAATGTAACTTGCCAAGGCACATTTACGGTTAGCAATAATTGTAACGTGCCTGGACCTGCACCTCAAATGTTTCACCTCAAGCAAGATTCCTGTCCCCTTTAATCTCCTGATCGAGCTTCTGCCCCAAGTTGGGCCCCCATACTTCAATTTCGCTGAGAAGTAATTTGAAGACCACATTAATGAACAAATAGCCTGGAACACCCATCTGATTTTAGAAGATTCCCTCGGGCGAGCATTAAATCCTCAGTCTCCGCCACCCCCATCCCCTGCCCTGATGTGCTGCTGTGAGCAACTTTCATTCCTACCCCAGCTGATTGTGTTCTGCAAATGTTTGTAAATTTCAGTGGCCGTGTCTCCTCCACGCTAGGGTGAGCTTCCGCCCCCTGAAACTGTGTTTTCTGAGCCTTTTGTGTCTCCTAATGGTGCCTGGAACATTTTGCACATGATAAGGAACTCAAATAAAATGAACAATAAGCGTCCCCAACCAGCTAGAGCTTTTTATGAGGCTCTCAATGAAAACACTGAACCGCATCGACGTCTGATCAAGGCAAACATCTGGAGATGCCAGTGGCAGATGCCCAATTATGCTGAGGCTGATGAATGGGCACAGAGTTATTTGGGGATCAGCAGCATCACTCAGCTGGGCCCGCTGCTACTTAGGCGCCAGCCTTCCCCCTCCCACTGCACCATGCTGGCCTGGAGGGGGCTGGGAACACTTGCCCACCTACCAGCCCAAGCACTCCAGCTACCCACAACCACAGGTCTATTGCCCTGTTCCCAAGGAAGAGGAGGGCCAGGTTAAATTCACTTTCTCATTCGCTTATCCATTTCACAGAAACAGCGTATTTTCTATAAGAAAGTGTTAATTATACCATATACCATCAAATGGCACTAAGCGATAACCAGACGTTCAGGAGGTTGACATGTATATTTTTCAAGTAGCTCTGTGATTTATTATCTAATTTAGGTAAACGGCAAATAGTGATATCATAATAGCCCCCTTTTCTTCTGGTTTCCGCCTCATTGTCTCTGGGTATAGAATAAGAAATGAATCATCAAACGAGCCCCATGGGAAGAATCACAAGCTAGCTAAGGGCATAGGCTCTAGCGACACAACCCCGGGGCTTCAAATCCCAACCTTGCTGCTGACCAAAGGCAAAAGCTGTGACCTCTGAGAGCGTCCCAGACTAGGACTGGGTTGAGGATTGAGTGAGATAAACTGTGAGGCACTGGGTCGGGCATAAAGAACGTTCTCCTTTCCTTCCTTCTGTGTTAGTTGTTGAGTCTTGGGTGGAGGGAAGAGGGACATCTCTGGATTTTCACTGGCAAGTAAGGCCCGGCTGGGAGAGGGGCACGTGCCCACATCAGCCTACAAACTGCACCGAGCAAGGAGGGGGAGTGAAGTGAAGGTTTAACCATGAGGGGCTGTGCCTGTGCTAGGCCATCCTGTGGCTGAGCCAGCATGTCTCCAGGGCCTGTGCCACGTTTATTTATGATTCTGAAAGAGAAAAAGGCCTCTTAGGCCACATGCTTTACACCAAGCCGCCATATTCATGCGACCGACCATTAGGCCTCCCAGACAGAATGATTCTGTGCATCTCCTTTTTCAATTTTTAAATGTTTATTTATTTTTGAGAGGGAGAGACAGCACAAGTGGGGAGGGGGGCAGAGAGAGAGAGGGAGACACAGAATCCGAAGCAGGCTCCAGGCTCTGAGCTGTCAGCACAGAGCCCGACGTGGGGCTCCAACCTACAAACTGTGAGATCATGACCTGAGCCAAAGCCGGACACTTAACCAGCCGAGCCACCCAGGCGCCCCTGTGCATCTCCTTTCATGGAGCATGGCCGGGCAGCCACTAGAGGCGTGGGAACCGTGCCGGCCAGGCCAGCAAGACTGAAGATGCAGGGCAGCCGTGAGAGCCAAGCCTGTGGCCACAAACCCTCATTAAAACACCTGTCTTGGGGGAAGAAACCCTGCTGTCTGAACCCAAAAGCTGGAGATTAAACAAGTGATAAATCCCCAAAGTTAAAAATCAAATCAGCAGAAGAGGGAAATCCCATTTTCTGAGAGCTACCAAACATCTGGGTAGGAGCCAGGTTCTACCCCGGCTTGGCCCACCGAACCTTGCCAGTCTGCACCGTGTGACTGGAGCTACAGGGAGGAAACTCACAGCTTCCCCACTTCTAGCCAAAAACAGGGCCTCCCACAAGGTTCCAGGTGACTAGAGTGGTCTGGTCAAGTACCCGTGCCTCTTGTTTCCAGTTTGGGTGGACAGGTTTCTGTTCTATGTTATGTTCTTGGAAACATTGTTTCTTGCTGTCATGACCCCCAGGTTTCTGTACTGGACTGAGCTGGAAACACAACCGCCTCCCGGAGCTAGTCCCTCAATGGCAGGGATATAGGTGACTCCCTCTCCTCCTTGAGAGACCCCGACTTGACCCTACAGTCCTGCTACCGAAAGTCCCTTGCCAGACCCTCCTTGTGCACCACTCTCTGCACACCCACTCTTGTGTTTTCCCAACTGTGGTCATGAGGAGACGAAGAGAAAACAGAGAAACCATGCCAGGGGTTGTAATGCTACCTGCCATCCTGGCCATGGCGCAGCCCTACCAGGAAGGGCTTGTGCTTCCTGGCAGAGAAAGGGTATGGACAGCTCTCTTTCCCAACAGCTCTCAGCCTTGGCCCCTCCGACTCCTGTGTAACTCTTCTAATCACGGGCCCTCTGTAAGGATGGGAGCCTTCTCTCCTCCGTCACAGGAAGATCCAGTGGAGTATTCTTCAGGGCGCGATACCTGGCCACCAGTTTTCAAAATGATCCAGGGTGAATTATCTTGCAAATGATGAGACATCAGCAAATCCATTCTAATTCACTCCATTTAAAACTTTTGTTTTCCATAAAGGATTAAGTTAGAAAAGAATTTAATCACACCAAACCCACTTCCCAAATGGTTACAGATCCTAAGATCAAGAGTAATGATCAGAGGAAAAGACTAAAGTCCTGACAGCGAGCACTCACGTTTGGTACTGATCAAACCAGCCTTCCTGACACCAAGAAGCAGCCTTCCTCCAGGCTGGGGGCGCTCTCTGTGGTGTTTTTGAGCACAAATGAAGACACAGGTAGAGATGAGATCAGGACACTTTTCTTTACACGGCGATTATTCTGACCTGCAGCAAATTTGCAATGGTGTCTGCTATGAGCCAGGTGCTGTTCCAGGTGCTCTGGACAAAACGGACGTAAGCATTGCCTTCATGGAGCTTCGCCTTCTAGTGGAGGAAGAAAGACCGTGTGGAAATGCATCATGTGTTAAGTGGTTATATTTTGGAAAGAAAAATGGAGGAGGGTAAGGGCACAGAGGGTGATGGAAGGGGGCATTAAGTTTGCATGGGGTGGCACAGGCTATTCCAAGCGGGTGGCATCGAGTGGGGACCTGGGTACAGTGAAGGAGTGGGCCACGCGGACATCGGCAGCAGGTGATGCACCACCCTGAGACAGCATCTACAGATCCACTCTCCAGCTTCGATGGGGGAGGACTAGTTCGTCATCAGGGGAGCGGAGCCTCCTCACTAGCAAGTCAGCAGAGTGTGTTTCTGTCCAAAGAGCCATTCTCGCTCTTCTCAGCAGCTTCTTGGAAGCCTCCTAACTCAGCACACACCGGCTTCCCGGCGGAATGATGTTCCAATTTAGGGTTGCGTTCCCGGCTAAGACACCAGCGTCCAATCAGGCTCCGACCAGCCATTGCCTTAAACACTCCTTCAGAGCACCCACAGTGCTCCATAACCAGTCTGACTACTGGAGGGACACCCCACATCTTCTGCCACCAGTATAAATGTGTCCACTGACCTCATAGGGCCCTGCTCTGTGGGGCTCCTACAGCTGGTATTAAGATGAAAAGCCCGACCGAGTCATGATGCTGGCCTGAAGCTTGTCTGCAGACTATGACAAATGTACATGCTAGCGTCAGTCCCAGGTTCAGGCCCACCACCCAGACTCAGCCCCCTTACTGGAACCTGTATGTCTCACACCATCCCCGTTTTATAGGGGAGAGAAATGAGGCCTATCTGAAGAGGTGGGGTGCTTTATCACTCAGGGTTCAATCAAGGAGGCAGAATCACTGTAAGTGTGGTGGAATAAGGAATTTATTACAGGAGTTAGACCTTAACAACTGTGAGAGGAGACGGGGGCGAGAGTCCAAACGAGGGACTTGGTGGATCAAAGGTCACCAGCCAGCCCTAGTATGGGTGAAGAGGTGTTGAAGCTTGCACAGAGGTCTGGAAGGCAGGCCCATACAGCTAGGGGAGGCTGGGGTAGAAGTCTATGGAACATTGTCGGCTCTTAACGGCCACTGCTTCCGTAAGTTTGCAAAAACTGTCTGGTGGGGGTCTGGTGTGGGCCTTGCTATTGGTCAACTCGGCTGGCAGTTGGGAAGGAAGTGGGGACATAAAGTTCGATCCGATGCAAAAGTAACAGATCCAGGGTATCTGGGTGGCTCGGTCGGTTGAGCATCCAACTCCTGATTTCAGCTCAGGTCATGATTCCAGGGTCATGGGATTGAATCCCACATTTGAGTGTGGAGTCTGCTTAAGATTCTCTCTCTCTGCCCTTCTCCCCCACTCATTCTCTCTCTCTCAAAGAAACAAACAAAAAGTAACAGATCCAATCACGATCACCCAATCAATAATCCGATTATTATTTAGCCTACGTGACTCCCAAACCACCAATCAAAAGAGAAATTCTATCCCACTCAGAGCTGGGGAGGAAGTCTGCCAATATACCTAAGCTCTGTAGCTAAGAGTTTTAGGATCCTCGGGCACAGAAGGGGTAGCAACAGCCAGCCCTGCCCACCATCTGATCGCCCAGGTTGGCTTTTGAACAGGAAGGTGTTCCAGGTGTCCAGGCACTTGTGTCAAGATTTGAAGGATGAGCCACGGGCAGGATGAGACTGAGGTGTACAGGTGGCCACTCCAAAAGATGCCCTTGTCTGTGCCTGGAACACACGAGTGTATGTAATAACGTACAGTACTGGAAAAGTTTGTCTCTTCCACTTAATTTTTAAAACTGTCAGCAAATGGGTTCTTCTTGTCTGAGTCTAATCCAACCACCACTGTTGGCTATCTCACAGGACCAGCTTCTGTATCTTGATAAATGTTACTTAGAGCCACCATATTGAATTAGGAGCTGATTATATCTGATTTACCCTGTAACAGAGTTAGGTCCATTTCCCAGGATGTAGCAGAAGGGCCTGATGGTCACCAAACTGATCCATAATTACCTTATAAAATTGCAGTCCAAATGGGTCGTGTCAACAAGGGCCTCCAACTAAGGGGGCACCCCAGCAGAGCCGGGCAGGACTTGACAAGAAGTGCCACAGCTGCTGGTACCGCCACAGAGCTCCCTTACCCAGGGCCATGGCGCATGTATTTGAGGGTGGCCCCTTCCAGAGGCCACGTGTCAAGGGCAGGAGGTGGGCGCGGGAGACTCTGTGGCAGGGTAGATGGAGAAGCGCTTTGGCTTCAGAGTCAGATGGATCTGGGTTCAAATCCCACCTCCTCCACTGTGATCTTGGGCAGTGTGCTTCATCTCTCAGAGTTTCAGCTTCCGCGTCTGTACAATGGCGACAACAGTAGCCGCTCTGCTGCGCTGTAGAGTGGAGAGGTGTGATGATGGCAGGAACTTGGCCTCAGCCCCACGCACTCAGGAGCTTCAGGGTATCATGGACATCACTGACATACCCCATCTGTAAAGAGATGCTCTTCTCCAGACAAGGTCACTACAGAAGCCATGTCAATACCTGGCTGCTGGGGGTGTCCTCAGTCAATGGGGACAGGCAATGACAAGCTGGTAGCGTGGGCAAGAAGCAGCTGATTGGGCACTGAGTCCTCCCAGAGCATGGGGACCGCCACCCAGCCCCACATGGTAGTCAGCTCCTCCAGGGCAGCCTGGGCCTGCAGGGCCCTTCTGTGTGGGTGTTTCTGAGATGGGGTGGATGGCACTTAGCTCTTCTGGACCTTATGGGACTGGCAGTGATCCTCTCCAGTCCCACTATTCTCCATCCCAGGCAGCAGACATGTCAGGGACAAGGTGACCAGATGTGCAGTGGGGTGTCAGGCTGTGGGGCAGTGGGAGTAGGAATGGGCGCCCCTGCCCCAACCTGCATCTGCAGCCTGGGCAGCCTGATTTTGGATCCTGAAGTGACCTCCCCCTCCCCTACCCAGAGGGACCGTTTTCTTCTCTCAGTGTTTGAAAGAGAGTCCCAGAGCCTTGAGGTGCCGGGAGAGGCTCTGCGGCCTGAGGAGGCCTTGCACGGAGCCAACAGCCGCAGCCTCAGTGTTTCGAAATGATAGAGGGACTGTTCATCAATATTTTTAAAAAGAAATGTAATCAGAGGTTGGTGAACCCCCAGAGCTCCTGGCCGCGGATGTCAAAGGTTTCCTTGAACTCGAGCCGGGAACGGAATGAAAAACGGCCGCAGACGTGGTCCGTCGTGGTGTGTCCTGCCACAAACCCCACCTGACAGGCGCTCCCCACTGAGGCTCGGAAAAGGTTCTGTGGCGAGTGGAACAGCAGGTCACACACATCCACGTTCTTTCACTCCCGGGTGGTTTTTCCTTCTAAACTTGGGAACATGGATGTTCTATTTTAAGAACATTAATTACCGTCCAACTTTAATTGTTGTGCTGATGTGAACAACAATAACAACAACAACAAAACAACCCAAATTGGAACTGAGGAAAGGAAACAAAAGTAATTCATGGAGTAATTTGGTGTTCACATCCTTTACGTTTGCCTGAGAACATTTGTCTAATGCATTTACTCCTGCTCAAGAGAAGTGAATAGCTGGCTTTTTGGTGGTTTCTGGAGAACGAAGCGAGGGCTGGCCACACTGGCCTTGGAGATGCCAGCTGGGGCCACCTCAGGCCAGGAGCCCTCCTCAGTACTCAAAGAGGTAGTGTCAGGAAGGTAAAAATAGAGCGAGGGATTCGGCAACAGCTTTGACACATGGTTTTCTCATCCAGGGACTGCCACGTAGGGCCCTCCTTTTCCAGCTATTCTAAGTGAAAACGAAAAAATGTAAGATTATCTGAGAACTAAATAAAAAAACACAGGGCTATATTTTAGCCACCTTTTTTGCGTTCTTCTGCCTTCTCCCAAGTGCTCATTTTGGCTCCTTTTTCTTCACCAAGACAAAAATGGGATGAGTCCCGTGGTTCTGTCCTTGACCCCCTTTTGTCCTCTGCCTGTCCTCATCCACAGCTGTGGCTACAGCACGGGGTCCACGTGGCCACAGTTCAGGCACATTCCACACACCTGCCTGCCTTTTGGACAGCCCCCTCCTCCTATGAGGCCCCTAACTTCCCAGAACCAGATTCAGCATCTCCCTTGGGGAACCGCATCTGGGGCATATTCCTCCCCCCCTCAACGTTGTCCTTCCCCACAGCCTTGTCTGAATACTGGTAGCCAGGACTGTTTGGTATGTGACCCTGGATTCAGCCTCTTCAGAGGCAGGGATGGGAGCAATGGGTGCTCCCTATGGGAGTCCCTAATAATAAATGTGAGGGGAGACTGGGAAGGCTTCCCTGAGAAAGAGACATACCAGCTCAGGTCGAAGGGGAGGAGCAGCTGGCCAGGTGAGCAGGGGTTCCAGCGCGATGGGACAGTGTGAGCAAAGACCTGCCTTGAAAGAGACCAGGGACTGTAGGAGGAAACAGGAGGGCTCTGGAGGCACGAGCAGGGAGGATAAGGTTGGTAAGGAGTGACACAGGAGAGGACGGTCGACCCAGGGCATAGGTTTTATCCTGGGGGTGTTTTCAGCTGGGAAGGTGCTGGGGTTTGTAAGTAGAAACAGGATTCTGGCTTCTGTGTGGAAATGAACGGTGGAGGCAAGGCTGAAGGACCCAGTGAGAGATGATGGGGCTTGACCACGGTCCCCCCTGACCCCCGGAGATGCCCCCCAACAATATCTATGCCTGGCTGCGGCTGGCTCACACCTTCCCAGCCACCCCAGCTCTCTGCCCAGACAGACGTTCAAGACAACAATCCATGGACCGATTCGCATTCAGGTGTTAAGGACAAATAGTGATGCCACCCACTTCATATGTCTCTGGGACACAGGAGGGTAGCAGCAAAGAGGGAAGGGTGGTAGCTACCAGCCTTCCCAGACTTCTGGGGGGTTCCTTCCCTGTCTGTGGGTCCCTTCTGAGCATTAGAGAGCCATGTGGGGGTCAAAACTGGCCAGGATGGGGCCACAGATAAGTCTTAATCACAGAGTCTAGGCTCTGCCACACTAGCTGTGTGATTCCAGAATCTCCCTTGACACAAGGCAGCCTAAGTGATGCACTAGTTCAAACAATTGGGAAGTTTTCTCATAGCTCCTGCTGTGCCACCTGCTACACACAGAGGGAATTGAACCTTTCGGTAATTGACATTCTGGTCTGGCTAGAAACCATTGCATTAATCCAATCAAGGTTCCCTGAGTGCCTTTCAGGGACTGGCCCCTATGCTCAGTGCTCAGGGGGTTCTAGGCAATGAGTCCAATGCCTGGTGGGTGTGCGATTGAGGGATGGGGGCTGACAGCTGTAGAGTTGAGCCATAGAGGATGGGTGCCAGGTGGACCAACCGGGGAGGGTGTTCCGGACACTGGGGACAGCATGTGCAAAGGCACGGAGGCGTGAATGAGCATGGTATGTTCCAGGAAAGATGAAAGCTAGAGGTTGAGGCTGTGAGAACAAATCAGTGGGAGGGAAGGAAAGGCAGAAGTGAGACTAAGGAAGGCTGGGCCTCATCACCAGGGGCCCCCAAACCAGGCTAGGTAGATGGATTTGTTCTGTGAGCAGAGGGAGATCTGTAGGCACTGGACAGAGTGAATGGGCAGAGAGAACTCAGCAGTTCGTGGTAGAGATCCCAGCTTGGACGTGAGCATGGTGGACGGCCCCACGGGCCATGCAACTCTGCAGGCGAGAAGTGAGGAGGCCCGAGGAGGGAGGGAAGAGGAGCTGCAGGGACCAGAAATGGACTACGGAGCTGGTAGTAACTGGCTTTGACTCTGGACATGACAGGTTGACGGTGATGGGAAGGCCCAAGAACAGAGCCTCTGCCCACTGACCGACTGACTGATGGGGGCTGGGCCCACTGAAGCTTCCAGGGGACGGAACTCTGCTCTCTGCCTTCCCTCCACTGCTTTCGGTCTCCCTCTGCCTTTCTCTCTTCTCTAACTGCCACCAAGAGAAAATCAAATACTTTTTAATTGTATAATAATACTACTCTAAAAAAATTAGTAAGTGGAATGTTTTCTATTTCCTTTTCAAAATGAAAAGCAAAGTTATCTGTACATGGTCTCTCATGTGTATGAATGCCTAGATTTTTATTTTCCCTTGGTATATTTAAAAAAAAAAAAAAGCCATTTCAGGCATCAGGATGAGATTTGGCAACAGCCCTTTGGTGCCCAGCTGCCCCTTGCCGCCCTCCATGCCACCCGAGAGAGCTCAGGCTGGGTGGCACACCAGGGCTCACCACCCGAGAGTGCATGTAAGACCCTGACCTGACAGCTCTTCACCTGTGGGATCTGCAGATCTTCCCTCCAAGTCAGAGGGCATGTTCTGAAACCCCAAGATGATGACATTTTGATAAAGTTTTAAAAAGCGATCTTACTTTGCAAGACAAACAGCTAATAAAATAGATTCTTTTTTGGTAACCACCCATACACCAATCAATCTGTCACTCGGAAAACTGTTTCCTGAGAGGTGTGAAATGAGGCCACTCTGGAGTTCTGTGGGAACAGAGAGACCCCAAGAAGCCTTCCACTCCCAGACTATACTTGCCACCCCAAAACAGGGAAACTATCAGATTCAGGGTACAGGAAATACACAGAGGATCAGTTGCTCAGTCAATACCAACTTTTGAAAGATGAGCAGGAGGCGGCTGACCCACTGTTTACACGCAGCCGGCCCACACTGTCACGTGTATCTTGCCTGTTTCTTTTCAATTCCTTCCCTATTGGGAAAAAATTTTTAAGTAAGTGTTTCCCACGTAGGGGGCTTACAGAGTGAGTCATAACATGGGGGGCCTCCTCTGTGCTGCAGCCTTTCAAGGAAGAACTTAAAACAAAGGACCATTTCAGCACCACCATCAGAAATCAAAAGGAGAAGCCACAGTCATAAGATATGTCCCTTCTGTGCCCACCGAGGCCACCATCAGAATAGACACTTTCACTTCCTGCATGCTATCTTTGTATCTCTGCTTGGCTGCTGCTTGCCTTTTCTACCTTTATTTTCCTTTAACTCTAATTCCCTCACTGCTAGAGAAAAAAAAGTCTCATTATATTGTACATAGAACAAAGTTTAAGTCATCTTAAATCTTCTTTGGAACAAGATGGAATAAATGGTTGTTAACCAGAACCTCCCTCAAAGCAGCTCTAACTGCAGAATTCTGCTGCACCCAGAAGCTCAGCAGGCCCCTGCAAGTGCTAAATGCAGAATAGCAATGTCTGCACACAGTAGGCCCTCAATAAATGTCCACAAATTTGTTTTTTAAATGATGGAATCTGAAAGGACCCAGGAACAAATAAGATGAACTTACTGGGTAAAAAAGTAACAAACCCCCCCCCCCACCCCCACAGCCCCAGAGGGGGGGGGGGGGGGGGGGTGAGGTGGGGAAGGCTGTAATTCCATGGTGGAAACCGTAAAAGAATTGAAACATGTCTGGAAGCAGTAGTTGGGATAACTGAAACAATAGAGCAGAGAAAGCAGTGATGTTGAGGACAAAGCAAGACATCAAACCAGAAATACAGATAAAAGACAACAATCAGAGGTACACATAACACACCTGGGAATGGGAAATGGTGTCACAGCCCTACAGAAGTTGAGAGAAAGATAAACGGGATGAGGTACACCATGAGGAAACCTCAGAAAAGAAACAATACAAGAAAAGTTTCCAGAGATGAGAAACAGCTCAGCCTAGAAATAAAGAACGCACACAGCGTGCCTTTCAAGTGTAACTCTGAGAGAAAGAAATCAGCATTTGCTAGTTACAATGTGGTGTGATAAATGATCTGGCAGCCTGAAGGGAGATATGTTCTTTTGCAATTGGATAAGAATGATGAAAGAACTGATATCATAAATAGTGAGGATAAGATGAATCTCAGGAAGAAATGTGCAATTCGAACCACGCATGAGTACCCTAATCACATGTGAGTTATGCTCCTAAGTAAGACTTGCTCTGGGTAAGTAGAAGAAAACAGACTCATTTAAAAATTGGGGAGAATTTGTGCACAATTATACAACAAAAAAGAAGGGATGGTTGACTTTTTATAAAAATATGAAAGACAAAAGCTGATCCAACACTCATTGGAATTAGAATGGACCAGTTGAAAAAGAAAGAATAGGTGATCTGACAAAATTCAGCCACTCCTAAGATTTAACCTACACTCTAATAATTCCCCAGTCTTGCTCCAGCCCAGACCTGTCTGCTGAGTTCTGGGTCAGAATATCCCATTGCCACCTGGACACATCCATGCACATGTCCCTCAACACCACAACCCTGCCTTCACCCACCCCACCCATGGCCAGTGAGCAACTTCAGCACCCATACAGTTGGATGAACTGGAAGCCTCTGCATTCATTCCTGGTCCTCTGCCATGCTCCCCATGCTCAATCCCATCCTTGTGTTAGTCTGCTAGGGCTGCCGTAAGAAAATATCAGACTAGGGGGCTTAAACAACAGAAATGTATTTTCTTACAATTCTGGAGGCCAGAAACCCAAGATCAAGGTTCTGGCTGATTGGGTTTCTGATGAGATCTCTCCTTCTGGCTTTGCAGTCTTCACATGGCCTTTCCCCAATGCATGGGTGAGGCCTTGAGATCTCTTAGATGTCTTTTTTATAAGGACACTAATCTGATTGGATCATGGTCTCACCCTTATGACTTCATTTAACCTTAATCACTTCCTTAGAGGCCTCATCTCAAATACAGCTACCTTGGGGGTTAGGGCTGTAATATACGGATTTGGTGGGGAGCAGCTCCTCTCACAGGCCATTCCTAGAAGTGACTCTGGGGTACTTCTGCACCCTGCCAGTGAGGTCTCCACCAAGTGCGTAGACAGGCCATGTGAGTATGCCTGTCCAGCCATGCCTCTCCTCTTGCCATGGTGCTGGAGGTTTACGGGTAACTCCTTCACCAAAGTTCATTCAAGACCTTTCCCCAAGGCCAGCAGCTGCTTCTCACCCTCACCCCAAGGGGATTCCACCAACCCAGCCTAGTCCCAGGCTGACCCTGACACTCAGCCAGAGGGCTGTGTGACTTTGCAAACGTTTCCAAACATCTCTGGGCTTGGACCTCATCAAAGATACTTGGCCCCAGCATTACCATGTGAATAAATAAATCAACCTCCTAAGGCGTCAGGCCCTTTGCACACATCATTTCTGGAACTTTAAAGTCAGAAGGAAAGGAGAAACTGTAGAAAGAAAGTAGAAACTGAGGCTTGGAGAGATGCCCCTGCCAGAAGAGACCACTCCTTCCTGGACTAGGGAGCAGGTCCATCCAGCTCCAGAAATGGTTCTGCTGACTGGGGTGTATCTCAGGAGAGGTAGAGGTATTCAGGAACCTGGACCAAGCATCCAAGGACATGGTCTCACTTAGAGCTGCACGTCCATCAGAGGTCACCCCAGGTGCTGGTCTGCGGTCTAGAGGCCTGTGGGCTAGAGGCTCCTGGTGGACAAGCAGGCAGGCGCGTGCTGAGGACCACTGCTGGATCCCCAGACACTGCCTTGCTGTGCTGGGTAAACAGCCCACTTTCCATGCCCACCCCCCAGACCCGCCCTGCCCCACTCCTGCTGCCTATTTAAACAAGAGGCCCCGACTCCACTCGGCCCAGGCACCACCAGCTTCCGGAGCTAGAAGAGCAGCCCTGCAGGCCTCGCTCACTCGGGGATGAAAGGTCCTTCTGTTTCACCATTTCCTACCGGTGCGTTTTGAACGATGATGCTGAGCTGGGTTGTAGCGGGAGCCGATTCTGCTGGCCGACGAGTGTATTGAGATGTGTAGCTGGCCCGAGGGAGGCTCTGATTGAATTTTTCCCATTTTGAATCCTTGACTTGATGTGATCTTATTTTCAAAGAGGGTGAAAGCCTGTAGTTTGTGAAAGGACAGAGGAGAGCATATTTCAAAACAAGGTCTGGCTGAGAATATCAATGATCTGACATGTTTTTCTTTTCTTTTGAGAAAAAAAAGGTCCTGTAATTTCATTTCCCCTTGGAAACCCCTCCCTAAATAGTCAGTTCCTGTCAGTTAATTCTATTTTGAAAAACCATGCAGAGAATTTTTTATAAGAGTCTGGTGGGGAAGAGAGGTTGTGTAGCTGGAGGGGGACAATTTGGAGAATGTCTGGGGACACAGGGCCTCCTTGAGAAGCTTCTCCTTGGGAGCTGAGGAGTGAGCTCCTCCCCATCCGAGCGTGGAGGGAGCTGAGAGTTGCATTGGTTGCGCTGGCCCAGGAGAGGCCTGCCTCCTCCATGTCCACTTCTAGATGCTTGTCAGCCTGTGGCCTAGGGTCAGGTCAGCCCAGGAAGAGGGTGAACAGAGGTGCATGCAGGTCATCAGCCTACAGAGGGTGAAGAGGCAGACGTCCCAGGGACAGAAAACAAGACCTGCCTGGAGGCCACCCTGTGACCTCCTAGCAGGCTGGACTCCCCAGGCTACGGGTGGGGAGGGATGCCTGCCAGGTGGTTAACTCAGAAGAAACAAGCTAGAGTGTCCACATGGGAAAAAGGGCCCCTAGGGGAACACAGGTCCCAGGGTCTATGGCTTCCTTCTTCCCACCCTAATCTGTCAACATCTCATGCTCATTTGGTCCTGGTCATAGCTGCCCAGGACCCTCGAGTGACACCCCCCCCCCCCAGTGTTACCAAGAAGGAGGCATCTGAGACTCAGATGGATGGCAGACCCAGGACTAGAACCCAGGTCACCCTGAAGTTTCTCGATGTGGATTCCTAGGCAGGAGGGAAGCCAGTTGTCTGCCAAGTGAAGAAACACTCCTTCCAGCCCTTCTGCAACATCTTTGGCTTGTGGGCAGGGGGAGTGGGACTTAAATTTCAGATTCTTCTGAAATACAGTTTGGGTGATTTGCAAACTAAGTGTGTATAAAGGATGGAAGCTGGTCCAGAGGAGCGCTGGGGAGTAACGGTTGCCTCGACATGTGACAGTGGTAGAGAGGGCTTTGGTCCCCGCAGCCAAACTGGCTGGATTAGGTGGAGGGCCAAGGGGCGCCGCACACGGAGCCTGTCGGGGTGGGGGTTGAACTTCCTGGGCCGGGTCCAGGAGGCCGGGCCCGGAGCCAAGGATGGGCCTGGAAAGTCGAGGACCAGACTTGGGACTGGAAGGCGGGACTAAAGAGTCAGAAGAGCGCCTCAAGCCAGGGGGCGCGGTCCAAGAGGGGCGTGGAGGCCTAGGAAGAGGGGGCGGGGCCAGAGTGTCGAGGGAGGGGTCAATACCCGAGGCCAGGGGCCAAGTTAGAAGGGCAGGGCGGGACCAGAGAGCGAGACCCAGCCTACCAACCCCCATTGGGGCGCTTGTGTCTGGAGCTGCTTATGCTCAGGCCAAGCCAGCAGGAGATACAGGGAGCCGGTGGCATCTTGTCCAAGGCCTCCCCTCACACGAGTGTTCTCCCAACCATCTTCTAAGTAGACCCTGTTGAGGTCACGAAGTGTCTCTGCTGAGCGTCCCCTAGGCCAGCCTATCTTCACCCTTATCTGCTGTGAAACCCTCTCTTTCTCTCCACGCGGCTTTCTCCTCCACCCGACCCGGGTCCCGGTGGCCACTCTCCATCTTCTGCTGCCTGGGTTCAGTTCTCTCCACCCCCACATATCTTTGCGAGGTTGAGATTACAATGAGCTCCTGGGGGAAAACTCCGATTGTTCTAGCTTCGCCTGTCAGATCAAACCCAGGCCCCGAGGCTGGAGCTCTGAACTCGCCTCTCTCCCGTCCCGACCCTGCACACCCTCAGCGGCCTGGCCCAGGTCCAGCTGTCCACGAGGAGGTCTCATCCCTCCCGCCCGTCAGGCAGAGTCCTCCCCACTTGTCAACCCTCCGACCCCCAGGCCTGTGCACATTTGTCGCAGAAACCTCAGCCCCCACCCCCTCTGGCTGTACTTCGTCTGCAAGGACCGGGTCCACACCCTCTCCTCGGCGACGGCGACGTGGAGGGTGTGGCGCAGCCTCTGGCGCAGGTGGGGCCCCTTGGTCTTTGTACCTGGCTCACCTGTTCTGGGCTGCTGGATGGCTGTCGGTTGAGTTCCGGACACCTCTGTGAACCGCTCATCTCGTTTCAGGTCCTGACTGCAGTGGCGCCCCCTCTTCAGACGAAGATCAAGAGGGTCCCAGTGGCTCCTCCTCAGGTAAGATAGGGGTTTCTGGAGGGGGTGGGAGTTGCCTCTCCAGGCCTCCCCTCGTAGGCTGATTATTGTTTTATATAAAGAGGTGCTGGGTGAGATTGTTTAAGAAAAGGTTCTGCTGCTTGGTTTAAAAGTTTGAAAACACAGCTGCGCAGTAAGCCATCAGGGGGCTGGCGGTCTGATCCTGTCCAGAACTCCCTCCTGTGGAGTAGAATGCCAGTGGAGGAGCGTGTCTCACACACCCAAATCTATGGAGAAAATACAAATTCCTTCGATACCTAGGGAAATAATTGAGGTAACACTTCGCAAAAATGAAGGAATACAAGTTAAATATCTTGGGAAATGTCACCAGATATCATTACCACTAAACTATTGAAAAATGTTTTAATTGCTTAAAACCCAGAGGTGGTAAGGATGCTATGAAACAAGCACTGTCAAACAACTGATGGAAAGTAATTTGGGCAGGGGGTGGGGAGCTGACACTTGCCTACTATGTGCCCAACACAGCTATAGTCAGGTGACGGACTAAAATATTGAGTGCTTGCAAGGGGGGACAAAGTCCTCAGAGTTAGAAAGCAAAACCTACATTCTCTGGGACTGGGAGTAGAGGAGGGGTGGGGCTGAGCAGCTCCCAGGCTGCTGGTGTCAGTCACAAGAGCAGAGTCCCTGGTCTACAGAGACAATCCATAGGACCACCAATGACACTTCCACCTTTTGCTTTGAGGAATGGCATTTGCCAACATTGCTCAAGATCAAATTCTGTTTCTAGCTTGGAAAATCTGAAGATGTGAGGGGCTGGTCACCCTTCTGGTGTGCAAGACTGCAAATGTGTGCAATAAGTAAATGGACAGAAACAGCCAGGTGTCTAGAGAGAAATGACCTGTTTCATCCAGGTCAAAGGTCCTCTGGCCATAGAGCCAGGGACTGGCTGGGACTTGGTAAATAGAACATTATTGTGACTTTCTGACCCCAAGCCCCCTGCTGAGGCCTCATCCCTGCACACAGATGGTGGCTACCAGGGAACAACCCCAGCAGAGGCATGGAGACCTAGAAGGGTATGGAGGGGAACTGCGCACAGCCCCTGGGACTTCAGAAATAGGAGACGATGCAGAGTGATCAGGATACTGAGTCTGGCCTGCCCTTCCCTGCCAGGTGTTTGGTCATCTTCCTGGGGTCAGCAGGAGCCACTGAAGAGTTTAGCAGGGAAGTAATGTGGTCTACTGTGTAGTTTTAAAAGACCCCAGTAGCTGCCATGTGGACCAGAAGAAGGGAGGCCAGCTGCAAGGAGACAGGTGGGAGGGAGTGGGGCCTGACCCTGACACACCCCTGGGGATGGATATGAGGGGTCAGGGAGGTAGAACTGTGGTCTGGTGGGAAGAGGCATGGTATGGAGGAGGTCCAGAGCCTCAGGGATGACTCAGGAGACAGAGCTGGTGGTGGGGCAGTGGAGGAAGAGGTGATCTATCAGGAGAGACACCTGGGAACAGATGACCCTGAAGGATCAACCAAGAGAGGAGAAGAGTCAGAGGAAGGTCTAGCTCCTCAGGGTAGGCAGAGGAGGAGGAGACAACAACAGGCTCTGAGAAGAAGCAGACCCAGAGACAGGAAAGGAACGAGAAGGATGGTGGTTCCAGGACCGAGGGCAGAGAGCAGAAGGACAGATGAGGATCAAGTGGCTTGCACCTCCCACTGGGCCTATTTTTAAAAGTAAAATCAGGTTGAAATTGCATAGAATGTTTTCTCATTGGTGCTGACCTCTGTTCTGGCAATTTTCTCTCCAGAACTTTACCAGAAAGCACGGTGAGACACCCTGTCTACCTTCTGTCTGGCTGTGAGGGTGGTGCAGGGAGCTTCAAACTAGGAGCCTGCCCAGACACTCAGTCATCCAGAGTGTCGCTCGGCCCTCCCTGCTCTGAGCAGAAGACTGGCTCCAGGCTAGCCTGATCTGTGTGGTGTCAGTGGGAAGCCACTGGGACATTCAAAGCATTTAAGTTAAGCCCAACTCAGGATAAACTGTCAGTGAATGCGCTGGATCCTCCCTCCAGGCCCATTTTCCACAACTGCTCCTCCCGGCGTCTCCTCCCCAGCCTCCTGGGACTTGGTGGGTCACTGTGGTCAGGGCTTGGCCCTGCAGCCCGGACTATCTGAGTGGCTCTGCCTCCCACATGCCTACTCGCAGCTCTCTCCGACTCTCCACTTCATCTCCCTCCCTTGCTACTGCTTGCTACACCCACCACCTACCACCTTCCTGTCTCAATGCCCTTGAGAAGGACACCCCCACACTAAAATATACACACCTAGAAAGCAAAGGCTCCGCCCCCGGAAATTCCCAGGACCTTGCTGTGAAATCCCAAGTAGTCACAGTGCTGCATCTGACTCATCAGAGCTGGATTTCGAGGCCGCCCCCAGGGGCTCCCAGGCCTCCCCCCGTAACCGCGGCAGCCCCGGCACGCACCGCTCAGCCAGCACAACCCGGCAGTGTCTGACCCCCAACCATTAAGCATAGGTTGCTGTATCCATCTCCATCTGCACCACCTCAGTGGACTCTTGACATTCCCTCCTGCCTGTCCCCTGTGGGCCTTGCTTGGCCCCTGGAACCAACCTGTACACTGATCCCTGGTAGAAGTTTTCAGGGGATTTACTTCCCCATGCCCATGGATTTACTTTGCTACTTATATCACTAGCAGTGGCCTCTTCTCTGAGCAGAAATGGTTTCCACTAAAAATTAAAAGATTATGGCTCAGCTCCCCTGATGCCTCATGGTCCTGAGCGGGAATGGACTGTTCAGAACATACCCTGAGAGAATGGGAAGGAGTGAGCTCCCTACCTGGTCTGGATTTAGGGCAGAGGAACATCATTATTGCCATTTAAAATGAAGATCTTTAGGGGCGCCTGGGTGGCTCAGTCGGTTGAGCGTCCGACTTCAGCCAGGTCATGATCTCGCGGTCCGTGAGTTCGAGCCCCGTGCCAGGCTCTGGGCTGATGGCTCAGAGCCTGGAGCCTGCTCCTGATTCTGTGTCGCCCTCTCTCTCTGCCCCTCCCCCGTTCATGCTCTGTCTCTCTCTGTCCCCAAAATAGATAAACGTTAAAAAATAAATAAATAAATAAAAATAAAATGAAGATCTTTCTTGAAGAGATTTAGGTCTGGAGGGTGGATCTAGTTATATACCTGGGAAACTGAGGGCTATTGATCAGTAAGGCCTTGTTTTTGGTAAATGGATTGATGAAACAAAGCCAGAAGCCTTCCTCTATTGGTCAGGCTGGGATGGGCTATGCTGTGGTTTATAAAGTTTTCTTTTCATTCCTACTACACATGGGTTAGCTGGGGCCCTGCTCCGTGTGTCCTCACCTTGGGACCCAGGCTGATGGAGCAGCCACCATCTTGAATGCTGCAGGTAGATGTGGCAAAGGGAGAGAACTCTGGAAGGTCTCACGCCTGCTGTTAAGGACTCTGGCCCCGCAGTGACCCATATCATTTTCACTCACAGCTCATCTGTCAGATGGAGCTGGTCACATTATTCCACCCAGCCTGGTCCACAAGGACACCAGGAAGTGCAACCCTGCCTCAATGCCTGGAAAGCAGGCTCTGGCCTCGCCAGGGGCTAGAGGAAGTAAGGCAGGAGTCCCAGCCTAGACTTGGAAGCGGCGGTAGGGACAAAAAGGAAACATCTGCCCAACTCTTCACAAAGATAAAGCGTGCTTATAAGTAGTCATTCCTGAATAGAGACATATCACTATCTACACTAGCATGTCTATACCAGCAATCTGAGGACACGAAGCCTCTTTGGCCAGACCCAAGGGTTCCTGTTTCCCTTTTCACAAGTGCAGGATTCAGTAGACAAGAACTGTGTAGAAATGCTACCACGACCAGAGGGGTAGGCGTTAGTTGGAACCCAGAGCCTCAGAAGACCCTTGGAAGGCAAGTTTGGTGGCAGCAGTTAGAGGGAACTTGGGGGCTATAGATCCCCACCATCTCTTCTCCCCTGGCTTTGCTGGGGACAAATGACTAATTCACAGTCTTACGCAAAAGAAGCTCAACATCTCATTCATGGGGGAAGCTGACTCCAGCAGCCCCCAATCCCCTCTCACTTATACACTCTGGAGCAGGCGCTGAAACCCCACAGGCAGGTCAGAGGCCGTCTAAGTCAGGCAGTCTTTGGTTTAGCCTGAGTGGGGTTTCCTCTCTCAGGAGGAGGGAGTTCTTGCCCATTCTCTCAGAGCGAAGTGCTCCAATGGTAATGTGTGTGAGGAAGGACCTGAGTATGGCAGAGGCCTCGGACTCCAGGCCTCTGCGAGGGCCCAGGATGAGTGCCTGAGTGCTCCGTGGTACGTGAGACCCAGCCTCTGTCCAGAAAACCCAGTTGCCCAGGGCTGCAGGGAGGCTTGGCGAGACACTCACGCCTGATTTTATTTACTCATTCACACTGATTTGCTTTTTGATCTCTGCATAAATTCTCCTCTAGGACTCAGTTTGTTAAATGTTCTTTGCACAGAAAACTTTAGGTTGAATGTGAAATGATTCCCTTCAGAAGAATTTTAGCAAGTCTGTTCTGTTTTAGGAAGGTTTGTTGTCTTCATCTGTGTTCTCTGATGCCTTGAAATGCCTACACACCACTCAGGCGGCCAATCCATTCCAGGAGGAAATACTGTACTTGAAATGCAGCTGAACACTGGGTCTGCATAAATCCTACCATTTGTGTGGACTTGTATTTAAAGTTCTACTCCCACAGAAAGTATGTTGTCATTTCTTCTTAAGCAAAGGATGTTCCAAGCCTTGTTCAGCTCATGAACCATTAACATCAGCCCTCATGTCAGGGAAGCAGGGACTTCCTCAATAGCAGCCCCAATAGCAGAGCCTGAGAAAAGTGTGATTCCTCCTGGTCTCCATCCCTCAGGAGGGTCTCCCCTGAGGGTGGAAGTAGGGCTGGCCAGAGGGAAGCATGCTGGCACTCGGCCAGTCATGCAGGAGACACCCCAGAGCTCACCTGAGGCAGGTGATGTGACCTGCTGGGCAGTTCCAGGACCCCCTGCTCATGTCTGTTTGTGAGGACCAGCTCGGGCAAAGACCTCAGCACACGGGCAGGCTCAGGCCACTTGAGGTAGGAGCCCCATGCCAGTCTAGATGCTCAGCTATTGGCACGTGCCTTCCGGTTTGGGCCTTGCTTAAGGATGTTGAAGCCTCCTCTCTGGTAGTCACAATGGCCTGCTCCAGTCCTACCTTGGAGCTGCCCTGTCAATGCCCGTGTGGAGAAGACCCTGGAACAGACTGATCTCAGACCTGATTTTCATCATGGAGGAAGCGCTCACCCCCAGCTTCCCCATGCCCTGGGCTCAGGTATAGACTTAGGTGCCAACCGCCACCTAGCCTTCTCCTTAATGGTCCCCTTTCTGGTCACCAATAGATGATTCTGGAAAGGCAGAAAGTAGAGGGTGGGGTGCCAGATCTTCAAACTTAGCCCCATTCTGTGATGAAGCACATGGTCTCAGGGCAGCTGCCCCATGGCACTGTTGTAGCACAAGGTCTTGAACCCAGAAGTGTTGTTATTTTAAATATTAGATGGATTTGGCCACCCCTGGCACATATACATCCAACATGGCTTGAAATTTGCTTTCCAGTCATGCAAGAATCAGCTTCATCTGGGCTTTCTGAGCTCTGACATGGAAATGCCAAGGCTGGCTGACTGAAGGGGTGCCACGGAGCTGCTTGCAGCCTGTTCCTATTCTCAGAAACCACGTGATGCATTAATAGCTCCCTTGGAAAGTGTCTTTTTGAAAATTTTATGGCCCCTTGGCCTGCACCTGCACAGGTTTCTGCAGAAGCCTGTGACTTAGGCTTGCACAGGCAGCCCCCACCAGACCGTCCTGCCAGGAGAATGAGACCCCCATACCCCCTGCACCATCCTCACCCCTTGTTTGGGATAGCAGGGCACCCTCTTGTCAAGCAGCCAACCACACAAGGAGGAAACTGTGAGGGCTCCGGCTGTATCTTGAGGGCCTTTGCAGCAAGAAAATTAACAGTAGTAGCAGTAACAAAAATATTACTAGAGATGTGGCAGGCACTGTGCTAAGTCTTCATACATCATTTCCAACTACCCTGAGCTAGTTATGTTATTATAGATGCCTAACAGATACGGAAATCACAGCTCAGAGTCAGTGGCCTGACACCCGAGTTTGTGCTTGCAACATCTGCACTGCTGTCTCCTGAGGGATGCTCAAACCATAACGGTACAAACCCCAGGCACCAGGTCCTGCAGGGTCTTCCAGAACTCAGGAGAAAGTCCCCCACCCCCATGCTTTGCCCAGTGGGCAGGCCATGAGGTGCCACAGAAGTGTACCCAGGAGACAAACTGATTAAGAATTGAGTTTTAGAAAGATCAGGTCGCTGATATATATTAGATAGGATCCCTTTGATGGCAAGCGACAGAAATGCAACTTTGACTAGAGCAAAGGAAATGGTGATTTGGTAACTCACTCATTAGAAAGTCTGGGGTGGTGTTGTCTTCAGGCCCAGGGAAACTAGAGCTCAAAATGTCACCAGGACTCCCCTTCCAGCCCTAAGGTCTATTTTCCTTTGAATTAGATTTGTTCTCAAGGAAGGCTCCAGAATCTTCAGGCTCTTAGTGCCTCCACCTCAGAGAAAATGCAGGCCTCTTTCCTGAGAGGTCCAGTAAGAGCACCCGTGAGAGCGTGGGTCGTATGACCATTCACCTTGGGATCAGGGGGCTGTGGTGCCGGTTGACTTAGTGTGGCTCACTGCTCTCCCCTCGGATTGGAGGGGGACAGACAAAAGCAGGTCTGCCACCGCCAGAGAGGTGGAGCAGGCTCGGACTTGGGTCTGTGCTGGTGCCAGAGACTCCATCAGGTGCTCTCAGGCTGCTGGGGGGGGGCCCGATGTGCAAACAGACATGTGCCTGGTTAGAGGGCCAGCTGGGGGTGTGTAGGGCAGAGACGGTATAGGCAGGATGGGGAAGTTGGGGAGAGCTTCAGAAAGAAGGGGGCAGGTACTCTGGATCTAGAAGGGTGAATGGGCATTTACCTGGCACACCATGTCACTGGGAGTCGCTGTTATGGCACACGTGTTAATGCCAGACCCCATTTTTGTGGATTTCAGGGATTAGCCTGGATTTGTTTGACCCGCATCACTTTTAAAGGCGTCCTCTTCAGTCTTTCTTTCTGTCCTCCCAGTGACGAATTGACTCCAAGTTTCAGCAGATCAGAGCTCATGTTGCTATGCCAACCCCTGTGCGGCTGGCATCCAGGCAGAAATGGGCCGGCCCAATCTCGGCGCCACCGGCGGATGCAGGCACATTTGAGTAATTGGATTGGAGGGATCCTCTTGGTCTTTCCTGCAGAAACCTGGGGCTTGGCCCAATGCCTGTTTAGACATGAGCCTGTGGACACAGAGAGGATAGGAGGAGGTCCCTCTGCCCCAGATTCCCAGCCCAGCTGCTGGGAAGACAGGGCTCAGCAGGCATAAGGACCAGAGCAAAGGGTTATGAAGGAGGGACAGGTCCCACCCTACACCCAGCCTGGGGCAACTCCCAACCCTCATCAACTTCCCCCAAAGTTCCCCAAAGCTCAGAGATCCCTCAAGACAGTTCAGGCTTCCTTGAAGGGGCCAGGGCTGGCCTTGGCCAGCAGGACTGGTCTGGCTTGCTTACTTTCCTGCTGCAGGAAAAATTAAAGTCCAAAGTCAACCTTCATCTGGGACCCTCTGAGCCCCAGTGCAGCAGGCCTTGTGTACCAGCATGCCTGCCAGGTCCATTTCCCAGGGAAGTGGGAAGTTGGGTGGCTACCCTGGTGCCAGTGCCACCTGGTGCCTGTTGCAGAGGTCCCGCCCATTGCAGCTTCCCCGGGTCAGCTGCTGGGAACCTCCCCCCAGTCTTCAACACCAAACAGGACAGGCCTGGCCAGGCCCTATTCCTGCAGTTGCCCTCCCCAAGGGATAGCAGATCAGCTGGTCCCCGACTCCTCAGGGAGGTGTATGGGAGAGCAGCTTTGGCTTAGCTCGGCCTCTGAGCAGTCCAAGTCTTCCCTTCCTGTGCTGAGGCATCTGCAGGTCAGGTCACAACAGATACCAGTAACCCACAGGACCCTGATGTAGAGCTTCTCTCTGTCAATGTCCCGTGCCTGCCCAGGAGTGGCCAGCCTGTGACCGACCACCTCTTTCTCTCCCATCTGGACTCCAAACCTCCCCAGGCAACTTCCCCTCCTTGCTGGATCAGCCTGCATACCTCTCTGCTCCCTCCATCTGCCCTGGTTCTGCAGCCCAGTCTCCTTGTCACAATTAGGTCCCGTCCGGTCCTCACTGTAGGGAGAGGAACACGTTTGTGAAGGCCAGCAGCTCCAGCCTAAACAGTGCAGATGGGTCTCTGAGGATCTGAAAGCATCACAGGTCAGTCAGGAGCTTAGAGGATCAGAGGATCGGGGGGCGGGGGGGCGGGGGGGTGGCGGCGGCTCAGGCTGCCCCCAGCACAGTGCACGGAACCAGCTTGTACCATCTTCAAAATCCACTGAATCCACAGGTCAGGCTGAGCAGTCAGGACACACAGGAGCCAGCTTCAGGGGAGGCGGCTCCCTCCTGACCTGGTCAGGGAGGTCCTACAAGGAAGAGGAGGGAAGGTAGGGAAGGATTAATCCTCATGATTAGCCCTGGAAGGCAGATATTGCTACCACTATGCCATAGATAACGAGAGAGGATCAGTGAGCCTGACCCTCCAACCCAAGCTGAGTGTTGAGCAGGGCAGTTGGAAGTGAGGGGGCAAGTCTGAGGTCTCCATTTGTAGGACAGAGGATGACTCCCAAGAGCCCTCCCTTGGGGCACCGGGTAGCCCCCCACAGTGACCCCAGGGCTCAGGAGTGACCATGAGGAACTGAGGGTATCTGGGACTCAAGCCCAGCTCTGGAGACCATGGTATGGGGGCAGGGGAGGGGGCATCCTGAGCAACCCTGGAATCCACTCACCAGGACTTATAAAAGGGAGAAACCCAGGAGTGATTGTTGCTTTAAATAGGAACCTGAAAGAGCAATCCAGCGTGTGGGGTTGAGTGGCTACAGTTCAGCACATGTGGCCTTTGAGGAACCTGTCACCCTGATCAGAGATGCCCATGGTAGACTTTGCGTGGCAAAGATGCCAGTTCTAGAACAGGGAAGCAGAGAACTGGGGCATGGAGGTGACGAAGGCATGCCTCACTGGGAGACTGAGCCTGGGCTGGGCCACCCACAAGGTCCTGCCCCGCCAGGGGGTGCGGGCAAGACAAAGGGCCCAGGGATACAGGCTGGGTGCCCTGCTGCATCCCCCTCGGCACCCACACCCTCGAAGTCTTCTAGGGCTCTCTGAGAAGTTCCCAGCCTCTGGCGTTTAACTTCTACTCCCCTCTTTCATGGGGAAAGCGTAGATCAAACTAATTAATGTGTTGTTGTTTGTTTGCCCTCCTTTCATTTCACTGAGACAAAATAATTAACCACACAGCTCTAGAAACTGGCTCCATCCGTGGCAATTCCTTTTGTGTCAACTGCTTCAGCAGCTTCTGTGTATAGATGTAGGGACTGCATGCAGGAGAGGGTGGCTGGGCAGCACCTGGGGGCTCCTTATGTCCAGGGCACTGAGGGACAGGAGGCAGGGGAGGGGCCCCGGATGGGGGACCCAGTGGCCGTGAAGAGCTAGGATGCTTGGATCTGCCACATCTTAGAGGAACGCCATGGTGGCCCTTGGGCTGCCAGCCACCTCAAACCCACTGATGCCTGCGTTGAGACCAACAACATTCTTGGGACCAGCCTGGGGGAACCAGAAAGATCAGGCCTGGCCGCTCACTGCCGCTGCAGGCAGGGCTGGGAAGGAACTTGCCCAGAAGTGTTCCTGTGGCCACAGCAGAAGTGAGGTGGACACAGGGCAGCTGGAGAGGGAGCCAGTTCCCACTGATAGTGCGGTCACACTGATGGCAGGTCCCTACCCTGCCTGGCCAGTGTTAGGGATGGGCCACATGGGAGAGCAGAAGGTTTGGGAATTTCTCTCAGGAACCCTTTGACGAATGGGGGCTGCATCTACCTCTGAGTGCTAGGGACCCTTCCAGGGTGGGGCTGGGTAAGGAAAGAGGGGCAGAAGCACAGAGGGCCCCTAGACAGAGACTGGGAGATTGGACTTTCTCCTCCAAGGCCATGGGACTGCCAAAGGGAGGATCTAGTCAGATTGTTTAGGAAGCTCCTTCGACCACTATGCACATTGTGGCCTGAGACGGAGGATGGTGACAGGGTGCGGCAGGTGCTCAGATAAGGGTGGTGTCGGCTGGGCTGGTGACCTCGGGCCACAGAGAAGAGGAAGAAAGAGCTAAGGAGATTTGGGAGTGGGCCTGCTCCATGCATTTGGGGGTGACATCTGAGTGTCCCCAGCAGTCCGGCCTAGACCCCTACCCCCAGCACCTTGGTGCCAAATGCAGTGGCTGCTGGAGACTTGGGAGACCCCATTCCACCTTCCCCACCTGTAGGGACAGGACCTGCCACCTCCTCTAGGTCCAGTTGGTGCAGGCGGCTCTGCGGCCTCCCCTACAGCTTTCACTGCAGCCAGTCTGAAGATGGCTGCACCGTGCATAGTTGTGTGCTGCACACTGCGCTGAAGGCAGCCAAGCCCACAGGCTCAAAGGGAGCCAGTGGGCTGTTGCCCCAGCTTCGAGTTAAATTCAAATGAAATTTTTGGGATTTTAAAGAAACAGGCAAGTCTGTCAGATAGCAGGTATGGGAGAACTCTGGACAGCCACCAATCTAAGTACTAAGCCACAAGCTCTGGGCCACAGAGATGACACAACTCTCCTGGGGGTTAAAGATCGTGTGCACAGAGGGTCAGCAAGCCTGCCACAAATCCTCCAGTTTCAGCCACTGTCATAAAATTGGTTTCAGGGTCTCAGCCCAGGAGCCTGGCGTAAGTTAAGGACCTCTGAATCAGCAAACCCCAAAGGAAAGGCTATCGGGGTTAGGACACCCCACATACAGAGCCTGGCCCTTGGAGACCAGGGCTCGGGCTGGGTGTGGAGGAGTGGTGAAGGCCACTGTCTGGTCTGGAGCTTCAGGACAGGATATCAGGGTCTCCTCCTATCCTCTCTGAAACAGGTTGCCCAACCCCGCCCTATGAAGAAGGGGAAAGGGACACAGTAGCTGGCCCTCTGGCCTCACCAACATCCTTGACAGTGAACTTCATTGCCCACATCTGAGTGAGAGGCCTTGCTACTTCAGCACCAGACAAAGCCCTATGATCCCAATGCCCACAAGCGGAGGGCGTGCCTTTCCCAGATTAAACCAAGTTGCAGCACAGAGCTGTCTGCAAAGGAGCTGTTTCCCATGGCTCCTGGCCAAACAGCTGTGGTCTGAGTAGACACACCTGCTTCTACAAATTGTAACCTTCCAGCCATTTGCTTCAAAACGATTTCCTCTGAAGAAAGTAAAATCCTCATGAAATATATTCTCCAGAACGAGACACAGACATCAGCTTAGATTCGTCTTTAGACATTAAGCTCTGGTCTGGGACAAGCACCTCATCCCCGTTAACTCAGCCCTGGAGATGTGGTTACAGGAGTGCACTTGGGTGACAGGTACACGGCAGAAACTCGGCACCCCGTCCACCCTGCACCTCAGGCCTGGAGGCAGAGCAGATTGACCTCCATTCACTCACCCATTTCTTGAGCTCCTGCTGGTGCAGCTCCAAGACCCACCACGCCCTCAAGGCAGGCCCTTCTTTCAGGAAGCTCCCAGTCTGCTGGGGAGGTGGCCGTGTCCCATGAGCATTATGACCTAGAAATGCAGAGACCAGGGCCATGAATGAGGGGAACAGGAGTCCCCAGTGGACGTACTTAAGCTACCTGGCAAGAGGGGGCAAAAGGGCCTCTCTGAGGAGGTGATTTCTGAGCTGAGTCTTAGAAGAAAGGGGGTGAGTCAGGTGAGGGGCAGGGCATGGGCAGGAAACCACATCCTACTGAGTGGGAGATGGGGCTGCAGACACGGAGGCATGGCTAGGAGACAAGACGCCCAATAAGGGCCAAGTGAGGCTCAAACTTTCAGAGGGTTTGAGGTATCTGAGGGATGGTCGGATCAGACAATGAGTCGCCCCAGCCACTGTGGCCTAATGGATAGGAGGCCAAAAAAGTGGGCGAAGCTGCGATGCAGTCGTGGACCAGCACAAGGGCTCCAGGAGAGCTTGGGGAGGATGTGCGGACTGAGGGAAGGCAGGACCCAGGTGACACCAGGTGCTGGCTGAGGTGACCAGGGAGGCAGCAGGAAGACAGGCTGCGAGGCCAGGATGGATGGAACATGGGCACAGACCCGCTGGTGCCAGGGCAGAAGCTGGACTGGGTCGGTGAGACAGTGAGCGGGAAATGAACTCCCTGACAGAGCTGGTAATAAAGACTCTGGATTTGCTTACACCAGCTTCACCACAGAATGATCACCAACAGGTCCCCGGAGGCTGGGCAAACACTCCAGACTCTGGTCTTTATTGATTCTACATTCAGCATGATGATTGCACCTGGCAGTCTCTCCTAGGCAGGACCCCAGGGCCTGTTCTGAGGTTCATGCACTGGCTGGGACAGGGACCTGGGATGGACTCATTTCTGCAGCTGTGGGCCTCAGCTGGGCCCTGGGGTTGCATCTCACGCTTAGGGGAGAAGCTTGGGCCAGATCCTTGCAGCCCCAGGACACTTCTCCGACAGTCACAGGGACCATCATTCTAGAAGTTGTTTAGGCCGGGGCAGCGCCTGGGTCCTGGTCAGAGAGGGATTTCTGCTGGGGGTCACCAGGGGTGGGAGTGCAAGAATGGTCTGTCTGATGCTGTAGGCGGGGGCCCAGGGAGAGCCTGGGTGTGGGGATGGCCCTCCTCTCAGGGCTCTGCCAGCCACACTGCCCTCTGCCCCAGGACTCTCTGGCCCCTTTCTCTGCAGTATGCTCCCTCTCTGTTGGGACCTGAAGGACACTCCGTGACAAGCAGATGTGTTTGAGGCTCCTCTGAATCAGGGTCACCTCTCACTCATTCCAAGCACACCCCTGGCTCCTGATGGGCTTCTGGCTGCTTCAGGCTAGTGTCAGGTCCAGCCATCCTCTGGGATCCCCAGCCTGCCTCCCAAATGCCTATTAAGCTGGGCCCCTCCAAAATCCTGGGTCAGTTTTCAAGCAGTCACAAGATCAAGATGGTCAGCTGAAGGTGGTCATGTCACCAAGCTGTTTGCTGCAAGAAAACCAAACACACACAGGCAAACAGAATGCTCCTGCTCATGTTGGAGGAAGGGGACAGGGTGAAGGGAGACAGTGGCCCCTGCTTTCGACCTGCTTCCCTAAGGGTGAATAAAAGCCCCCTTCCTTTCTGTCTTGCAGGTTCTCCAGCAGGCCTTGGTGGCCCAGCATGGCCCACTGAGGTGAACCATGACCAGTTGGCCAACACTCGCCACTGACCACTCAGAGACACATCTCACCAGGAGGTGACCCCTCCTCCAACGGACCCCCGCCCCCCGCTCACCCACCCCTCCCAGGAAAGTGCCCGCGCCGCCACAGACACCATGTAGTAGGGCCGGCTGCGGCGCCCAGTGAGCTGCGATGGTTTTGTACACGGCCCCCTTTCCCAATAGCTGTCTGTCCGCCCTGCACGCCGTGTCCTGGGCCCTCATCTTCCCATGCTACTGGCTGCTGGACCGGCTCGTGGCCTCCTTCATACCCATTGCCTGCCAGAAGCGCCAGCGGGCAGATGACCCGTGCTACCTCCAGCTGCTTTGCACCGTGCTCTTCGCGCCCGTCTACCTGGCCCTCCTGGTCGCCTCGCTGCCCTTCGCCTTTGTTGGGTTCCTCCTCTGGTCCCCACTGCAGTCTGCCCGCCGACCCTACATCTACTCCCGGCTGGAGGACAAGGGCCCGGCCGGTGGGGCGGCCCTGCTCAGTGAATGGAAGGGTACAGGTCCTGGCAAAAGCTTCTGCTTCGCCACTGCCAACCTCTGCCTCCTCCCTGACTCGCTGGCCAGGCTCAACAATGTTTTTAACACCCAAGCACGAGCCAAAGAGATCGGGCAGAGAATCCGCAATGGGGCCAGCCGGCCCCAGATCAAAATCTACATCGATTCGCCCACCAACACCTCCATCAGCGCGGCCAGCTTTAGCAGCCTGGTGTCACCGCAGGGCAGTGATGGCGTGGCCCGGGCCGTCCCTGGGAGCATTAAGAGGACGGCCTCTGTGGAATACAAGGGTGACAGCGGGCATCACTCCAGTGACGAGGCTGCCAACGGCCCGGCTTCCGGGGACCCGGCCGAAGGCGGTAGCCTTGAGGACGCCTGCATTGTGCGCATCGGAGGCGAGGATGGGGGCCGGCCCCCTGAAGCTGATGACTCCGCCTCTGGGGGCCAGGCCAGGAACGGGGCCGGTGGGGGATCGCGGGGCCAGACGCCCAACCACAGTCAGCGGGATGGGGACTCGGGGAGCCTGGGCAGCCCCTCGGCCTCCAGGGAGTCCCTGGTGAAGGCGCGGGACGGTGGCAGCGGGGAGCCGGGCACCACCAACAGCAAGCTCCCCTACAAGGCCTCCGGGGTGAAGAAGGCTGCCGCGCGCAAGAGGCGCCACCCGGACGAGGCCTTTGACCACGAGGTCTCCGCTTTCTTCCCCGCCAACCTGGACTTCCTGTGCCTGCAGGAGGTGTTTGACAAGCGGGCAGCCGCCAAGTTGAAAGCCCAGCTGCACGGCTACTTCGAGTACATTCTGTACGACGTCGGGGTCTACGGCTGCCAAGGCTGCTGCAGCTTCAAGTGTCTCAACAGCGGCCTCTTCTTTGCCAGCCGCTACCCCATCATGGACGTGGCCTATCACTGTTACCCCAACGGGCGCGGCTCCGATGGCCTGGCCTCGAAAGGAGCGCTGTTTCTCAAGGTAGGAGGCTGTGGCTCTGCAGAGTGGCCACACATCAGCCTGTCACAGAGCCACCGGAGGTGGGCTGCAGCCGGGGGTTCCTCCTGGGGGCTGGGGGTAGGTGAGGCCTTTCGTGGAGCCGAATGGGTGGGCACCCAGCTCAGGGACAAGGAGAATAAGGATGCAGGGACAAGGGCCGAAGGTCCTGGCACAGACAGACCTGACTGGGTCCTCTTGGGCAAGCTCCTCAGATCTCTGAGCCCTTTCCCCATCTGTAAAGTGGGGGCGACCTAGTGCCCAGTCATAGGGTGGGGAGTGAGCTTGAGGCCTGAGGGGTCTTGTGGGTTGGTGAAGGTGGCTGGCAGTGATGGCAGTGATAAAGGGAAGAAGGGGGAGGCAGGGGCCCCTTTCCATTAAGGGGCAAATGCCTGCTCGCTTAGGCCTGCAGCCTCACTGGCCCGGTGCACCCTCCCTCCTGGCTGTCACACAGCTGCCATGCCAGGCACTCGGCCCACCAGCCCAAGGCTTCGCTTCCATAGTCACTAATTAAAGTGAATCATAATTATTTCTGCTAATTTGGATGCAATTGGAGGAGTTTTTAGACCATGGTAATTTGGTCATTACCCCTTATCTTCTACTGAGCCTGACACACTCTGAGTGCTGACTTTTTGTTCCCTATGCAAAAGCCACTGTTGGTGCTTCCAGATTTTTCAGAAGCATTAGGCCAGTTGATACAGCACAGGCCCCAGGCCCCACTCCAGTGGTTCTTGTGTGGCTCTTCAGGCCCAGACATGGGGGTCCTTGACTCTCCATTCACAGAGAAAATTGAATGAACTCCTTTTACCACCCCATTTTGGCATGTGGTTCATCAGTGTTCTGTTCCTTGGATATATTTTTGTCTCAGCAGCCAGAGTGACTTTTTGGGGAAGGAGGGGAAATGTTGTCAAGCTCTCAGGAGGAGAGCATACCCTCTCCCTCCCACCCCCTACCACAGATGGTTCAGAGGCTAGGGACCCCCTTGGTGCTGCCCCCAGCCCACACACCCTCATCTCCCTCCTTGGTATTGCACCCTGACCACCACGCCCACCAGGGTCACAACAGTCTCCTTAGGACAGTCCCTCTGCTACGGGCTTTCCTCTTACCTCTCTGGCTGTTCCTTCCAGACTCTTGGTCACCTGCCCAGCCTTTAACTGCTCCCTCTGCTCCTTAGCCTAAAACTGGTCTGCAGATATGTTTGACTTGGTCCACACCATTAAAAAGTTTCCTGTGTTGGCCAGCACTGAAAAATCAAGATTATTCCAATAAAACCCAGTTTGCAACTTCTCTCTCGCCTCACAGATCTGGCAGCATCTGGCAGGGCCTGCTGCCTTCCTCCCAGCTCTCAGCCTGAGTGAGGGTTGGCAGCCCCCACAGCAGGGTGACCCCACTTGGCTAGACCTCTTCATTTCCAAGTGGACACCATGGCCAGCCCCACGCACCTGCCCCTGGGAAGTCAGTCCACAGACTCCATTTCCATATTTGCTGAGGGCTCTCAGGCTTGTCCCAGCCCAGATCTCTCCCCAGAGCCCTCAACTCTGTGTCCGGCTGCCCTCCTGGACACAGTCTCTTTCACTTATCATATGCCCATCTCCATCAGCCAGGTTCCACCATCCCCACCTTTACTCTTCCCTATGACCTGAGCCCATCCAGGCTCTTAATTTCACTTCCATTTCCTAATTTCCATTAGGAGTCCATCCAGACTTCTAGTTTCACTTTCTAAATACATCCGGGTCCATCCCACATCCTCAGCTGCACCTCCAAGGCCCAGGCCACCATTCCTCTGCTTTTCCTTCCCCTTCCAATCCCATCCTCCTCCTGTCCCAGGTCTGACTCCTGGTGCCTACTTCCTGCCTCGGGGAGAAGCCCATCTCATAGCAGGGCCCTTCCACCTGCCCTGGCCTCTGCTCCAGCACCCCACACCCCCAGGGTCCTCCACGAATGGCTCCTCTTATCCTGGTCCCACCCTGGGTTGGTCACACCACCTGTGTGGCGCTTTCCTCAGCACAGCCCGCACAAGCTGTATTTCCCGCCATAGGCCCCTCAGCCTTTGTCCCCAGCTGTCTGTCTCTCTAGTGAGACAGAAATGAAAGTCGGCCTATGTGGCAGACCTGTTTCTCCAGCCTGGAGGTTTCAGGAGACAGGCCATCCCCCAAGGGGCCAGGGGCTAGAAAGATAGCAGCCATGGCTGTGGCCTTGGCTGCAGGTGGAAGCCAGTGCTCCCTCTATCTGTATCCCGTTCTCCCCCCCCCCCCCATTTACTCTGTGGCACGGCTATGCCTGAGGAAAGTGTGCTTTCCTGCTGCTGTCACACCCTGAAAAGGGACTAGAATCGCTGTTGCTCCCCTTGCGGGAGAGCCTGATTCTGGGCACCTTCTCTATTGAGTCTTTGCCCACCAGGACTAAAAGACACAATCTCTTGGTGTGATTATTTGTTTTTGCAAGAGAAACACAAGCCCCTGCAACTCCTGAGGACTCACACTGGAATCAATCAATCCAAGCAACGTAGTAAAGTGGCTATTGGCAGCTCAAGGGCTGATGGAGAGCGGGAGGGGCTGGAAGGGGCTGAGGGAGGGGCAGCCATAGCCTCGCTGCTTTGTCTTCCCTCCCTCGGGGGCCAGTCTCCTCAGGGGAGGGCCTCCCTGGTCCCTGCCCCACGTCTCAGCACAGGCAAGTGACACCAAGTGCAGAGTGAGTGACGGGTTGGCACACTAAGACCATCAAATGGGTGAAAAGCCTGCCAAGTCACCAGGAGTTGAGAAAGCAGCAGAGAGTAGGGTGAAGAGCTGGGCGCAGGGCAGCAAACATCTGACAAGAACTTGCCTCCCCCATCTGAGCCTCGTGACCTCCAAGCCAATTCTGGTATAATTTTACTTTAACCTTCTTAATTGTTGTAAGGCCCTAGGGGGGCAGTGTCCAGGAAGCACTAACCACTAGTGCTCACAGCATATTATTATTATTATTATTATTATTATTATTATTGAGGGGAACATTCACTGCCTGGGGAACACAGGGGGCAAGAGCGCCATCGTGTGGCCTTTGGAGGCACTGTGGCTTTAAAACTGTGTTGTGTTTTTGCAACACAGTGCATCAGTGGTATGTGATTTCCCAAGACATTCCAGGGTGGTGGTACTAAAGGCTGAGGTTTGGGTCTGGAATGTGGGCAAGAAGTGAATGGTGGACATAGGAGTTTATAAACAGCCCCAAATTCAGTCTGTACAGCCCATTATCAAGTAACCAGATGTTCATCCCCCCCAAGAGCTGGGAAAGGAGAGATGCGCATCCATCCAGGCTGGGAAAGGAGATGAAGAGCTGTAGGAAGCTAAGGATGCTTAATGATGTGAAAACCCATATGGAGGAGAATAATGCCAACCTGACTTTGGCAGCGAAAAGAAAGATGGAAGCCTGCCCAGGCTCTCTGAGTGGAGGGCCTGTGATGTGGCGGTGGTTGCAGCCGTGAGTCCAAGCCTCTCTTAGCTGGAGGGTGGGCAAGGTCATGTTCAGGCAGATGTCTGCCTCGTAGCCAAGAACAGGCCTCTACGGTCACCTTCCCTGGAGAGTTCCCAGCGTCCAGGATCTCTTCTTCATACAAAACCAATTCTGGAATGGATTAAAGAAGTTTGGGAAATACTGCTGAGGTCTAGGTGGGAGGAGAGCCCAGAAAGAAAGAGGAGGAACCAACCAGAGGCCTCTGGGGAAAGGCACCCACAGATTACCCAAGGGAGCATGCCTGGAGGGGGAAGGGGTAATCTCCTATTGCAGCCTCCTGCCACTTGCCATGGACAGAGGGCCTGGGAGAGCAGCTGGCTGGGCAGCCACCCCTTCCTTACCTCCACAGCCACAGCCCTGACAAGGGCTCAGGCTTGTATCAGTGTCACCACTGGGGGCTGTTTCAGGTTGTCTATGATGTCATTATGCCAGCCTGTAGAGAAAGCCCACCAGGGACATCTGCACTTGGGCAGGGAGTCACGGAGGAGCCCCTGGCCCCACTTCACCCCCTGGGGACTCTATCTCCAGTGAAGGAGGTGAGCAGGAGGCAAGGACTAGGTCTTGGGAGAGTGCAGCATGAAGGCCTGGAGAGGCTGCTGTGGAGGAAGGAGGGCTGGGCTCTGGATAGAGGCTATGGGACACCTGGGGCAAGCCCATGTCACAGGTGTCATAGAGACATAGCCCACACTTGTCATCCCAGATCAGGGGACCAACAGAAACCACTGCCAAAAAGCAGATAAAGTGGCTTCTCATGAAGTCACAGGGGCAGAGAGAGACTGGGGAGAGTGGAGGGCAGGGTCCACTCACATTGAAGGGATGGGTGGGAGGCTCTGCCTGCTAGGCTGCATCCCAGAGGGGAGACCAGCTTGGATTTTGGAGGGATGGGCTCCAGGGCAGTGGAATCAGGGGAAAGAGCCACTAGACAGGAGGGGCTGGCACATGAGGGTCATCCATGTGGACACTCGGGTCACCAGGAGATGGTGGGGGTTTAGGGAGGAAATCAGCAGTGATTTCTGCATTTTTCTTCCTGTAAAGCCTTGCATGAATTGCTAGTGGCACTCATCATGCCACAGGCTGGTATTTCTTTAAACATCTGCCTCCCACCCTGGACGAGAAGTTCCTATAAGCATGACATGTGCTGTTCCTATCTGGGCCCAGGTCTAGCAGGAGCTGACAGAGATGGGCTCATACTTAGAGCAGCCATGACTCGTAGGCTTCATCATCAACACCTCGCCTCCTCCCCAACAGGTGCAGGTGGGAAGCACACCTCAGGACCAAAGAATCGTCGGGTACATCTCCTGCACACACCTGCATGCCCTGCCAGGTAAGGTCTGGCAGCCCCTGATTTCCAGGGCGGGGCGGGGGGGGGGTGTGCAATCTGCCCGCCGCGGGCTGGGATTGGTGCCGGGGCGTGGCTGGGGTCTAACTGCAGCTCTGCCATCTGTTCTCTATGGCTCTGCCCCACAGAGGACAGTGCCATCCGTTGTGAGCAGCTGGACCTGCTTCAGGACTGGCTGGCTGATTTCCGAAAATCTACCTCCTCGTCCAGCACAGCCAACCCCGAGGAGCTGGTGGCGTTTGATGTCGTCTGTGGAGATTTTAACTTTGACAACTGCTCCTCTGGTGAGGTGGTGGTCCTCCCCAGTTGGGTGGACTACTGGGGAAGGCATGGGCTCCAGTCACACTGGAAAGGATTGGGCTCCACAGCTTGAAGAACTTCCTGCTGCTTGTGAGCATGTGGGTGGGATATTAGCAAGACTCTGATTTCTCTGGCCCCTAAAAATCCTAAAATGAGAAGAGCCCACGCTCTGCCTAGAAAGCTGAGAGGCCTCCTTGCTGGAGACAAAGAGATGCCCTAAAAATGAACTTCTGATGGAGAAGCTTGGGGCCTCTGAAACTCAGACTGTGGGCAAGCTAGCTAACACTACCCACCAAGTCATTACTCATCTCCTGCTTTGCACCAGGCACAATTCTAACAGCTGTTTGTGGGCCGGCTGTTTCATTTAAATCTCATAATGACCCAAAGAGTGAGCACAGTATTAATCTACAGGGTGTGGAAGAGGAAGCTGAGACCCAGATAGGCTGAGTAACTAGTCCCAGGTCACACAGCCAGGAAGTGGTTGAACTGGGATTTGAACCCTGGCAATTATATCTTTACCCCTTAGGCTAAAAGACTAAAAATTCATCATGGGTAAACTTTTAAATAATTGACTTAAATAACTGATCTGGTGATCACGCTGATCTCAGTTTACTCCTGGGAGTTTATGCCGCTCTGAGCTTCCCTTTGCCCAAGGAGCTGATGTGAGGAACCGCCACTCCCCGCCCCCCGCCCGCCACTGGCTCCTGGGCTCCTTCCACGCCAGCCCCAGCCCAACTACAGATGAGTGAGTGACATGGGGTCTGTGAGCTGAGGCTTAGCCCTCAGTGAAGGCTGGAGACCTAAAGGTCCTACCTGGAGCACAGGGTGGTGCCCTCACTTGGTGGCAACTCTAGGGTGGGTGGGGAGACCAGTGCCTACCGTGGAACATACAGTCCCTCGATGGTAGCCCTGTGGTCCCCTCAAAAACACATTCCTGATACCAGCTCCAAATGCTAGGTGCTCCTGGGATCCTCCTGAGTCAGGGTGGGGATGTGGTACACACAGGAAGAGGCTGTCAGAGAGGGTCTCACCCAGTCAGGCCCCACTGGTGCCTGTCCTTCCTCCCAAGGGGTCTCAGAAAGGCCCTCTGGCTCCATGAGTTGGCAAGACAAACTGGAATTCAGGGCAGATCACCTCCCTCTCCTAAGTCCTATATGGTCACTCTTGATTCAACCTGGTCACCCAAGTCTGAAGGGCAGGGGTCCCTTCCAGGACAGCATGAGCGAGCCCCCACAGGTTTTGCCACCAGATCTGGGAAGACCTCAAGATCACTGTCCCCTGGAGCCCAAAAGGGACCATGACCATTGTCCTTAGAAGGATAGCTCACTCCCACCCCCGCTGGGGGTGGGGGGGGGGCATTCTCAAGGACACAGAAAACCAGTGACAAAGGAGACCCCACCCAGAGGCAGTTACCTGAGTTACTGACTAGAACCCAAGGCAGGCAGCCCTCCAGGACAGACACCCTGAGCCTCACAGCATTCCCTTTCTCCCCTCATGCACAGATGACAAGCTGGAGCAGCAGCACTCCCTGTTTACACACTACAAGGACCCCTGCCGCCTGGGGCCTGGAGAGGAGAAGTCCTGGGCCATCGGTGAGCTGGGGCTGGGCACAGGGTTGGGGGCCCTGAGGGGGAATGGCGGAGGGGCACTGCAAGGCCTGAGCCCACCCTGCTGAGACCTAACACTGAACCAAGGCTGGGCTCCCCACAGGCTTCCCAGAGACATTTCAGGACCTATCCCCAAGACCACTCTGCAAGGGGCAGGGGTAGAAGCCCTCACCCATGCCTCCTGCCCCCCAGAGGCAGCCCTCCTAGAGGCTGGCTGGGCCCTGTTCACAGTGACCACTCTTGCCTCCTTGTTCCTAGGTACCATGCTGGACACAGATAACCTCTACGATGAGGACGTGTGCACCCCTGACAACCTGCAAAAGTAAGCAGCCAGCACCCATGCCGCTGCACTTGTGCAGGGGTGGATGGATCCCAGGGCTGGGATGAACACTGAGCACTGACTCTGGTGTGGAGAGATGGGCTGTGCAGGGTAGACTAGAGAATGCAGTTCCATGGGACGGAAGCCTGTGAAAGCCTCAAGGACCAAAGCTGGGGTTGGGCAGAGACCAGGCCACCTTCATGCCCCAGGGACTGGCCTGACTGAGGAGAAGCCTTCAACCAGGAGGAGGCTCTAGAGGTGGCACTTCCTACATCAGCACCAGATTCTGGGCTCATTTTACAAGAGCTTGGCCAGCCCTGAGCCATAGCCTGCTTCGAGGCCCTTCTGGGCACAGGGAGAGGGACAGAATCTCTCAGGGTGAGGCCAAGGGCTGCTGAGACCCCTGCAGAAGAGCCATGGAGTGGCGTCCATTGCAGGGAGCCCGGCAGCTGGTAGCCACCAATCAGGCAAATAAAAACGCGAGCAGAGCTAACACTAGGTAGTCATTTTCAAAGCAAAAACAGTTCCACTGCAGTCAAGCTTCATACTTGAACCTGATGAGAATTCCATACAGGGCCCATCTGAGAGGCCAGCAGCAGAACCAATTTGTAACTCACAGCCCAAGACTGCACAAAGCCATGGCAATGGCTCCTCACAGCTAATTTAAGCCAATTAATTAGATTATAGACTAAATTTGAAACATCATCCTATGCCGAGAAAATTATCTTTTTATGAGATGATGATTAAAAAATGACTATCAGTAACTCTTAGATCATTGATGCTGGAATTAATTACCAAAGGCCAAGGACGGTAATGGATTATATTTCTGAGATGTAGTGATGCTCTGCATGTCATTAGTGTATTTATCTCAGGGCTGATAAAGGCCTTGTAGAAACCCACGTTTGCTGGCTGTGCCTGTCCAGGCACCCCTTCCATTTGTTCAGTGTCCATTGGCCTCTGCAAGTCTCCCGTGAAGGCTGTCCCCAACCAGTGCTCAGGCTCCAAAGGAAACCTGGCAGGAAGGGGACAGGAGACAGGAAGTCAAAAGGCCTGGATTCAGGGTGTTAACACCCAACCTGAGTCCCTTGCACATCCTGTAGAGAACCCTGACCCACATTTAAGTACCCACATCAGTTTTCTTCCTGTAAGAAATGGTATGGCAACCACATCCCACATTTTTTTTTAAAGTAATTTCTACACCCAACGTGGGGCTCAAGCTTATGACTTCAAGAGTCACATGCTTTTCCTACTGAGCCAGACAGGTGCCCCCAAAATTGTTCCTTTCTTAGCATTCCTGGTCCCCCAAATGTCTTGGGGCCCACAGCAATCAATCATCCTTGTGTCAGAGGAAAGCTCAGGGGTTTGGTGGCACAGCTGCTCAGAGAGAAACCAACACAAGAGTCCAGGCCCAGGATAGGGCCTGGGTGCTCTCCTGGCTCCCTCACCCCTGCTGACTTGAAACAACAGTCACGGAGGGTGGGGTGGGTGGTTCTGAGGACCTATAGGAGAGAAGGGTCCCTGAGGTTCACTGCAAAGACCCTTCCCCACCCCACCCCCACCCCCCACCACTGGCTCTAAGCAAAGCCCTGTGTGCAGAGAGGGGTGAGCACTTCTGTTCCCAACTCAGCACCCCAGGCTCTGGGCAGTACTATGTCCAAACTTCAGCCACAGCCAAGCCCAAGGTGGACATGGACAGACTCTGGAGTGGCATGGCTCAGTCAGGAACTCACAGGGTCAGACTGGGTTTCCCTCCACCCTAGTCCCCTTTTTTTGGGTCCCCAGGGAAAATAGATCTTAAACGCAGGGTTTGGTCTGACCTGCATCTCTCCCACTTAGGGACTAGAACATGATTCCACACTCAGGATCTGGGGTCTGGAGAATGGGGCAGGGGCTCACCTTGCTTCCTGTCCTTCCTGTCTGTCGAGCAGGGTCTTGGAGACTGAGGAAGGCCGCAGGGAGTACCTGGCTTTCCCCACCAGCAAGAGCCCCGGGGCAGGCCAGAAGGGACGCAAGGACCTGCTGAAGGGCAACGGCAGACGCATCGACTACATGCTGTACGCAGAGGAGGGGCTGTGCCCGGACTGGAAGGCTGTGAGTCGAGTGGGCCAGGCAATGCCTATAGATAGGGGATCCCGTGCCCTGTACCCCTCAGCAGCACTGAGCTCTTCTCTGAAAACGAGATCTCTCAGTCTCAGAGTCCTTGGGGCCCATGGGATGCTCCCATTCCTCTGCCTCCGGGAAGATCCTGGCTAGACCCAGCCCCCGCCTCTGCCCAGAAGCCCCACCCCTGCCCTCCAGGCCCCTCCTGTGTAGGATGCCCTCTGGATCTAATGCCCTTCTTCCCAACAGGAGGTAGAAGAATTCAGTTTTATCACCCAGCTGTCTGGCCTGACCGACCATCTCCCAGTGGCCATGCGGCTAATGGTGTCTGCAGGGGAGGAGGAGGCATAGACCAGCCACGTCATTCAGAGCAGTGGGGCCTCTGCCAACCCTTTGAGCCGCAGCACCTCTGGCCATGTCCCCTCCAGCGAGCACCAGCGGTGCTGGGGGAGGAGGGCAGAGACCTGAGGGGAGACTTGGTTAGTCCCAGGTGAGCTGGAACCAGCGCTGCCCTGCACCTCTGGGCACTCACTGTGGACAGAAGGGTCAGGCTGGTCTTGGGAGCCACAGCTGCCCAACAGTGCCATTCTTTCAAAACGTGATTTTCTACAAATCTACAGCACAACCTAGTTTGTAACCCGGGGGTTAGTATGAGAACCGGGTTTCTGTACTCTTTGTATCTCTTCTCAAGCTTCGTCCAGGGTTCATTATTTTTGTCTGCTGCCATGTTGTCTCGCATGCCTGCACCCTCGCATGCACGCTGCCCGCATGTCACGTGCCACACCGTAGCCACACAGACCCCTCACTCGGGCCTCACCCAAGGCCAAACTCCAAACACAATCAGAACCAGCCAAAGAAGCATTCCTGGGCATAGGGCCGCCAGCTCCCGCCTCCAGGCCGGACGGCTAATGAGCAGGGACCATGAGGGCCGTGTCCAGTTACCAGCAAGCCCGGGCTCTTCCCAGGGTCTTGCATTCAAGGGCGATTATTTTAAAAAGATAAACAGAAAAAGTTAAGAAAACCCTTCACTTCAGAAGGTCTGCAGACCGTGAGGGAGAACACTGCTCAGGCTCCTCTCTCCCAGCCAATCAGGGCCCCTGAGTCTCCCCTGAGAGACTTCAAAGTGGGCAAAGGGAATCTGAGGAGAGAGCATCACTTTTTTATAGGAAGAAGGGGAACTCATGACATAAAGGGGTCAGGGAACTTCAGGTTTTCCAAATGATAGATTTATAGCTTCTCTTCTGTCAAAACCAACACATGCCCTCCTTTCTGCCTGATCCCATTTCCCTTCTGGACACCTCTCTGCTTTGGGACCAATCTTTCCCTGGCTGAGCTCAGGAACTGTCTGCCTGCCTCTGGGTGGGGCTGCAGCTCTGTCCTCCCAGCCCCATCCTCAAGAGTGACCCAGGGCCCTGGATGAAGGGACAGGAAGCCAAGGTGCAGAAAGGCATGTCCCCTCACCATTACCAGTGTGTAGGCTGGGGTTTGTGAAGGCCAGGGGCCACCGCTTGCCTGGGGCATGGAGTGGTACTGGTTGGCATCCAGGCCAGTAGACACCCATTCTGCCACCGTGTGACCTGGGCAGGGCATGGCAAAGCCTGCAGGTGAAGTCCACAGCTCCCCACTCCACGGCAGCTCTGCCTCTGCCTACCTGATTTTTTAAACATGCCCGGAGATACTCCCCAGTCACACGAGGGAGGGTTGTCTGTTTTCCCATGCAAGGACCCTCCAACTCAGACTGTTCTTGACAACTCCCCACTGATCTCCCCTCCTTGAAGTGCCCTGACCTTGTGCCCACCTGGCTCAGAGCCAGCTCTGCCTATCAAGGCTGGGGAATGCACCAGGATCTTTCTGCCAGAAGCCTCCTCCTGGTGCTGGCACGCTGATGCAGTGCCTTGTCACCCAGTTGAGCTGCAAGAGGGACCAAGATGGGGCCAAGCAGCCAGTCAGGGGCAGGCCCTGTGCTGGGGGAGGACACTCTTGAGAACCATACACACGGAGGCACTGGTTTGTTTGGGGCAGTGGGCTGCCGGCTTTGTTGCCAGGAGCATTGACTGACCAAGCCCCCAGCCCCACCCTGAGTCCAGAGCCAGGAGGGGCTGCTCACCACTGAAGGCACAACCCCACCTGGGCTCTCTGCTGTGCCTAAGGGCCTGGCCTTCAGGGCCTTGGCTAAGCCAAATGGGGCCCCCACTCCCAGGAGCAGCCAGGAATCTCTGCTCACACAGGTGGGGCCCAACTAAACACACTCAACGCCTGGATGGCTGGGACTGAGCAAAGGCCCCAGGCTTCAAGTTGGATGTGTGTCCAGGAGAGCAGCAGGGACAGAGGCCAGGGTTCCTGAAGCAGAGAAACTCCGGGCCCAGCCTGCATCCCTCCGAGGAGTCACCTCCCTCCCAGGGCAGCTCTACGGGAGCCACAGCACAGGGGTACATGCTTCTCTCCCTACTCACAGGGCGGCCTTAGGCAAGTCATACCTCCCTGTGCCTCGGTCACTTCCTGTCCTAACAAGGTCACCTCTGCCCAGCCTGGCCCTAGTATCTGGAGCCGGACCAGCCTGTGTCCCAGCTCCCCTTGCACTTCCCTCTGGCGCAGCTTCAGCATCGAGGACGCCACTGCCCAACCACATGTTTCATCAAGGCTGTGGACTCCTAGGGCCATGCACAAGCCAGACTTTTCCATTTTGATTTTTAAAAAACAAAGAAAACACTACCAGAATCTCAGATTCTGTAGCATCTAGGCCTAGGAGGGGTGGACACAGGGGTCACTCAAATCCCCAACTGAGGCCCCCATGCCCACTCCAGGCCCAGCCTCCTCCAGAGAAGCCAGGAGGCAGGGGTCAGCTTTAGAAGGAAACAGTCATTTCCATTTGTCCAAACCACCTTGAGTTTTAAGTATGAATATTAACCTTGATGCTTTTTAACTACTGTATTAACTTGCTGAGATTTAGAAATACTGTTTTAAAAAAAAACAAAATTTTTTAATTTCTGTATTTTTTTCTGTATTGTATCCTCATGGGACATTAGGGGTTTTATATGGTAAGCACACCTAAGGTTTTGGTAAAATTATTATCAAATATATATCCAGACGATTCTTCCCTAGAAGAAAAACAATCTTTACACCTGATAAAATATTTTGAAAAGAGAGGTGTTTTTCCCCTTTACTGGTGCTGAACAGAAAGATGGATAACAAGGATAAAATAAAACTGTGAGGCTCAAGGCTGGTATTCTCTTATTTGAGCGACAAGCTGGGGCCAGGCTTGGTGGGGGGGGCCCACCTTTCCTGCCTCCTCCCCAACAGGATGGGAATAGGCCAAGTCTGCCCTGAACTGCCAGAAAACTGGGCCACCTGGGTTCCTACTGTCTCCCTGTTCCCTCTGGAAGTGGGAATAAACAGTGAAGGACACCTTGAACATAGGGAGAAGCATGGCTGGGGCCTCCTCAGGATTCTACAGCCTTCCCTAGCAAAGCAAGGCCCAGGCTAGGGTGGGGTGGCTGCATGGCACCCACCTGCCTCAGACTTCCAAGGTGGAATGGGGGCACACAGGAAAAGGTTTACCTCCTGGTTCCCCCTCCTGATGGCTGGTTTCCTGGTCTGCATCTCAGGAACTGCTATGAGACAGCCTCTTCCCTGTCCTCTGAACAGTAGCCTGAAACCAGGTGTCAGTCTTGGGTACCTGCTGATGCTGCAACACCAATGGCAGATGCTTATGGATGTGCCTTGGTAACATTACCCAAGAGATGAAAAAGATGGCCCTGTCAGGGTCTTTCAGGCCCAGGACTGAGCCACAAGTCAGCATCTCCACCCCAGAAGCCCCTCCTAGCTGGAATCAGGCAGGAGGGACCCCAAGGTTCCCCAGTACAGGCCAGCGGCTCACAGAGGGGCAGCACACCTACCGCAGCACTGCACAGCTGAGAGCAGCACATAACTTGCCTGGCCCAGCCAGCTCCCAGGATGGTAGAGGGAAACGCCACACTAGAGCTTTCTAAGCATTTTAGAACCATGGCAGGGGGGCTCCCTGGCCCCTCCTCAGCTCCAAATTCCGTCAGCAGTTTATGTCGCCCATCACACCCAAAATAAGGAACTGGCAGAGCAAAAACACAAAGAGGGAAGAGGGCTTTGAGCCTGGAGGCCAAGCTGGGCCCTGAAAAGAGAAGTGCCTTCACCTTCCCTCCTAGAAAGCCACGCCAGTCAGAGCCCAGAGCCCTCAGGCCACTTTATTTCTAAACAGGTGAGGGTCACTGCCCATCGTCCAGGGTGTCTGAGAGTGAGAAATCCATGGTGATGTCTCCAGTGTGGGGGTGGAAATCCACGGTGTAACTGACAGTCTGAGGGCCGCCCAGCGGCGCTCTGGGGTCCGCCGTGGTGAAGAAGTACACTGCCTGCTTGCAGTGGGGGTTCCAGCAACAGTCCCCCTGTAGAAGCAGCGAGAAGACAGTGAGGGCTACTAGCACCCAAGCCCCCTCCTGGCCAGCCTCCAGCCCAAGCAACTCGCAGTGAGAAGCTGGTCAGAACCAGGTGACCTGGGGCCACTGAAGAGTTACAATCCGGCTAACTTGTAACCAGCTCACAGGGTGGGCCTGTTCTGGGACTCACGTGCACAGCACTACCTTGTCCTCTGCAGACTTCAGGAGGCCAGTGCTGACAGTGCTGTCCGGCGTGAGGTGGTATTCCATCCACAGGACGGCCCCATGGCTCCTCCCAGGCCTGGAGGTGGGGATGTTGGGCCAAAGACAAACAGCCACACAAGAGATGGGCAGGCACAGCCACGGTTCCTCACCGCTTTCCAGAAACCTCTGATCTTACCTTCCTCCCCAATCAGGAGGCTGCTAACATTCCACCTGACTAAAGGCCACTTGGTAAAATGCTGAGCAAAAACCACAACCCAGAGCCCCACCTGCTCCCTGCAACCTGGCCAAGCACTTAGAGGAACCATGGGACAGGGGTTTTTCCTCAGGGAAGCAGCAGCTCCTCCCTGGGAAGGGAGGTGGAGCAGGATGGCCCAACTGTGCCTCACGATGAGTAGCCCTTACCAATTCCTAACCTGCTTAATTCCCAGCAGGGTTCAGGAAAATGGCCCACTGGGTAACCATAGCAACAAAAATCACTTTTCTCTATAGCTGTGATCCATCATGACACTTAGCTCAAAGGAAGCTGCAGGTGTGGGGGGATGTGCAAAGCCCACTCTGGCTCTCCCTCCCCACCTGTACACACCCAGAGGCAGTGGGGACCCACTATACACTCAGGGCCACTTTGGACCAGGAAGGGCAAGGCCCAAAAAAGGAGGCCATGCCACCCACATGAAAATGGCCAAAGTAAGTGCTTAGTCACCCAGGCAGTAACTAGACAGAAAGCAGGCCCTACCACTCCCTTCCCCAGCTTACTGCACCCTGGAACCCGTTCTTACCTCCTCAGCTCAATGGAGCCCTCAGCATGGATCAGGTGTGGGGGTACTGGCTGCCGAAAATCAAAGGTCAGGATCTGCTGGGGCTCAGACAGACAGCGGCATGGGTACTCCCACAGAGGGTGGGGTTCGGCCTCCTTGCTCTCCCTGAAGTCCAGGGCACGCTGAGAAGGGAAGGGGAGGTGGCAGTGGGCAGAGACAGAGACAGAACCAGAGCCAGTGGCCTAGGAGATAAGGGGCTCTTGTCCAGTCTCCATGGTCTATACCAGTGGTCCTTTACCTCCTTGGCCCAGGTCCCTCAAGGTAACTGCCACAGTCAGATGCCTCAGTGGGTCCTCACAGAAAGACCACACACACTGGGATCAAACCAGCTGCCTTCTCTACTCTCAGCTGCCATGCACAAGTGTCTTCTCAGAGAGTTACTTCACCTGAGCCTCATTTTTTCCCTTTTTAAAATGGGATGACGCTGCCTGTCTCATGAGCTACTTTGAGGACCAAACGTCAACAGTGGTAAAAACATCTGGCACTTGGACACTTGCCCATTCAGTGACCATTACTGAGCACTACAGCTGCCAGATCACTCCTACATGAGGCTCCCAGTCTAGAGGGAGACAGGGAATCACAGTGCCTGGACACATCAGTGTCTGGCTGAGAATGGGGTTGGGCAGGAAAGCTGACCCACATGTGATCTCTGAGCAGCTACCTGAAGGTCACACAGGAGTTGGTAGAAAGAAGAATGTATAAAGCCAAGGAGTGAGAGGGCGCAGGGCACAGACCAAGTGGCAGGGGTGATGGATGGGGTGACATATGGGGCCAGACTCAGGATCAATAGGTTCACCTGGACTGGGTAAAGGAAAGCCAAGTGGGAGGGGTAGGAAACTGTGCACATGGAGTAGGTGGGTGGGACACTACAGGCAGGAACTGTGCCCCACCTACCTGAATCATGTCATCCATGATGTGTACGTCAAAGCCTTCGCAGTCACCACAGGGACTCCGGATCCGCCATAGGTCCTGTGAGGAAGGCAGAGCCCTTGTCGACACCCAGTTGGGGATGGACGTCACAGGTTCGGTAGGACAGCACACAGACATCCACACCCACCCAGAGACATGAAAGCATGGTGACAAGAGCGAGAAGAGTCAGTGAGGTCAGGTTGGGGGGAAGGGGACAGCCCCAAAAAGGCACCCCTTGCTATTCCCACACACTTGGAAGAGACCCCATGATTGAAAGGCCTCAGAAACACCAAGGATCTGGGAAGGTTACTGAAATCTGCAAAGTGTCACATGATCAAGTCCTCTCCTACAGGGGACAATCAACCAGAGCCACTGGGATGGGGTTTCTTTGGGAAGAAATCTGTAAACCAGTTCCTGAGGCTCTGTGCCTATAAACAGGATGTGAGGACATTGGGAGAGAAGGGACCAGAAGCGCACTGAGGCTAGCCAATTTTGTGTCCTGTTTCCTGGATATATGTCTGGGAATGAGCATCATTCCCACATTCCCTCCTGGGCCAAGAAAGCCAGAACTCCCGTGGAAATCTCGCCAGGTAAATAGACAACACAGAAGAAATGCCCAGATAATCACTGATGGAGACACTAAGCTACCAATGGGTGAAGCCGTTCTTATCAAAGAAATATCAAATGAGGTTCACTCTACTTCTCAGGTTGAAAGCATTTCAAAATCCTTTTAAGAAGAAACGTCTTTCCCAAAATGACTTTGTGACTGGTTCTGCTTTGATGAGGAAATTAAAATAAAGTTTTTCAATTTTTTGTTACATAAAGAAGCTGACTTTCCATCTCAAAATGCTTTTAACAACTGGAGCGTCAACTTTTAATAAGAACAGAGTGAGCTGCACAGCATGTCTTCTGAAACTCTTCATTTATGTTTTTTTTAATTATTCTGATAAGGGATAATTGTAAAATGACAGCACACAGCCATTTCCATTTCACATGCCAAATTACCGCATTTGTACAAAGGCAAGTCTCTTCCATTCAACCCTGCAGTGTGCTGATACAGAAAAGCAGAGGCCCATATCATTAAGACTCACATTGCTCTATCTGCACCCAAGGTCTCTGCAAGAAAATAAAGACCCCCAGCCCCTGCCCTTTCTGCAACAACTTCTGAGGGGCCTACCCTGAACTCCACGACCACAGTGTGCAGCGAGGCAGTCTGGGGCATCACCACAGCACCAGGCCCCAGATGCTGGTCCACGGCAGTCCGCACATACCAGAAGTACAGGTTGTGCCAGGGCAGCAGGCTGGTAGTGAAGAATGGTTCACCCAGGAGGAGAGAGATCTGGCAATCAGAGCAAGAAGGGGGGCCAAGATGTCAGAACGATTTTGCTAAAGGGTGAAGGACAGGTCACAAGGTTCATGGGAAACATGGAAATAAAAGGGCATCCATTCCCTCAACCAACAAGCATGCCAGGTCTGCACCTGCCTGAAGATGAGCAGACATGAGCCCTGTCCTCAGGAGTGCAGAGTAGAAGAGGGAACAGACAGGGCTGGGGTTATCCTTGAACAGTGTGGTTTGACAGAAGTGAGGAAGGGACATGTGGAGGGACCCCAGGGTTGGGCCCTTCATGGGAAGGGCCAGTGTAGATAACATCTTCCTGAATGGCATCCTGTGGGTAGATTCCCATTCAGCTTATCATAACAAACTGTTATCAGTGCTCCTCTAGCAGTCTTCCTCAGTAGGTTCTGAGCACCACAGAAGTGGGGACATTGGCAGCACAGTATCCCCAGCACTTTGCAAAGTGCCTGGCTCAGAGCAGATGGTTAGTATATATTTGCTGAGCAAATGAACAAATGTATGAATAGGAAAAGCAAAGGACTGGGGATTCTAGCAGAGGTATGCAGGGGAATAAGCATGGGTGTGAGAGCAAGGCCCATCAAGAGCTTGTTACATGAGTATGCAGGGTAGGATGGTAAAGGGTGAGGCCAGAGAGGTGGAAAGGAGTTAGGATGCCCAAAGGCAGCTTATGAAAGGTCAAGGAGGCTGGACTCCTTCCTGATGGTAAGAGGGGATCTCTAAAAGCTTTAACTGGGGGTTCAAAATGAGAAGGAATGTGTTTTAGAAAGAGTCCTCTGACGACTATGAAACATACGGAGAGACCACCCACAGGGACTTGGGTGAGTACTGCAGTGGTCCAGGAAAGGAGCAGGGAGTGTACAGAAGGAAGGACTGGGAGACACAACAGATGTGGAGGACACAGGGCACCCAGGGCTGGGCCCAAGCAGAAGGACCTCAAGGGAGGGGCCAATCTGAGATGACATCTAGGTGTCTGGCTGAGGTAACAAAGATGCAGATGGAAACACCAAAGACAGAAAAGAGCTGGTCCTGAGTGTTCCCTGCCCTGCAACATCAGAACAAGGCAAGAATGCCTGCTCTCACCCTTTCTATTCACCACACTAGTCACCTAGAGTCTAGCCAGCGCACCATTATCAGTGGCTTATAGAAGTGGAGTAGCTTTCTCTTTAACATTTATTTCTTTTTGAGAGACAGAGAGTGAGCTGGGGAGGGGCAGAGATGGAAGGAGACAGAGAATCCAAAGCAGGTTCCAGGCTCCTAGCTATCAGCACAGAGCCCAATGTGGGGCTCGAACTCACAAACTGTAAGATCATAACCTGAGCTGAAGTCAGATGCTGACCAACTCAGTCACCCGGGCTCCCCAGAACTAGAGTAAGTTTTTAATCCTCATCTATGAGGAAAAAAAGGGCAACTTGTACTGAGTGTTCATGGCAGCATCATTTATAGCAACCAAAAAACAGAAACAACTCAAGTGTCCAGCAACGAATGAACAGATAAACAAAATGTGGCCTATCCATGAAATGGGATGTTATTTAGCAGTAAAAAGAAATGTAGTACTGATTTATGCTACATGGATGAACCTTGAAAGAAGCCAGTCTCAAACAGACCACACATATCCCATGATTCCACTTACATGAAATGTCCAGAATTGGCAAATTCGTAGACAAAAAGTAGACTGGTGGTTCCCTAGAGGCTGGGAGGGCAGGGGGCAAATGAGAAGTGACTTCTAATGGGCATGGGTTTCATTTTAGGTGATAAAAATGTTCTAAAAATTGACTCGTGATGATTGTACAACTGTATGAATATACTAAATCATGGAATTTCACACTTTAAGTGGGTGAACTGTATGGTATGTGAATTAGATCTCAAAAAAACTCTCCTTAAAAGAAAAGGCATAGGGAGAAATGGGCAAAAGACCTGAAGAGTGATTTCAGCTAGCTAGACATGGAGCAATTAATGGGCACAGGAAACGTATTCAACACCAGTGGTTACTAGGCAAATACAAATTAAAACTCACACTCGTGAAAATGACTGTAATAAAAAAGACAATACCAAGTGCTGGTAAAGATACAGAGAAACTGGAACCTTCGTGTGTAAGGGGGATGTGGAATGGTATGGCTTCTCTGGACAGTTTAGAAGTACCTTAAAAAGTTAAACAAAAATACTACACAACCCAGCAATTCTAAGCCTAAGCATTTGAGGGAACTGAAAACACATATCTTCACAAAGACATATATCAACGCTCACAGCAGTATTATTCTAACAGCCAAAAATGGTTAAGCGTCCAAATTCAGCTTAGGTCCTGATCTTGTGGTTTGTGAGTCTGAGCTCTACATGGAGCTCTGTGCTGTCAGGGCAGTGCCTGCTTTGGATCTTCTGTCTCCCTCTCTCTGCCCCTCCCCTGCTCACTCTCTTTGTCTGAAAAATAAACAAGCATTAAAAGAAGAAGAGAGAAGAAGAGAGAAAGAGAAGAGAGAAGGAGAAGAGAGAAGAAGAAGAAACAATCCAAATATCCACCAACAGGTAAATGGATAAACAAAATGTGACATGGCATATTATTCAGGATTAAAATGTAATAAAATACTGGCACATTCTACAACACGGATGAACCTCAAAAGTGCGACTAGTGAAAGAAGCCCAACACTAAAAACCATGTATTGTTCTACTCCATTTATATGAAATGCCCAGAAAAGACAAATTGATACAAAGAAACCAGATCAGTGCTTGCCTGGGGCTAGGAGCTGGGTGATGGAAATGCTCTAAAACTAGAGTGTGTGATAGTTGTACATCTCTAAAAATTTATTAAAAAATCACTGTACACTTGAAATGGGTTAATTTTATGGTATGTCAATTACATCTCAGTAAAGCTGTTAAAAAGCTGGTGAAGAAAGGTGATGGATTCCAGCTTGAAGGGCCTGCAGGATATGCAAGGAAAGCATCCAGTGGGCACTTGGACATGAGAGATTTGCAGACCCAGCTTTGGAGGCCAAAGATTCCCTTATGGGAAAGGACATGATCACCTAGAGAGAGAGAGGAGGCACAGAGGGAGAGGAGAGAACAGACAGGGAGAAACCATCAGAAGACTGCTATGGAAGGATCAAGTGAAGGAAGAGAAACCCATGAAAAGCTCAGGAAGAGCAGCTAGAAAAATAAGAGAAAAACCTGGAAAAAGCAGTCTCTTAAGGCCCTAAAAAGAAATGTGTTGAGAAGGGAGAGGCCCCTGAGTCATGAGGGCCCAGGGGGCCAGTGGGAGGAAAGGCAGCAGAAGACTGTGTTTACATCTCAGGATTACTAAGGGGTGGGAGTAGTTTTAGAAGCAACGGGTGGTGGGTGGATTGTGTGACAAGACCAACCGTAGGGGACAGAAGATCAACTGCCAAGGTGGCAGGAAGTAAGCAGAACGGTGAAAAGTGAACCAAAATAACAGGAGTGAACGGGAGCTGGAGCACTGTAAAGGGATAAGGCAGAGAGGCCACAACAGGCGGCTATTCATCCTAACAGAACCATTCTGTCCTCACTCGGAAGGAGCAGAGATCGGTCAGAGTTCAGAGTAGCTCATGTATTTGCAGACCAGACATCTATGCAATGCCTCACCACATTCCCACAGGGGCTGAGTTAGGTATGGGACCCACTGTATGGCCTGAGAAGAGAAGGGGGACTCAGGCCATCTCGGTGCTGTGCTGTCCATGCGAATGCAGAGCCCCTGCCACTCACCTTTTTACCCTCCAAGTCTGCAGATGTTAACAATTCAGGCCGTTTCTCTATTATATTAATTTTATCTTCCAAGTGATTAGCCTTGAAAATCTTATGAGGAAAAAAAATGAAAGTATTGTTTTTGTCCAGAAAAAAACATCTCAAAGTTGTTTTGTATGCTTGCAGTTTTCTGGCCAAACTGTTCTAAGCACCACGTTTATCTGCTTTGTGAAAATCCTCTCCTCCAGGGGCATCCTGTGCACCAAGCAAAATGTTGTACCAGCAAAAGAAATTTCTCTTACAGACGTATCAGCAGGACTTAGCAATAGGCTTGTAGTTCTGGTAGTTTCCTTCAGAAAGGAAATAAAAACCAATCGATGGCCAAGGGAAGAAATACCATCATGGAACCAATCAGTCAGGTCAGCTTGTGAGTGTTGACTCCCTGGGCACTGGGTCCCAAAAACAAATCATAAATTCAGTTATAGCACTGCAAAGATTGCAGCTTTTTTAGTTTTATGTGAAGCGAGGAGAAAAGCCATAAAAAAATAGAGTCTAAATGTTTGCTGCTATTCAGCGACAGCCCCAGAAGACTTCTACACCAGCTCTCAAGGTGGGAACTCTCACCAGCTCCCTTACTGCCAAGACAGCATCAGAGCAATCAATCCCACACTCAGCAAGGCAGGCCCCTGACCTGCCTCCCCGCCTGATAGTTTAGTAACAACAGTCACTTACTTTTTTCATCAGTCTATGAGAAGCTGCTGAGCTCTCTACTGTAAATACCTAAAAAGAATACGATGCTATTAGAGATTCATTTGACAAAGAAATTAAAGATTAACAGGCGTCTGGGCGGCTCAGCTGGTTAAGCATCTGACTCCTGATTTCGGCCCAGGTCATGATTTCATGGTTTTGAGTTCGAGCCCTGCATCGGGGGTCTGAGCTGAACATGGAGTCTGCTAGGGATTCTCTGTCTCCCCCTCTCTCTGCCCTTCCCCCACTCGTTCTTGTTCTAAGTAACATTAAAAAAGAAGAAATTAAAGATTTAAAACTGGGGCACCTGGGTGGCTCAGCTGGTTGAGTGTCCAACTTCGGCTCAGATCACGATTTTGTGGTTTGTGAATTCGAGCCCCACATCAGGCTCTCTGCTGTTCAGCGCACAGCCCACTTTGGATCCTCTGTCCCCCCACCCGCCGCCCTGCTCTCTGTCCCTCCCCTTCTCTTTCCCTCTAAATAAAAGTTTAAAAAAATTTAAAAAAAAAAAAAAAAAAAGGTTAAAACCCAACAAGATAATTCCAAGGCAGAATGTACCACCTACCAAGTCTACCTGTGCTCACTACCCACTGAGACAGCACCCACTTTCTGCACTGATGCTAGCAAGGAGCACTGAGACACTGGAGCTGCAGCTATATGGGAATAGCTACAGCCTGACTCCTGTCTGCACACGGAGGCAATAAACCCCAAAGCCCCCACATGCATGGCAGCTGCACTTGCAAAGGCCTTTAGTCACAGAACTGTGTACCCAGACCATGTGATATTCAAACTCAAGAGCTGCCCTCAGGAAGCTGGCAGAATGCGGTCTGGTACCTGCTCTGCCCCAAGGTGATGGGCCAACAAGGAGAGCAGACTGCCGTCACTGACACACAGGCAGACACTGTCTGGCTTCAGCACCTGCAGGAAAATAACAACCTCAATACGTTTTCTTATAGCAGGTCAAGAAATTCTTGTTGGAAAACTGACAGAAACACTTCCTTTCTCCTAGCCCCATTAACTCACTCTGTGATCATTCAATCCACCCCTCAACACCCAGCTGGATCTTCTTGTAGCCCCAGACTTGTGCTTGCCTTGTAGGCAGTAAGCAGCCCCCACCCTCCAGTGCAACCACCTCACCCACCTCTCCCTACCCAGACCTCACTGTCAGGAGAGACTATCCCCAAGCTGTCCTACAAGGCCCACCTGAAGACCTGCCCCACTTGCTAGAGGCCATCTCTCAGTTTACCATAAGCCTCTTCCCTCTCTGGTCACAGAACAGACAGCTTGGGCTTTTGAGTGACTTGCCAAAGGCAGGGAGTACTTTATAGGTCATAGATCCCTTTGAGAGAAACTTTAGATGGCTGGGATCTTCCCTCGTGCCAAAATGCATGCATGTACATATGTGCACACATATTTCTGCATACAACTCCAAGAGGTCCAAAAGACACTTCTCCAAACCCTCTGTATAGTCCTGAGCTGAGAGACTCCTGCTACACGCAGCAGGGAGCAAAGGTTTCAGGCAGGAGAGTTACATAACCAGACTCATATTTTAGAAAATTTTAGAAAGAATGCAGCAGATGAAAGGAAGAATGGGGTGGCTGAATCCACTGGGATTATCCACAGGAACTACTAGTGACCACAAAGGCAAAGTGTCTAGAGGGACAATGGCAACGGCTGAGGTAAGGCTCCCAGGCAGAGGTTCTCACAGGACAGCAGAGAACAAGCCCTCAGAAAGTCTAGTAACATGCTTCCTGGCTACTATCTGAGTGCCCACCCAAAAGCCAGGTAGTACAGAAATCAAAACCTGCAAATTATAAGCAAGCAATGACCTGAGGCCCATGCTACAAACTCCTTCTTGACTATAACCACCCAAGGGGCTGGACACTTACTGTCCGCAGAGCCTGGATGTATTGATCAGTTCTGTCCTGATCGTTGATCTCTCCAAACCGAGGCCGGTTCCAGAGCAGGTGAGCTTGGCAGTCACACACGGGGCGTGCTGGATAGACTCTCCTGTCCTTTTCAGGGCTAAGCCAGGAAATAGACACACATGATGAGCATAACCTGCTAGACACCGGCAAGCATGAAGGCATGGCACAGAGATGGGCATAGGGATCGGCCCCACTAAAACTAAACAAGCCATGGTGGGCACACCCACATCCTCTAGAGGGCATGAGTCCAGGAACTGGCTTTCAAGTAGGCATTAGAGGTTGGAGGGTCCCCCAACCCGAGACTTCTCATTCATGTCTCCCCCAAACAGGGGCCCTGCAACCAGGGCAGTCTCTTCTAAGAACATGCCAATGGGCACTAACACATCTACTCAAAAACTCTTGCTCTTGTTTAATTCTGTTCAGACACACGCGTGCCCACTTGTGCCTCTACACTGTTTATAAGGTGAACTTACGTAAGTACACAGTATCACAGGCCCAGTGCTTCCCCCCACCACAAGACTTGGGGCATACCTGGTCCTCTGGAGGCTGTACCATACACAATAGTCATCATGGTGCACTACCAGGTAGATGCTTGAGCCTTGGACAACAGGCTCTTCTTGTGGCAGGAAGTACACACACTGCATCCAGTGGTCCCGCCACTGAAATAGGGAACAGAGATATCAGCTGTCCCCAAGTTGCAAAAAGAGCAACGTCTCTAATCCAGGAGCCAAAATCTAAGCCAAAAATCAGCTTGCAGGGAGACCATGCTGTGGACTACAGATGACTACTCTTGCCACAGAGATAAATAAGAAGATTCTCAAGTCAGAGAGGTTCATGTCCTGAAGGCTTGCTGGCTTCAAGGATACAGCCCAGGGAAGCAGTCTTCCAGAAGGGTTTAGGAGAGGGGACTCCAGCCTCTCTGTCATGTGTGTGTATGTGTGTGTACATGTGCATGCCTCCACCTCACGTGTGTGCACACACAAAGGAAGGCAGAGAGGGAAGGGGGAGAGAAAGCAAACATGGCAAATGTAAATAACTGTTACATTTAAGTAAAGGGCATCTCAATGTTTATTTTCATTTATTCTATGGATTTAGAATTTTTCAAAATAAAAAGTTGGGGAAATAGTACAGAAAGGTTTTGTCCTGTTTATTCTTTTGAATTAAATAGTTTTTAAAGACCTGGAATACTCTAAATTGTGAAACATGGTATACAAGGATCCAGAGTCAACTTAATACGCTGTGTTGATCCTTTTTGACACTACAAACCCCACATACAGGATTCTATGCTAAGAAAATGCAAACAAAAAAGGAAAAAAAGCTATATTCTCAGGAACACCCTTATTACAGATTTATACTAGCAAAAACTGGACCAAATGTCCAGCAGCTCAGAAAAATCTTATTCAGAATATTCACAGACACTGAAAATGGTAACTATCATGACTAGTGCAGCATGAAACTAGAAGTCAGCACTGACAAAATCTGTGCATATGGAAAGAGATCAAAGGAAGGGAGTTCTTAGCAGTGACAGGACCCTGAGTGACTTTGGATTCATTTTTGTTTTACACAAGGTTTATTACTCTCATAACCTTTAAGCCTCTTTTTTAAAAAGAAAGAACTGTCCTAAAAAGTGGATGCCTGGCTCAATTCTGATGACACAAGCGTGTACTCATTCTCTGTCATCATCAGGAACTAAGAAAAACTTGGCCCCTGGGAGACTCCATCACTGCTGGGCGCAGACCCAAATGAGGCTGACACCAGCCTTACTTCTCAGGAAGCATTCCGCCCTCCCCAGATTTGGATCTAACTAAAACGCAGGTGAATGACAGCCCCAGGTATCTAAGATGTCTATTTGAACATAAAAGCTAGAAAATGACAATGTAACTAGACACACTGTAGAATAAGGAAACACAAGGAGGAAAAAACAGATTCTCTAAAACCTGTAGTTCATTCCTTACTATGCAAATTGACCCAAAGACAAAAGAAGCCGTCCCCAACCCCTCCCAGGCTCCCATAATGCTCCCTGATCATCATCAAGTCCTCAACACGCCAGCCTCCCAGGTTCTTAAGCTAAAGGTCTGCTGACAGAACCCACTGCCCAAGGTGAGACAAACTGAATATATTTCAAACCAAGAGCAGTTTAGTGAAGTCAAGAGAGAAATGCATTAGCAAGCAGCTCTTCACATTTCTAACAGTCCACAGGCCACCACTGGTAAACAAAGGGCACAAACTGTACAAAACACTGGTAAAGGAAGGACACAAAGTCAGGAGACCTAGGGACAAGCATCCACTACTGCCGCCTAGATAGAAGGCCCTGCTCCAATCACTCACTGGGTTGGGTCTGTCTCAGTCTCAGTTTGGGCAGTATGTGGTTACCCAGCAAGTCTTCCACGTGAATTCAAGTAGCACTTTGAAGATATGCAAATGAGATCACTAGCACTTTGCATTCTTATGCTAATTTGTATCCTCACACTCCCAAAGGGAAAGAAAACAGCCCAGCGTCAATCTCAATTCTGTAGAAGAATTCTGACCCACGCCCTCCTCCCACCCCCAAATACACCCTGAGCCTGCAGAGGACCAGGATATGCCGAGGAAGTTCATACACACTGCTTGGAGTCACACAACGCCCAATGCCAGACAAGTGGAGGGCAGAAGGGAGAAGAGGGACCTCAAAGGCCCGGGAGGGGGGAAAGGGACCAAGTGCAATCCTGTAGCAGTCATGACCCTTTGGCCTAAGCAGTAACTCAGAGAGCAGGGGAGCAGCTAAGGTCATCCTTAGAAGTCACACTAGAACTAGCAGATGAGCAATCAAGATAAACCCAGTGCCCAGCAAATGGTTAACAGGACAACAAAACACAGAGAGAGGATGGTGCCCCAGGGCCTCCCAGGCGGAAAAGGAAGGCTTGATTCCTTGGCCCTGAACAGGCACCTTTCCCACTTTTTTTCCCTTTAGGTGTGCATATAAGGGGTGGACAACACGTGCACTTGAGAGAAAATTCAAAAGATATAAAAAGGTCATGGAATAAAAAGTAAGTTTGCTTTTCACCCCTAACCTCTAGCCCCCTTCCCAGAAACAACCATTTTTACCAATTTATGTGGATTCTTCCAAATATATTCTTATACACACCCACCACACATATACACTCATAAACACATACATCTTATTTTTATTGATACCAACATTGGCATAGCACACACTGTTCAGCACCTCTATTTTTGTTTCACTTAATGATCATCCTAGAGATTATTCTCCATCAGTGATAAGAGAGCTGCCTCTCTTAGCATCAGTAAGGATGCAGTCCCCTACTGGTGGCTTCTAGGTTGTTCCAGTCTTTTCTGTTAAATCAGGGCTGCAGTGAGTATCCCAGCACACGTCATTATACACAGACACCAATCTATCCAGAACCTAAATGTCTGGAAGTGGCATCCTTCCTCTGATGACAGATTAGGTAGGCCTCCTTGTGCTCCATGGAAGCTGTGATGCTCACTGGCCAGTTGTCCCCACAGCTCTCCCGACAGTGCATTACCAAATTTCCTGAACTTCATCACTAACAGGTGGAAAATCATGTCTCACTGCAGTTTACATGTGCACTGCTCTTATGAGTGAGACTGAACAGCTTTTCACATGTTAAACAGTACTCTGCATTTCCTTTTCTGCAGTTCACGTCCTCACCCACTTTCAATTGAGCTAGAAAAGGTACCCGTTTTTTTTTTAGAAAAGCTAGATTTTGAGGCCACGCAGAAAATAAGTCTGCAGACAGACTGTAGTCCTCCATTCCAACTTGATGTGAGGCTCCCTGGGATTACTCGGGGGCAAGGGGTGTGGGCTCTGAGAGTAGCTGTGCTGGGAGTTGGGAGAGCCAGCACATCCAAGTTTCCCCAAGGCCCCCTCTGTGGATGCTGCCTGAATTCGGCTGAGAGATCTATTTTATATCTTATTATGATAGGCAGCCTTGCCTTTTGGGGATTTTTGTTTGTTTAACTCTTCTCTGACATTGATTCTGACATAGCCCCTCCAGTCTCTAAATTCTTGTGAATCTAAGGTTCAACACGTTACTTTCCCACAACCATAAGTGGGTAAGTTTCCTGATTTACATGAAAATGTGCTCAGGTATTATCTCTTACCTGTAGCTCCTCTGGGTCTGAGTGTGCCCAGAAGGGGGCCATGCTGCACTTAATCTTCCCCTCAGGGTCCATTTCAATGTCCCACCAAGAGAGAACCACCTGAGCTCGACCAGATGCCAGAGGTTCAAACTGCCGGCTGTGGCAAGCTGCTGAGCTACTGACTTGCTTGCTGAAGTCCACACTGTGGAAGAATATGCAAGAATTTAAGTGTATTTTAAGCCCACACACTCCATTTTTAAGCTTTTATGGTGACATCACTAGCAATGGGACTTGTCTGCAATGGACTCCTGCCTTCAGAAGCAGGTGACCTCAGCTAGGTTTCCTTCTCACTCATGAAGAACTTCTAAAGACCTCAATTCCACCAAATATCTTAAAGCGCCGTCAGCTGGGGTGGCTTCTTGGTACCTGAACATAGGCAGCACATCACTGAGGACAGTGAAGTCAGCGGATGACACCTGGTTCAGCTGAATGTCATAGACAGAGGGTGCACCAGGGCATCTCTCCAGTTCCAAGGGGGGGACGATGACCTGCTCTCCACAGCTGGTATGCACGGGGATAGGAAAGAGCTTATTCCACGACCACATCCTCCTGGACTCCACCAGCTGAGCATAGACAGTTGCTCTGTGAGGCACTGCCTCACAGTTTTCCTAAGTTTGTTAAAAAAACAAAAGAAGAAAAAACAAACCAGTATATTATTAGAAAATAAACCCACAGTAATCCTCATGGATCAAAAGAGGTTTGTTCCAGGCATGCCTAAGTGGCTCAGGCTCAGTCAGTTGAGCATCAGACTCTTGATTTCAGCACAGGTCATAATCGCAGGATCTTGGAATTGAGCCCTGTGTGGGGCTCCACACTGAGCATGGAGCCTGCCTAGGATTCTCTCTCCCACTTTCTCTCTTTGCCTCTCCCCCGAGCGTGCCCCTCTCCCCTGCTTGTACTCTCTGTCTCTCTCAAGAAAAAAAAAGACAGAAGAGGAGGGGGGGGAGAGGGAGAGAGGGAGGGAGGGAGGGGGGAGGGGGAGAGGGAAAGGGAGAGGGAGAGGGTTTGTTCCTTAATATCAGGTCAGTTTAGCAGCATCTAACGCCTTACCACTATCAGAACAGTGAACTGTTTTTGGCCTAATGTCCTTGGGAAAGGAGAAAAAAGGAACCACATTTCAAAAAGAATACATGCTATATCTAAAATGATTTATGTCAGATAAATTCCTGGCTACATGACACTTTTAAATACTTCAAAAATAACCCTTAATTGTTATCATGCTGATTAACTCCCACATCAACTTTGAAGAAAGAGTCCAAGACTTCCTGCGAAGCAGTAATTCTGGCACTGGGCTCAGAGTTTCTCTCAGGTACAGCTCTCACCCAGACGCCAGAACCTTATTGCACAGCCCAATGGACAAGTGTCCACCCTCAGATGACCTAATCCCCTGGCCTCACTGGGCACTGCCAATTGCTCCCCTTGTTTGGCTTTGGCTGAAACACCTCATCCAGTTTCCCTCCTACCCCATTCTTTCACCTGACAGCCTCTACGCACCAGGCACCAGGGGCCCAGCCATGAGGAAGACACAGCTACTACTGGAGGGAAATGACAGGCATAGGGTTTCTCTACCTTAGTACTAGTGACCTCTTGGGCCAGATGATCCTTTGGTATGGGGCTGTTTGGTGCATCATACCATGTTTATCAACACCTTGGCCTCTAACCACAAGGATGCCAATAGCATCCCCATCTCAGTTGTAACAACGAAAAAGTCTCCAAGCATGACCCCTGATTAGAAGTACTGTTCTCCCCCTCTGTCTCCTTCAGAAGGCTAAACTTCCCCTGTTCATCCTTCAGAGAGAACTCCAGACTTGGTCTGGGCCCACCTTTCTCTCCCTCCACATACTCTCCCCTGAGGGAGCTCAGCCAGGGAAATTTGGTATTTCGTTTACCAAATACCACGTGTCCAAAAGCCTTCTGGTCCACTCCATTTGGCTGACCCTCAGATAGCTCAAACTCTATCTAAACCAAACAAATCAACTTCACTTCTCCCCCTCCTTCCCGGGTTTGGTGGTCCTCCCATTCAGTAGGGAACACCAACATCCAATCTAATCACCTAGCCCCAAACCCTGGCATCATCCTCAATGCCTCCACATCTAAGTAATTACCAAGTCCTTGACCACCTTCCTCCTCCCCAAGTCTACCTCTCCAGGCCCATTTCCCTGGTCTCAGCTGAGGCTCGTCTCAGCCTCAGGGCCTGGATGACCCCAACCACCTTCCAATCAGTCTTCCTACCTCTGATCTTACACCTCAACTGCTCTCCAAATGCCTGCCTGCATGAATCCAATGTCAATCCCCTCCTGTGGTAACACACTGCCTTCTGGAGCACAGGGGCCCATCTGAATGTAGCCCTGCCTCCCACACTACCCATAATGCCAACAACTCGCCCTGTACCAGCTCTTCTTCACATCTTTCTGCATGCTGACCTTTTCTACTGAGAATACCCTCGTCTGCCAGGCCAATACTTGATGACTCTTGAAGACAGACTCAGCTCAAGCTTTATCTCCCTTCATGCTCCCCATCATACCCTACCAGAGCGGACAGGATCTCACCCCACTGACCATCTGAGCATAACTCCAACTGTACTGGGATAACCTGCTCACCTACCTGCCTGTCTGGGAGTGCACCTTCATATTCCTGGTACTCAAAAAGGAGCCCAGAAAAATGAAGGCACTTGATAAATTTACCTTCTCAGATTAATCACTGGGTCATTCATCACCACATGGACATCAGATGGACTATCTGTTAGACATGCCAGCATCCTAGTTCCATGACCCTCAACAAGGCAGGAAGAGGGACAGGGCAATGGAAGCCTTTGTGTAAAGCCATAACTCTTTCAATCTCAGAAACAGGGTGGACAGATGGGGATAGCGATTAGAACAGACAGTGGAGGGGCACCCGGGTGGCTCAGTCAGTTAAGCACCTGATTCTTGGTTTTGGCTCAGGTCATGATCTCACAGCTTGCGGGATCGAGCCACACATCGGGCTCTGTGCTGATAGCATGGAGCCTGTTTGGGATTCTTTCTCTCCTCTCTCTCTGTCCCTCCCCCTACTTGCTCACTCTCAAAATAAATAAATAAACATTAAAAATAAACAAACATTAAAAAAAAAATACCCCCAGACAATGGACACCTAGCTGCACAGGTCAGCTGAGAAAGGAAACTGCAGATGGCTGCCTGCACAACTCATAATTATTAAATGTATTAGAGAAAAGACCAATTGGGCAACACTAGCATAATTCTAACATCCTCATTCTCTGTTTCAGGGATTCATCTAGTTGGTAGTTTTTGTTTTGTTTTGTTTTGCTTTAGCTGATGGTTTTAATGTGAAGAAAGAGCAATAATTACTAACATTACTAGAAAAAGATTTCACATTTTGGAGACAATGAGACATCTCACACAGCGTAGGGATCTGTGGAACAATCACCATCACATGCTGACCGTGTGAGTAAGGTGGACTATGTACCCAATTGCCCTGGAAGGAGCCACATTCTTCATTGTGCGAACACCAAGAATCCCCAAAGAGGGCCCCAGACTGGGACAGTTGCAGGCTCACCTGGATGGTTCCCACAGGACAGGTGGCAGCAAAAGAAACAGACACTCATACCTCCCCACCTGGCTTTTGCCTCTGGGGAAGCTTATGTCCATAAAAAAAAAAGACCAACATCCCTGAGATAACACTTTCAACACGCTTCTCCCTTCCCCCAAAACTGTCAACGATTATCACTACCCAAATTCTTCTAACTGGAATGGTTTCGCATTCAAGGCCTTCCACCCTCTCCCCCACTCTCCACCATTAGCTCACAAGCCCACTCAGTGTGGTGTTCTCACTGACCTACCAAATAGGTCCTCTACCTGGGATACCTCTCTCTCTTCTCAGTGCCTTTCCAAATTCCACCATCTCTACACATGACCTCATCTCCTGATCCCAGACCCCATCCGCCAGTCCTAAAACAAATTTTAGTGGTGCTTCTGTGTGCCTCTCCATTTGGCCCATCCAGTCTTTACTGTCACTGACGGTGGATCTTAGAAACAAGAAGGATGTCTGATATTTCTCCCTGGATGCAAGAACACCTTATACACGGGTGACATTCAAAGAATGTTTGCTGAATTGAATTGAATTGAAACACAGTTTCTTGCCTTTTGACTCTAGCCTACAAAGACCTGATAAGAGATCCAGAAGTCCTAATTGAGGAGAACCAGAGTCTTGTAGGAATGAAGGGCACCCTAAGGTGTACAGAGAAGTACTGAGGGCTCAGGCTGTGCACAGCACATTGTATCAATGAGACCTGTGTGAGCTGGCTGAGATCACAGCAATATGTGCGAGGGAGGTCCTTGATTCCCTACCTGCACGAGATGCCTGTGTGCATGTTCATAGGAAGGCAGCGCTCCCTCTCCAATCAGTTCCGTATCAAACAATTCCGTTATCAGGATATTGGCACGGCATGGCATGTCACCATCTAAGAAACATGAACAAAGAGCCAGAAGCAAGCGGTCAAAAAAATATTTACAACAAATACGTGAAAGATAAAAGGTTAACAGATCACTAAATTGAAAGCATACACATATACCGAAGAATTCAATAGTGTCATGCAACTAACTTTCCAATGGCTCACCAAAGAGCCTATTTCGATGTACATATACACATCAAAATACCAGCAACTGATAAGTCTTGCTTAAGAGAATGTAAGCGTCCACTACACCACTCTTTCAATTTTTCTGTACATTTAATATTGCAAGGGACTTGCAGAACTGGTAAGAAAGCTATAAACACCCAAAAAGAAAACCAGGCAAAAATACAAAGAGACAATTCAAAACAGAAAAATCAATCAATTATATGGAAAATGTTATTTATTTATTTATTTTTAAAGTAGGCCCCATGCCCAGTGTAGACCCCAACACAAGGCCTGAACTCCTGACCCTGAGATCAAGAGTCAGGTGCTTAACCAACTGAGCCACCCAGGCACCCCAAAAATGTATCATTCTTATTAGCAATTGGAGAGATGCAAATTAACAATTAAATAAACTATTAATATATTAACAACAATGATTTGAAAAACAAAAACTTAATGCTTCTACTTTTTAAGTTTATTTTTTTTTTTAAGAGAGAGAGAGAGCGAGCGAGCACGAATGGGGGAGAGGCAGAGAGAGGGGGAGAGAGAGAAATCCCGAGCAGGCTCCATGCCATGAGCATGAAGCCCAACCTTGGGGCTTGAACCCATGAACCATAAGATCATGACTTAACTGAAATCAAGAGTAGGAAGCTTAAGTGAATGAGCCACTCAGGTGCCCCTGAATGCTGGTACTTCTATTTCTAGGCTGCACAGAGAGAGAAAAACCAAAGCAAGAGAGGTTGCATGATTCCAATGATACTACAAGATCCAGGATTCAGAATCCCCAGCTCCTTCTACTAAATCCTCCTTAATTAAGTTAATTTCTTGCTACCAGTCAATCCCCCAAATAATAGTTGTTTTAGAATACTAGGATCAGGGAAGATCTTTTTGCTGAATCTATTTGTCAAGCCTCCATCATGTAATGTAATGTTACTTCTACAATTACAATTAAAAAAAATTTTTTTTCAACGTTTTTAATTTATTTTTGGGACAGAGAGAGACAGAGCATGAACGGGGGAGGGGCAGAGAGAGAGGGAGACACACAGAATCGGAAACAGGCTCCAGGCTCTGAGCCATCAGCCCAGAGCCCGACGCGGGGCTTGAACTCACGGACCGCGAGATCGTGACCTGGCTGAAGTCGGACGCTTAACCGACTGCGCCACCCAGGCGCCCCTACAATTACAATTTTTAATGAGCCAAGAGACAATAAACTTTGGAAGGGGCTAATTATCATAGAGAATTAACCATAAATACCTCTAATGGCACACAAATTCTCATCTGACAAAGCCCACTCATCTTCCCCACACAGAAGACAAGTCTCATGGATAACAAAAGGAAAGAGAAGCATTTAGGAAGCTCAAAGGAGGGTGAGGTAGAGAAAACCTGAAGTCATGGAGACCTGGGGCTGGATCCCATTTTCTAGCCTTGAACCTTCAGTGCTGACCATCAGTCACGTAATCTTTAAAACAAGAGTAATGAGATATGGTGGTAGCACAGCAAAGGAAAAAACTGTCCACTTTCACTTTCTTTTTTAAGTTTACGTACTTTGAGACAGGGAGAGAGTATGTGCACACATGCTCAAGAGCAAGGGACAGAGAGGGAGAGAGAAAATCCCAAGCAAGCTCTGCATTCTCAGCACAGAGCCCAATGCAGGGCTCCATCCAGGAACCTGTGAGATCATGACCTGAGCTGAAATTAAGAGTAGGACACTCAACTGACTGGGCCACCCAGGTAATCTACTTGCTATGAAGTACCCTTGTGCTCAATGGCAGTATGCCATGCAAGGAGGCTGACAAGAAACATCTTTCTCTTGGCACAGAGACCGCCCTCCTGAACGGCACTGCCCACATCTCTGGTATCATGCCAAACTCGAACGGAAATATATTATCCCAAACTGCACCCAACCCCTACACAACTGCTTCTCCCTCCGATGCTTCTGCCTCAGTGGATGGCACCACCGGTCACACAGCCCTGAAACCAGGGCATCATTTGTCAGCTCCAGGAGAGCAGAGACCCTGCCTGCTCTGCTTGCCATTTTACCCCAATGCCTAGAACAACACCTAGCACCCACAACAACCAGCAAACATTGGCTGAATTCTTGATTCCTCCCTGTCATCTTACATCCAGTCACCAAGCCCTGCCAATTCTACCTCCTGAATAATTCTTAAAACAATTTTGTAACTTAAAATGATTTATTATTCAATTTGCTTCAAATAAACAAAGTTTTATGATCCACTGAATCTCAATAAATACTCTTGAAGAGCCTGGTATCTAGCATGTGAGTGCTAATACAGGAGGGTGCAGTGGGAACCTGGGGAGGGGTGGTTACCCCAGTGCCTTGTATGTCTTTGCCACATGACTAGATGGACAAATGTTGCTCCCCAAGTTACCTGTGGAGTACTTGGGATCAAACTTAGCCACCCACTGTAGTCAACTAGAAAACTAGATAAAGTATATGAAACAAGTGTTTTCAGATGTTGAATAAGAGGAAACAAATTTGTTCTCTAAGAAGAGAAACAAAGTGACCCCTGCAACTGCTCTGGCTTTCTGCTAGTAGGTAGTTTCCAGATGCTGTACAAAAAGCACGATGTCAGGCAGGCAGAACGTAGCAATCTTGCTGAGGTAAAGAGATAGCAACTGAAGCTGAGAGAGGGCAGGTGGCTGGGGCTCACGACTGGGGGCAGGGACCAGAGAGGATGTTACACAGAAAGCAGGTTTCCGAAATCTGCACAGGACTCCCCCGAAGCCTCTTGTTGAATATATTCACACATATAGAAGAATATAGAAAGTCTGGCAAAGGACAACCATAGAGCTAGAAATTGAATAATTTCCAGAGCTCACAGAGGACTGGGAAACATTCTAGTTCCACTCAGCCAGCACCAGACACTAAGCAGAGACCCCAGAAAAGCCATGCTTTGCTAGTGTGACCAAGGTAGTCTTAAAACAGGGGCGCCTGGGTGGCTCAGTCGGTTAAGAATCTGACTTCGGCTGAGGTCATGTTCTCTTGGTCCATGAGTTTGAGCCCTGCATCTGGCTCTCAAACAGCTCAGAACCTAGAGCCTGCTTCATATTCTGTCTCCCTCTCTCTCTCTGTCCTTCCCCTACTCATGCTCTCTCTGAAAAATAATAAACATTAAAAAAAGAAGAAGAAGAAGGAGGAGGAGGAGGAGGAACAGTGGTTTTCAATAGAGGGCAATTTTGCCCCTACCCACCCCCAAGACATTCGGCAATGTCTGGAGACATTTCTGGTTGGTACAAATGCTAGTGGGGGAGTAGGTGATACCAGCTTCTACTGGTTAGAAGCCAGGGGTAAACATCCTCCAATACACAGGACAGCTCCTCCCAACAAATTATCAGGCCCAAAATGTCACTTTTGAGAAAACCGGACTTAAAATTATTCTAACCCAGGGTGCCAGGTGATTCAATCAGTGGAGCATGTGGCTCTTGATCTCAGGGCTGTGAGTTCGAGTCCTACATTGGGTGTAGAGATTAAAAATAAAAATCTTTAAAAATAAATAAATAAATAAATAAATAAATAAATAAATAAATAAATAAATAAATAAAGCTATTCTAACCCTGCTCCAACAAAGCTTAAAAACAAACCCTGAGGGGCGCCTGGGTGGCGCAGTCGGTTAAGCGTCCGACTTCAGCCAGGTCACGATCTCGCAGTCTGTGAGTTCGAGCCCCGCGTCAGGCTCTGGGCTGATGGCTCAGAGCCTGGAGCCTGTTTCCGATTCTGTGTCTCCCTGTCTCTCTGACCCTCCCCCGTTCATGCTCTGTCTCTCTCTGTCCCAAAAATAAATAAACGTTGAAAAAAAAAAAATTAAAAAAACAAAAAAAAAAACAAAAAAAAACAAGCCCTGAAAGGATCAAACTAACCTACTAGTAGCCCAACTGCATGCCAGGCAAAGCCTTTTTTTTTATTAAAAAAAATTTTTTTTTATTTATTTTTGAGAGGGAGTGAGCAGACACAAGACAGAGAGAGGGAGATAGAAAATCCAAAGCAGGCTCTGTGCTGACAGCAGAGAGTCCAAGGTGGGGCTTGAACTCACAAACCATGAAATCATGACCTGTGCCAAAGTCAGACACTTAACTGACTGAACCACCCAGATGCCCCCAAAGTTTTTAAAGGGAGACAATAAACTCTGGTACTCAGCAATGCAAAACTCCCACCATACATAGCATCCAAATAAAAATTATTAGACATGTGAAGAAGAAAAATGTAATCCAGAATCAGGATAAAAATTAGTCAGCAGAATAAACCCAGGAAAGACTGAGGCAGTGGAACCAGAAGATAAGGATGTTAAAACAGCTATCTGGTGGCTCAATTGGTTAAGGGTCCAACTCTTAATTTCAGCTCAGATCATGATGTCATAGTTCATGAGATCAAGCCCGTGTCAAGCTCTGCACTGAAAGTGTGGAGGCCTACTTGAAATTCTCTCCCCCTCTCTCTCTGCCCCTCTCCAACTGGCTCACGCATGTGCGCATGTTCTCTCTCTCTCAAAATAAACTTTAAGTAATGTCCTCTTAAAAAAAAAAACAAAAAACCCCAGCTAATATAGATATGACAACTACTTAAAAAATCACATGAAAAAATAAGAGCGATGCAAGTTATAAAACAGAATCAAAGGAAACCTTTAGATATGAAAAATACAGTATGAGAAATAAAAAGTTCACTAGATGTACTCAGCAGATTAGACACCACAAAAGAAAAAAAACAGTAAACCTCAAGACCTAAGAAACTAACATGTCCATCAGTAGGTGAGGGGATGAACAAATTAAAGTATGCACACACACAGTGCTACTCAGCAACGCTTGATCCACAGAACGTGGATGAAACCCAAAAGCATTATGCTAAAGAAAAGAAAGAGTACATGTGGGTGATTTCACTTACTCAAAATTCTAGAAAAGGGGGGAATCTAATCTACATTGAAGAAAGCACATCAGGGGCGCCTGGGTGGCTCAGTCGGTTGGGCATCCGACTTCGGCTCAGGTCATGATCTCGCAGTGAGTTCGAGCCCCACGTCAGTCTCTGTGCTGACAGCTCAGAGCCTGGAGCCTGTTTCAGATTCTGTGTCTCCCTCTCTCTCTGACCTTCCCCCATTCATGCTCTGTCTCTCTCTGTCTCAAAAATGAATAAACGTTAAAAAAAAAAGAAGAAAGCACATCAGTGGATGCCTAGGATCAGTGATATGGAGGCAAAAGACTATAAAGCGGCCATGAGGAAATCTGTGCACGGTAAAGACTTTCTACAGTCTGGAATGCAGAAGAGGTTACAAATGTGTTTACATTTGTCCAAACTCAAACTATATACTTAAGACAGATGCGCTCATTTTTAAAAAAAAATTTTTAATGTATATTTTTGAGACAGAGAGAGAGAGAGAGAGAGTGCACACGCACTGGGGAGGGGCAGAGAGAGAGGGAGAGAAAGAATCTGAAGCAGGTTCCAGGCTCTGAGCTGTCAGCACAGAGCCTGATGTGGGGCTTGAACTCCGGAACCGCGAGATCATGACCCGAGCCGAAGTTGAGCGCTTAACTGACTGAGCCACCCAAGTGCCCCAGATGCACTCATTTTATGTACATTATACCTCAATAATGTGGACTAAAAAATGAGATAATTATTTGCACACTCTTTTGTAGGCTTCAAAAATAAAGGGCACACTAATCCTTTCTTTTGTGCATGTTTCAGATTCTGCATTTAAAAAAACATTTTTTTGGGGCGCCTGGGTGGCGCAGTCGGTTAAGCATCCGACTTCAGCCAGGTCACGATCTCGCGGTCCGTGAGTTCGAGCCCCGCGTCAGGCTCTGGGCTGATGGCCGGGAGCCTGGAGCCTGTTTCCGATTCTGTGTCTCCCTCTCTCTCTGCCCCTCCCCCGTTCATGCTCTGTCTCTCTCTCTGTCCTAAAAATAAATAAACGTTGAAAAAAAAAATTTTTTTTAAAAACATTTTTTTTAAATGGGACAAAAACGTTGATCTTATATAGATGCTTCCATCTAAAATACTGCATTTTAAAAAACTGGTGATATACATAACCTCATCCCAGAAGCTTCTTTTGCAATCTTTCCACTGTCTCTCCAGGTATCAAGTGGCATGTGAAATTTTAGAAGTCTGACTCAAATGCCTAGACTATAAAAAATATTCTGAAAACCTGGAGAGACTGTGCTATATAGGCAAATCTCTCATGTTGGATGCTGAAGCAGGATGTCAGCACTAAGCAAACCTCTTTCTGCTATCTACTTAGTTTTACTTCTGTCGATAAAACTCAAATCTCTGAGAACTGAGTCACATAAGAATTTCAACTTGCTTAAAGCAAAAGGAAGTTTCATTTGTCTCACCACTGTTGAGCATTAGTTTTGGTTTACTCACTGCTGATTTGTTTTCACTAGTAGAGAAGCAAAGTACTTATCTTCAGACCAAGTGGAGAGGCCCCATTTCTCTTCAATAACCTGAATACGTTTATTCCAGATAACTAGAATAAACCTGTCTTCTCTCCTATAAGAGTGAATAAGGCTTTTAAAACAGTATGTTTTGGTTTTTTTTAAGTTTATTTATTTTGAGAGAGAGAGCACGAGAAAGCGCACTATCATGAGAGGGGCAGAGAGAGGGAGAGAGAGAATCCCAAGCAGGCTCCATGCTGTCAGAGCAGAGCCCCATGAGATCATGACCTGAGCAGAAATCAAGAGTCAGATGCTCAACCGCATGAGCCACCCAGGCACCCCTCAAACAGTATGTGTTGATCTTACCTGGTCCCATCGTCACCTCAGTGGAATGCTTGTTAATAATCTTAATCTTATCACTGAAGCCATTTTTCTCCACAATCTTTACAGCAGCATCAGCCATAGGCTTGAAAACCTAGAAATTGGCGCCAAAACCCAAGTAAAAATGAGCAATAAATTAAATAACATCCTAACATCAAAGATTAGTAATCTCTCTTTAAATGGAGAATCAAGACACAATATGTCTTGATACAGGTTCTAAGACTTGAAGTAAAAGAGGTCTCCATTACAGAGTTACCTCCTGAATATATAAAATGTACCTCTGTTACTGTTTGATACAGGCAAAATATTTCTTGGGCTGATTTGATCTAAATAAATGAGACTTCACCTTTGTAACTTAAATAGTTTATTCTCCAAATGCATGTCATAAAAATGAACACAAAGGGAAGGCCATCCACTGGGTTTAACTTGCAGGAGTTAAACCTTACATGCTACGCACACTGGGGACACAGGGCTTCCCAGGAAGGTTGCACTACCTAGTAAGGACGGCAGGTGTCAGAGCCAGGCTAGAAGAAGGCAGCAAGGGGATTTGCTTCACAAAACCACACCCTGGGGGAATGGGGCTGGACAACTGTACTCTCTAGAAGGAAGTGAGACTGTTACTGCATTAGTTGTTAAATGTAAACAGGCGTCAGCTCAAAACTGTCCCAAATCCTTGCTGCTGGCATAATACAGCCTCTATTTTATGGCATTCGAGGACCTCCATAATATGAACCACCTTAGTTCCCCCAGCCTTATTCCCCTCCTAATCCATCCCCACCCATGACTGATGCTCCTGCCACACTGATCTTATTGTGCACTAGGGAAGCCTTAGCCTTCTCTGCCCTACCCCAACCTGCCAAGGCAAACCCAACTTTCCAGGAAGCACGAAGCCCCCGCTTCTCCAAAGCCTTCCTAAACCCTTTACTTATCCCTAAACACAAACCCCTCCAACTCTTACTTTCTAGCTTGCCCAATTTAGATTGCACGGCTCCAACCACGATAGTGCATAAAACATACAGATGCACATGTGGCCACACCTACAGAGTGGAAATAGAACAAAATGATAAAGTAACTGGTCACAAGGACAAGATTTCCATTTTTCCTAAGTCCTTTTCTGCGTTTTCCATATTTTCTACCATGAACACATACTTCTTTTATTAAAATCAAAAGGAAATGCTATATTCTTCTGTAAAGGATACATATGTGCTTACCTAGGAAAAAAATCGTTCCAATCTGTTTCAAATTATTTCTAGGATCTGGCTTGGTGTTTTTAGATGTAGTCTGAGGGCCTCAAGACCTCAGTTCTCACCCATCGCTTTGCCTCCACCCCAAAGTTATCACAAGTTCGTATCATCCCCTCAGGCCTCCTGCCTCTGGACATTATCACTCATCTCTTCTGTTGACCCTTCAGGCTTGACATTCACAGTCTCCTCCTTAGCTTAAGACCTCAAAATCTCTCCCAGAACACTTCTTTCTGGAATGGCCCCTGAAGATGACTTCCCAACATCATTCTGTGTACTCCCCTGCACCTCCAGTTTGGGGAATGACTGTATCACTTCCAAGTGGTACACCTGTCTGGTCTAAGTGTAACTGAATCTCTCAGGCCATGTCACTGAAGTAAGTTAAATAGGATTGAACCTTATTCTGGCCAAAGATACCCAAAGAGAGGTTTGCTAGAGATTTCTGAGAAAGTTCTTCTTGCTCTTACAAAGAAGGAAAATAAGTGAGGAAACCAGGACCATGCTTTATTCTCAAAGCATTTACCACAGAAATCACTGTAACGAATACACCTTCCCAAAATATTCCTCACTTTTCAAACGTGTTAAAAGAGAAGTTTATAGTCACTGTCTGTAATTCCTTGTATTCCATCTACTCCTCAAACCTATTCCCCTGAAAATACCATTTAAAGGAGGTCACCTCCTAGCTGCCAACCTAACAGCTTTCTCTCAGTCCTCATCCTACTCAACTGCTACATCAGTGCTAATACAGTGACCACATGCATTTAAATAGACGTTGATTCAAACTAAGTGAAATTTAAAAATTCAGTTCTCAGGGCGTCTGGGTGGCTCAGTCGGTTAAGTGTCCGACTTCAGCTCAGATCATGATCTTGCAGTTTGTGAGCGCAAGCCCCACGTCAGGCTCTGTGCTGACAGCTCGGAGCCTGGAGCCTGTTTCAGATTCTGTGTCTCTTTCTCTCTACCCCTGCCTGACTCACACTCTGTCTCTCTCTCTCTCTCTCTCTCTCTGTCTCTCTCTCTCTCTCAAAAAAAAAAAAAAAAACATTAAAAAAAAATTCAGTTCCTCATACTAGTCACACTGCAAGTGCTCAGCAGCCGTATGTGGCTACGGACCACTATGTTGGCCAGCACAGCTATAGAATATTCAGCATCACAGAAAGTTCTATATGACAATGCTGGGCTAGAACATCCACACTTGCTGACCACTTCCTTTTTCCCATGAATGCCCTGCAACCTTGGCTTCCACCTCTGCCCTCTAGGGTCTCTTTGCATCTGTCTGAACTTGCCTTTACTGGCCACCCTTCTTCCCTCACAGGCATGTCCCCAGCTCTGCCCTTCTCATTTTACTCTCTCCTTGAACAATCTCCTACAATGCCAGCTTCACCTGCCACATCTGCAAATGAGTTTGGAAATCCGCCTGTACATGCCACTCTCTAAAGGTTCAGACGTCCATCTCCAGAGACTAGCAGGTTCTCACTCATTGTTCTAGACCTGTCTTTCCAGTTGTGGAGCTCAGGCAGAGTTGAAAACCACAGGGCAGTCCAGCTAGAACTGAGTTGAGAGGTTCAAAAGGTGGTCACTAAAGTAAAAGCTGGGAGGCCACCATAAGATGTCAAGAGCCAAAAAGAAAAGATCTGAGAATCACAGACCAGAGCACCAAGACAGAAATTAGAAATCCAGGTAACTGAGATGGAAATATATAGAAAAACCCAACAGCACAGTCCTACCAATTCTGCCAGAAAACATGTTCTTACCGTAAATATATATATAACATACATATATGTATGTATGTGTGTACTTTTTTTTTAAGTTTATTTACTCATTTTGAGAGAGAGCGCGAGCAGGGGAGGGGCACAGAGAGAGGGAGGGAAGGCGAAATCTCAAATAGGCTCTGCACTAAGAGTGAGGAGCCTGAAGTGGGGCTCAAATCACAAACTGTAAGATCATGACCTAAGCTGAAATCAAGAGTCAGACGCACAACCGACTGAGCCACCCAGGTGCCCCCTCACCCTGTATTTTCAATTAGCAGTCCACGTATAAAGTGACTCCTGCCCTGGGACCTGTCTCTCTCATACTTACCACATCCAACATGAAATGCATTATCTTTCCTACAAAGTAAGTATCTTCTTGAGTTCCTCTCACCAGTCAACAGCATCACTGTTCCCCCAGACAACCATGCTAGAAATCTCACACTCACACATCCTCTCCCATCCAAGATACCACTGTAGGGCTAGCACCTTAATTAGCAACCAAAAGACCAAGTCTCCAGGTCTAGCTCTCCTATTTATTAATTGTGAGATTAAGTCTTTAATCTCTCTGGGTCTTAGTTTCTTCATTTGTAAAGTAAGGATAATAAAATTTACTTGAGACTAAGGTAACTATCCTAAAATATAAATTTTTTTGTATCTGTTTAAAAATCATGATGATGGAGGCACCTGGGTGGCTCAGTTGGTTAAGCATCCGACTCTTGATTTTGGCTCAGGTCATGATCTCACAGTTTATAAGACTGAACCCTGCATCAGGCACCATGCTGGATGTGGAACCTGCTTGGGGTTCTCTCTCTCCCCCTCCCTCTCTCCTGCTCATATTCTCTTTGTCTCTCTTCTCTCAAAAAAAAATCTTGATGATGCCCCAGAAGGCCAAGAAATGACTCTTGATCTTTTTATGAAGTCCTGAGACAAGGGCACAGAGTCATACACTCATACACTCATACACACACACACACACATCCCTACCTCTCTCAGGACTTAATGGAGACCTGAAGCCCATTTTTCTTTTTTTTTTTTTAAAGATTTTCTTTTTAATGTTTATTCATATTTGAGAGAGAGAAAGAGCACAAGTGGGGGAGGGACAGAAAGAGAGGGAGACAGAATCCAAAGCAGGTTCTAGGCTCTGAGCTGTCAGCACAGAGCCTGATGTGGGGCTCGAGTGCTGAGATCATGACCTGAGCTGAAGTCGGGCGCTTAAATGACCAAGCCATCCAAGGGCCCCTGAAACCTATTCTTTTTTTTTTGTTTAATGTTTATTTATTTTTGAGAGAGAAAGAGACAGAGCATGAATGGGGAGGGTCAGAGAAAGGGAGACACAGAATCTGAAGCAGGCTCCAAGCTGTCAGCACAGAGCCCGACGTGGGGCTTGAACTCACAGACTGCGAGATCATGACCTGAGCCGAAGTCGGACGCTTAACCGACTGAGCCACCCAGGCGCCCCTGAAGCCCATTATTCTTATTTCAGGCTAAGAACAACTAACTCAGGATACTGAAGTTAGAAGTCTTTATTGTAGCACTCAGGTCCTCCATAGTGTGGCTACAATCTACCTTTCTGGATTTCTACCCTGACCCTGTTTGCCATGACTCTGGACAATACAATACGGGATTCCCTCAGCCTAAAATGCCCACCTTTCTAGACCATGAACATGAGGGCCACACTATAGGGAAAGAGGGGTGGGGAGCTAGAAGGAGTCTGAGTAGAATACTCCAGAGTGCTGCCTCCAGACTTTATGTGAGAAAGCAAAAATCTTCTATCTTGTTTAAGCCATTGTTATTTTGAGACTTTGTTATTCACAACTCAATCACCATACAAACCAAATCTTGTAGGAAAAAGTGTTTAAATAGATGCTACCTTTTCCCAAAAGTTGTGAAGAACATATGCCAAAATTTCAACAATGGTTAACATTGTGTTAACATGCTATTTTTGTTTTACATTTACCATATTTTCTATGGTAGAATGCATTATTTACTTTATCAGCAAAACAATGTATGTTTAATGTTACAATAAAGAAATGAAATGACAGACTGCCCAACTACTGACAAACATAGTAAGATAGCAGGCTCAATGGAGACATTTAAACTAGTAGGTCTCAGGCGCCTGGGTGGCTCAGTCGGTTAAGTATCCAACTTCAGCTCGGGTCATGATCTCACAGTCCGTGGGTTCGAGCCCTGCGTTGGACCCTGTCCTGACAGCTCGGAGCCTGGAGCCTGCTTCGGATTCTATGTCTCCCTCTCTCTCTGCCGTTCTCCCGCTCATTCTCTGCCTCTCTCACTCTCAAAAATGAATAAATGTTAAAAAAAAAAAAAAAAAATTAGGGGCGCCTGGGTGGCTCAGTCAGTTGGGCATCCGGCTTCAGCTCAGGTCATGATCTCATGGTTTGTGAGTTCGAGCCACGTGTCCGGCTCTGTGCCGACAGCTCAAAACCTGGAGCCTGCTTCGGATTCTGTGTCTCCCTCTCTCTCTGCTCCTCCCCCACTCATGCTCTCTCTCTCTCCATCAAAAATAAAAACATTAAAAAATATTTTTTTTAATAAAAAAAAAATTTAAACTAGCAGGTCTCAACCTTGGTGCACAGTTAAAACTCCCAATGCCCAGGCCACATCTCAGAATAATTAAATTAAAACTGGAGTCAGGATAGCGGGGTGGTGAGGCAGGGGAGGCAGTTACCGCATCAGTATTTTCTGAAGCTATTTAAGTACTTAAGTGATTCTGACATGAGGCCAAGACTGAGGACTGCTGTTTTCAGAGGAGAAAAGGAGACCCTGGGGTAAGGAAAGGTGTCTGATTCATCTCCATATCCTTAGAACCTGGCTCTATGCCTGAAACAGAGTGAGCACTCCATGAACATTTGTAAACAAACGGATAGGCAAGGTACATGACAGACTTCCCACACAACACACAGGACACATATCTGAACAGTGTGGCTCACCTCAATGGCATAGCAGAAGTCAGCCCCTGCTGTGACCGCCATCATTGACAAGAGTCCCGTGCCAGTGCCAATGTCAAGAACCAAAGCCTTCTGTCCTCTGTCCTTCACCCTGCTCACAGCAGCCCGGATACCCTGATAATATTTTATATTCTAAGAGAAAAGGAGAAACAGCTATCACTTCATACCAGTTACTATAAACAAATGCAAGGATTCTTTGTGAAGTTTGGGAGTCATGGATGGCAGCAGCAGTGTAAGTCATGGTTCCATGGCTTTTTGGCCTGTCAAGGAACGGCACTGGCTAGTTGAGTAAAGCAGGCCTTGAGAGACTCCCAGAGCACTGGGTCAGCCTCTTGCCTTTTATTTGATGACTGTCCCTCCCTCCACACCCACTCTTTTGTACTCTGCTTAGAGGGGTTGGGGCTCTGCCAACAACCTTCTCCTTTTCCAGCTATTAGGTATGGACAATAGGGGAACTACAGGGTGACCGGCAGGTAGTAAGAGGCAGAAAACTTGTTCCTTCCCAAATGGTTGCTGCTCTCATCAGGGTCCTCCCAGAAGTGGCAGCCAGCTCCAGATGCCAGCTCCTCCCCAGCTCCTCTCTATACTCTCATCACCAGCCTCCTTGGGCACCTCAGAGACAGGTGCAGCACTCATACAGCTGTCCTTCTCGGAGAGCTGAGCACCAGTTCCACAGGACCTCTCCTCCATGCTTCCAGACTCATGAAGCTCACTCTTCTGTATCATCAGCCCTAGGCAAGTTAGCTGCCTCCTGCAATTACTACCACTAGGTAACCTTGGTGCTCCCATTTGCTTCCAGGCCTCCGACATCTGTGTTACCAATTCCCCCTGTGAAATTCCCTCTGTTGAAATAGTAACATGGCTTTGGATTTCCTTACTGGACTCTGATTCACAGGGGTTCCTTGTCTCAAAAAATAATCCCCTCCTCAGGAAATCATTTCTTTGTTTTTAGTTCAGGTCTTTAGCAGCTGACACAGATACATTTCCAATCTGTAACAGTTTGGCTCCATAGGTACCCTGACCCTTCTGATGAAAACAATAATGATAGGGAAAACACATGCAAATCTTTTAAAATGCACTAATGAGCTGGCAAGTTAGAAAGAAACATTAAGAGGCCAAACTCCTGGGAGCGCCTGGGTGGCTCAGTTGGTTAAGAGTCCAACTTCAGTTCAGGTCATTATCTCACGGTTGGTGGGTTCGAGCCCCACGTCAGGCTCTGTGCTGACAGCTCAGAGCCTGGAGCCTGCTTCATATTCTGTGTTTCCCTCTCTCTTTGCCCCTCCCCCACTCATGCTCTGTTACTGTCTCAAAAATAAATAAACAAACATAAAAAAATTTAAAAAAAAGAAAGAGGCCAAACTCCTGGAAGTAGATTCCCCTCAACTGAGCCTTAAGGTGACTGCCTGACAGGGTGACACCTTGATCACAGCCTGCAAGGGACCCAGAGTCAGGGCACACAGCTAAGCTTGAGCTCAGATTCCGAACCCACAGAAATGATGAGACAATAGTAACTTTTTTCAGCCATTAAATTCTGGGATAATTTGTTATACAACAGAACATAATACAGGACTGGTATCAAAAGGGCAACATTCTCAGACCTAAGTGCAATCAAGTCAGAGATCTCAATAACAAAAATATAACTAAAGAAAAAGATTTTTGAACTTGAAAAATTCTAAACTCACAGGTAAAGAACTAAATCAAAAGAGAATTAGAAAATATCTAGAACTGAACTTTTTAAAATTACATTATCAAAACTCAGGGGATAGCAAAAAGCAATATTTGGAAAGAAATACATTACAAAAGACAAGAGATAAGGTAAGCATCTGTCTCAAAAAATTACAAAGAGGACTGCAATATAATCTCTAAATCAGCAGATGAATAAAAATAATAAAACACAAAAATTAATGAACCAGGGAACAAATATGGAGATTTTATAGAAATTTTTTATAAAAGTTATTTCAAAAATCTAATTGATGAGCCTCTGATAAGTCAAAAAACAAAAGGGAAAAAAGAAGTAAGCAAAAACTGGGAATAAGGGGTGGGGGAAAGAGCACGGTACCACTATATATGCTGCCAATATTAGAAAGATTAAAGATTATAAACAACTTTTAGCAAATACATTTTGAGCTACACCTGGGTGGCTCAGTTAGGCATCTCTTGATTTCAGCTCATGATCTCACATTTCGTGAGATCGTGGCCATATTGAGCTCTGCACTATCAGCTCAGAGCCTGCTTGGGATTCTCTCTCTGCCACTCCCCCTAGTGCAGGCACGTGCTCTCTCCCTCTCTCTCAAAATAAACAAACATTAAAAAAAACTTAAGATTACAGAACTTCAAATCAATAAATAAAAATCAACTGAAATTTTATATATCAGCAGCAGCCTTTAAAACCTTGGCAAAGGAGGGGCACCTGGGTGGCTCAGTTGGTTGAGCATCCAACTTCGGATCAGGTCATGATCTCACAGCTTGTGAGTTTGGGCGCCGCATCGGGCTCTGTGCTGACAGCTCAGAGCCTGGAGCCTGCTTTGGAATCTGTGTCTCCCCTCTCTCTGCCTCTTCCCCTCTTGCATGCACTCTCTCTCTCTCGCTCTCTCTCTCTCAAAAATAAATAAATGTTAAAAAAAATTAACGGGGCGCCTGGATGGCTCAGTCGGTTAAGCACCTGACTTTGGCTCAGGTCATGATTTCGTGGTCCGTGATTTTGAGCCCTGCATCAGGCTCTGTGCTGACAGCTCAGAGCCTGGAGCCTGCTTCAGATCCTCTGTCCCCCTCGCTCTCTGCCCCTCCCCCACTCATGCTCTGTCTCACTCTGTCTCTCAAAAATAAATAAATGTTAAAAAAAAAAAATTTAAGAAAAAATTAAGAAAAAACCTTGGCAAAGGGGCAGCACCTGGATCAAGTGTGGGACTCTTGACCTTAGCTCAGGTCATGATCTCACAGTTCAACAGTTCGAGCCCCACATCAGGTTGTGCACTGATGGCGCAGAGCCTGCTTTGGGGTTCTGTCTCTCCTCTCTGCCCCTCCTTGCCCGTGCTTTCTCTCTCTCAAAATAAATAAATAAACTTAAAAAAAAAAAAAAAAAACCTTGGCAAAGGGAAGGATTTCTTAAACAAGAGACAAAAAGTACCAGCCAACAAAGATTAAAAAATAAATCCTGACATTAAATTTAAGAACTTGCATTTATCAGATGAAAAAACAACCCATAAAGTAAGACACCTACAATACATGTAACTGACAAATGGTCAGTACCCAAAATACATAAAGAACTCTTATAAATAACTAAGTACTAAAAGAAGAAACATGAAGGGCACCTGGGTGGCTCAGTTAAGCATCCGACTTCAAGTCAGGTCATGATCTCGCAGTTCGTGCGTTCAAGCCCCATGTCCACTCAGTGCTAACAGCTCAAAGCCTAGAGCCTGCTGTGGATTCTGTGTCTCCCTAACTCTCTGCCCTCCCGTGCTTATGCTCTCTCTCAAAAAAAAGAAAAAAAAAAGAGGAAACACGAAAAGCCAATGAACAAAAAGAGTTCATACTCAGTAGTAACCAGAGGAATGCGAATTAAAACTGACAATGACAGGCTGAATCATACCTATCAGACAGTCAAGAATGTAAATTGGTTAATACCAAATAATGGCAAGGACATGAAACAAGAAGAACTATCATACACAAGTATGAGAATGTAAAATGGCATGATCCTTTGGGAGACAATCTGACATTACCTCATAAAGTTGAACAAACTCAACGGGCAGCAACTCCATTCTTAGATATACCAACCTAGAGAAAAGTGTCCCAGAGTACAGGTCCTAGAATATTCTAGGAGCACTATGTACAATGGCAACAAGTTAGAAATAACCCCAAGGTCTACCAACAGAATAACAGGTAAGCGAGGATATATTTATACAATGGAATCTATACATCATGAAAATGCATGAACTACAGCCTCATGAAAAATGGATGAATCTCAAAAATAATGGTGAGCAAAGAAGAAAGTCATAAAGATTAAACAGTATGACTCCATTATGTAAAGTTCACAAACAGGCAAAACTAGGAATTTACTTTTTTAATACAACAGATGGTAAAACTATAAAGAAAAGTAAGGGAGTGACTGATATAAAATTCAAGACAGTGGAAACTTCTAGGGGGAGAAAAAGGAATGCAATCTAGGAGTACACAGGGGAATTGTAAGTAACTGTAATGTTCTATTTCCAAGGTGAGTGGTAAGTCTATGAACATTTACTATTCTTTTTTAAACTATACACACACATTTTATACTCTTCTCTATGTCTGTCACAAAAAAGTTTTTTATAGAGTAAGAATGGTAATAAATCTTAAAATAGCAGCACTGAACTCTAAAAGAAAATGAATAGTGGGGCGCCTGGGTGGCTCAGTCGGTTGAGTGTCTGACTTCAGCTCAGGTCACTATCTTGCAGTTCATGGGCTCGAGTCCTGCGTCGGGCTCTGTGCTGACAGCTCAGAACCTGGAGCCTGCTTTGGATTCTGTGTCTCCTTCTCTCTCTGTTCCTCCCCTGCTCACGCTGTCTCTCTATCTCTCAAAAATAAATAAAGATTTAAATAAATAAATAATGAATAGGGGGTGCCTGGCTGGCTCAGTTGGTGGAACATGTGACTCTTGATCTTGGGGTTGTGGGTTCAAGCCCCAGGTTGGGTATACAAATTACTTAAAATCTTTAGGGACACCTGGGTGACTCAGTTGGTTAAGCGTCCGACTTCAGCTCAGGTCATGATCTTGCAGTTTTTGAGTTTGAGCCCCACATCAGGCTCTCTGGTGTCAGCACAGAGCCCACTTCAGATCCTCTGTCCCCTCTGCCTCCCATGCTCACACTCGCTCTCTCAAAAATAAACATTAAAATAATAAATAAAAGAAAATGGATAATGTCAAAATTCTGACAAAAAGTGATTTCCCAATCAGAATCCAATTCAGCCTAAGTCTTAACTGTAAGGACAGAATAAAGAAGTTTTCAGATTAGCAAAGTTTTTAAACTCTCACCTCCCATGCACCCTCTCATAGGACACTAAGGAAGAATGTGCTTCACCAAAAAGAGAGGGTGAACCACAGAGGAACACAGGGGAACCAGGAAACATGGGACTCAATATAAAAAGAGAAGAAAAGGGGGATGCCTGGCTGGCTCAGTTGGTGAAGCACCTGACTTCGGCTCAGGTCACAGTCTCACAGTTCATGGGTTTGAGCCCCGTGTCAGGCTCTGTGCTGACAGCTCAGAGCCTGGAGCTTGCTTCGGATTCTGTGTTACCCTCTCTCTCTGTGCCTCCCCAGCTCACTCTGTCTCTCTCAAAAATATTTTTTAAAAGGGGGGGGGGTTGGGGCGCCTGGGTGGCGCAGTCGGTTGAGCATCCGACTTCAGCCAGGTCACGATCTCACGGTCCGTGAGTTCGAGCCCCGCATCAGGCTCTGGGCTGATGGCTCAGAGCCTGGAGCCTGTTTCTGGTTCTGTGTCTCCCTCTCTCTCTGCCCCTCCCCCATTCATGCTCTGTCTCTCTCTGTCCCAAAAAATAAATAAACGTTGAAAAAAAAAAATTAAAAAAAAAATAAAAGGGGGGGGTTAATTAATGAAGAGGTAGGAACATTCCTCAAACGAGTTTGGATTTTAACTTGACAACAGCGAGAGGACACCGAGGATGGTGCTAAACAGGGTTGTGAGGGTTTTAAGCAGAAGAATAACATAGATTGGCATTTCAGAAAGACCCCTTGGGCTGCTATGTAAAGAAAGGAAGAGAGGTCAACACTAGTAAATGAGGCCTGAGCAGGCAGTAGGGTTGAAAGATTCACACAATTTGATGACAGACTATGTGCTCAGATGAGGAAAAGGGTGCCATTTTTCTGCCTGGCTGACTGAATGAATGGCAATGCCATTTGTTCAAATCCCCTGGAATTTGAGCCAAAAAGGATCATCTTTGCAGATGATACTAAAATCAGAGAGGCTCACAAGCTCAAGAAACCAGTAAGAAGCCAAGACCACTAAGCTAGAGAGAATTAGATCCAGAAGCAATGTCTGTCCACATCCTATAATTCCCCAATAGCTCGGCAAAGGCACTCAGCTATTTGATAAAAAACAGGGAAGCACCTAGCCCCTTTTGGTGTATTCTACACACTAATGATGCTCAAGGAGACTGTTATGTCATGATGTTGCCAAGAAGTATGCATACTGAGCAGTTAACCAGGGCTGGATGAAGTAGACACCAACAACAAAGCCTCATGACCAACCTGACCATGTGCCCTGATCTTTCTCTTACCCTACACTGCTTAGCTCTTAAGCTTGGCCCTGAATCCTTTGCCTTCAAGCCTCTGCATTTCTGAGCCATCCAGATGAGAATGACCAGTCAAGCACTCTGGTAGACCAGGAAAGCTTGCATTGCTAACCATCGTAACACCAGAACTGTAACATAATTCAAACAGGAAAAGAAAACTCAGATGAAACAAAAGAAACAAACAAACAAACAAAAAGCTGAATGAAATGTCACGGTGCAACAGAAGTCAAATATGCTTTTACAAAACAGTCTGCAGTGGCCTCTAGAGATATGATTTTAAAATTACAAACGTACTACACGAGGTAAAACTGTGTAATTAGAGAATCTGTATCTAGAGGAGATTATGGAGATCAGCTAGTATATCCCACTCCTTTTAAATCCTAATAAACAAGATCTGCAGAGGTCCCATGTTTTCTCCAAGGCCACACTCAAGTGAACAGCAGAGCTGGAAGTAGGACAAGGCCTCCCAACTGATTTCCTGACCACTCGTTACACCATACTGCCTCTGTACATTATTCTAACATCATGTCTCTGGAGGAAATTTTTGATCTTGTAACTAACTAAAGGTTTCAACACCACAGCAAAATAATGGTTTCCTTTTACACTTACTCTGTCTTTGTCATGTAACATATCAGCATAGGAGGATCTAAAAAGAAACAAAAGGTCAGAAACCTCTATTAATGATATCCATTAACATATGAGAGCATTCACATATATAAATGCATTCCTAAGTCAAATGGAAAAACATCCAGGCCCATTTTATTTTTTATTTATTACTGAACTATAATTGACATGCAATGTTACGTTAGTTTCAGGAGTACAACATATTGATTCACAATTCTATACTCAATGTTCAATATGTTAAGTGGAGTCACCATACAACATTGTAACAATGTTCCCTCTGCTGTACTTTTCATCTCTAACCCAGGCCCATTTTAAACTATTTTAGTAGAGTTATAAGCTAAAATTCTCTAGTATTGCAGGAAAAAAAAATCTTAAAGATGTTTACTTTCAGCAAAGAACCTCACAGCTAAAAATGGTCTGGGAGTTAGCCCTGTCACAGCCACCAGCATGCTGATCATGTTATATGTCACACATTTTTTTTTCTCTCCAGAACTCAGACTCAATTTGTCTAATACTTTACATAATCTTGCATACATTTGCACATTACGATAATCACAGATTCAACACTGCAGAGACGAATCAGGGAAAGTATGTACCTGCTGTATAAGTGAGGGGTATCATGCCCTGCACTTTCCATTAATTCACAAACTTGAAAAATCTCTGGCAGGGTCAGGATAAGCGCCCAGAACTCAGCAGGCCCAACCCAAAGATGCTTTCTGAGAGATGCAGGTGAGAGCTAAGGTGTTTCACTAAACAGAGGACCTCCAGCTTCAGATCAACAACAGAATCACTGGAGACCTGTTTTTTGTTTTTGTTTGTTTTAAATAGACTCCATGCCCAACATGAGGCTTAAACTCATGACCCTGAAATCAAGAGTTGCACGTTCTACTGATTGAACTAGCCAGGGATCCTTGGAGAGCTTATTTTAAGTGCACATTGCCAAGGCACCTGGATGGCTCAGTCAGTTGAACTGAGTCTGACTTTGGCTCAGGTCATGATCTCACTGTCTGTGAATTCAAGCCCTGAGTCGGGCTAGCTGCTCTAAGTGCAGAGCCCACTGCAGATCCTCTGTCTCCCTCTTTCTCTGCCCCTCCCTTGTTTGCACTCTCTCAAAAACCAATAAAAATTAGGGGCGCCTAGGTGGCTCAGTCAGTTAAGCAGCTGACTTCAGCTCAGGTCATCATCTTGCAGTCTGTGGGTTCGAGCCCCACATCCGGCTCTGTGTTGACAGTTCAGAACCTGGAGCCTGCTTCAGATTCTCTGTCTTCCTGTCTCTCTGCTCCTCCCCCAGTCGTGCTTTCTCTTCCTCTCTCTCTCTCTCTCTCTCTCAAAATTAAACATTATAAAAAATTTTTTTAATAAATACTGAAAAAAAATTTTTTAATGCAGATTCTCACGATACATGCAAACAGATCCTGATCCAGAAAATTGGGCTGGCTGGAGTCTGGAAATACGCACTTGAACTGGTACCCCACACAACTGTGACACAGGCAGCTCATATTCTAAACGCCGAGGAGCACTATACCAGAAGAATAGCATTCTTTTCGTTTTAATGGCACACCATGGCTTTTACATGTGAACCCACCTAGGAATGCTTAGTTGAAATCTGGTTCTGTCTTTCCCTACCTTCCAAGAGGCATTTCTGGTCTCCATCTTCATAGCCTCATCATCCACTCTCCCCACCACTCCACAGACATCATTCTGCCTAAGCACTATCAACCCACTCCATCACTAACAGCCAGGATTTCTGTCTCTGTTGGACACTCCCTCTTCCTGAAACACTTTCTTCTTTTCCACTTGCTGGACATTCCCTCCTGGTTCTCCTGCCTCCTCTATTCCAAGATTCTTTCTTCAGCCCTCTACCTTTCTCATCACACACCCTCCCTCAGAGCCTGCCATCTTTTCCATCTTGAATTCTAATAACTGCAAACTGGCTCCAGACCCATGTTTATCGGCCCACTGCATCTCTACCTGGATGACGAAACCCAGATACCTAATCTCCATCACCTTCTCTCCAGCAACACCCATTCCTCCTGTGGTCATCCCTCTCACAGAACACAGCTCCATCCACTTAGTCACTCTAATCAGAAATCTTGGGTGCTTCTGGAATTTCTCTCTCCTTCCACCACTGAACCAATGAGTTATTAAAACTCAAGCTCCTTCAAAGCTATCTCCCCACCTCCACTGCCTCACCTGTAGGGTTGCAATATCCACCCAAATGGCTTCCACTCCCTCCAACCCACTTTCCACACCGTTCTCAGTAAATGTCCCAAAATGCAGCTTAATCTTTTTTCTCCCCAGTTTAACATCTCAATCACTTACAAAATGATGTTCAAAATCGTTTGAAAGAAGGTAGTATCTTTGAGCCCTTATTCTATACCACACGTTGTATTTGTCACCCATCAAAGAGCCCTAAAATAAGGCTTTATATGTGAGGAAATGTACATTATTACATGTATGGAAACTTATATTATCATACTGAGGCTCAAGGAAGTTAAGGAGCTTAGCCAATGTCAGAGTTAAGACACGACAGAGCCCAGACTAACCCTCATGCTCCTCTTCCTGCATTTTGCTACCACCCTTTACAATATGATCCTGTCTACCTTTTCGGTACCCTCACCAGAGCCCTGCTTTTGTACCACATTCCAGCTACCTCAAACTGCTAGCAATCCCCCAAACTGTTACACGTGATCCCTGCTGCTCAGAAAGCAATTTCCCTCCTTTTGGATTTGGGAAATCACTCACATATCACCGCCCCCGCCCCCCCCCCCAGCCCAGCCCAGCTGGTTCTTACTGCTTCCATGAACTTTTGCACCCATGTCCAGTGGCCTTTCTTCACTGTGTCATGATTCGTTACATGTCTGTCTCTTACAAAAAACTGCATGGTCCTTGAGGATGGGAACCCCATCTTCTTCATTAGCTCCACCACAGGGCTAGTATGTTGTACGCACTTAATGACTGCTAAAGAATAGTAACGCACTCAACAGTTTTAAATATCCATTCCCAAGTCAGGGATGAATGCATTTTTCACATTTTCCATTCAAAAGAATTTAGCTATATGATAAATGTGTCTCCATTTCAGTGACACAATGAATGAATTTCATAAACTCTTCAATTATCACTAGTACTACTGAGGTGGGTCCTCTCTGCTCCACTAGACAGATCCTCTGAGATCCTGATAAAGCTGTTACATATCTGACTCTCTACACAGAAATGACTTTGCCTAATTCCCACACAAACCTATCTGGCTGAGCAGACCTGCTCATGACCAACATCTGCCCTGATCAGAAGCACTGGGTAAAGCTTATTCCACATTCGGACAGGAATCTAGGGCTCCTACTTTGAGAGCCAGTGTCCCCACCCAGCTGCAACCAATAGTGAACATGCCCTTGTTACCTTGCAATCTCCTGGTGGTAATCATAGTGCTCATCCTCTTCCAGCCACTCCACAGAGCCAGTGGTTGGATTGGCCCGCCCGCAGAAGACCTTCATGGCGCCAATCAGCTTCTCAGTTTCACCACAGAAAAGCAGCCTTGCCAGCTCACTTCTTGTGGACAGGTCTAATCATCAGAAATCTATTCACATCATAATGCCCAAAATGTAGAAGGAAATAATTTTAAAGACAAAAAAAAAAGGAAAAAAATCATAAAATGAACAAAAGCATCAAAGCCAATGAAATTATTTGTTAATCGGTATTTTAGGGGCACCTGGGTGGCTCGGTTGGTTAAGTGTTCGACTTCAGCACAGGTCACGTTCTCCCGGTTTGTGGATGGGTCCAAGGCCTAAGCTGGGTTCTGCACTGACAGCATGGAGCCTGCTTGGAATTCTCTCTCTCTCCTTCTCTCTCGAAATAAATAAACTTAAAAAAAAAATTAGTATTTTAATCTTTCCCACAAGTTATTTGGTTTTACATTCAGCATGTAACATCAAAAAACTGTAATTAACATAAATTCATAAAGCTATCTGGAAACTTTGGCAGTCCCCAATGATTTCAGGTTAAATGAGCCTCACAGGTGCAACTCGACACAGCCTCAAGGTAAAGGCAGATGAGAAGAGAAATAAAGCAAAGGAAACAGGTGGTTAACCAGAAAGAAGAAACAAAGAGGCTGGGGTAGTGGGAAAAGAGTGCCACCAATACTGCCTCAGGATATTAAACAGTTTAAACACTAGTGCCTGGGTGGCTCAGTCAGTTAAGCATCTGACTCTTGGTTTTGACTCAGGTCATGATCTCACGGTTTGTGAGTTCAAGCCCCACATCAGGCTGTGCTGACAGCTCAGAGCCTACTTGGGATTTTCTTTCTCTCTCTCTCTGCCCCTCCCCTGCTTGCTTGCTCTCTCTCTCTCGCTCTCTCAAAAATAAATAAAGTTTTTAAACACTTAGTTTAAGGAAAAATACAAAGAGCAATTCAAACAAACTAGGAAAACTTTCATCTAAACAAATATATCACAGCTGTAAGTGTGGACAATCCAAAAATATCATGTTGAGCCAAAAATAAATAAATAAGCAAATCACAGAATACGTAATGATAACATTTTTATAACATTTATAATGATGCCACACAAGAATATATTTTTTAATTTTTTTAATGTTTATTTTTTTTATTTTTGAGACAGAGAGAGACAGAGCATGAATGAGGGAGGGTCAGAGAGAGAGGGAGACACAATCTGAAGCAGGCTGTGAGAACAGAGCCCGATGTAGGGCTCGAACTCAAAGACCCTGAGATCATGATCTGAGCCGAAGTTGGAGGCTCAACCGACTGAGCCACCCAGGCGCCCCAAGAACAATATATTCTTCAGGGATCACACTAAAAAGCATAGCAGGGAATAAGGATAGTGGTTACCCCTAAGAGGAAAGGGAAAAGGCTGGGATCAAGGAGGGCCATACAGGGGGCTTCAAAGTAATAGTACTGTTTCTTCTTAAACAGGATGGGGAAGTGCCACCTGGGTGGCTCAGTCGGTTAAGCATCCGACTTTGGGTCAGGTAAGTTCAAGCCTCTGCATTCTGTGCTGAAAGCAGAGAGCCCACTTTGAATCCTCTGTTCCCCTATGTCCCTCCCCAACTTGCAAAGGCTCCTTCCCTCCCTCTCTCTCAAAAATACACATTAAAAAATAAATAAAACTGGGTGGTGGGAAGAAAGATGTTCATGATACTGTCCTTCTTTATGACTTACAATTTTTAATAATGATTACCTGTTACCTACTCAATATTTGATTTTAAAAGTAATTTTTAAAAATTCTTCATCGAGAGATGTCTGGCTGGCTCAGTTGGAAGAGTGTGCAACTCTTGATCTTGGGGTTGTGAGCTCAAGCTCCACATTGGGTGCAGATTAAATAAATAAAATTTAAAAAAATTCTTCATCTTAAAAAATCCTTCAAATTCTCCAGATTCATCTTGTATGCCCTATTTCTGCAGAGATCTATTTCTGACAGAGAAACACCACAGCTCAAAGTCTGAAGGCACCTGTCAGCAGGTATGGGCTCTACCAGCACCCTCCGACCTACCTTCGGAAAACCTCAAGTGTTCTATACTCCCCTTCATTTCTTGTTAAATACTGATCTATCTTCAGGAAACCTTAGAAAAAATGCCTACTCCATAGGTCCCTAAACATCCCTGAGGCATTTTACTGACCAGAGTTATTGCCTTTCTCTCAAAGTTATTTAGACTAAACACTTAATTCTCATAAAAGATGGGGAAAAATCTTTTCTTAAAAGACTCAGGCAGTCAGTGGTCTGGTTCAAAGTAGTCAATTTGTCCTTCAGTGAAACTCTACTTCTAAAATCTCAGTATTACTCATCCTCTCTTCTAGTGGCTCCCAAACTTTCTGGCAACACCAGAAAGAAATATACTTTACATAAAGACACAACACACATGCGTACATACAAACTTTCACTAGTGTTTAGCCTTCCTATGGGCAAAGCCCTTTGATACATTCTACTGTATTTTTTTTTCTTTTTTTTTTTAAGTTTACTTATTTGAGAGAGACAGAGAACACATGTGTGGGGAAGGGGCAGAGACAGAGGATCCAAAGCAGGCTCTGCACTGTCAGTGCAGAGCCCGATGCAGGGCTCAAACTCATGACCTGAGCTGAAATCAACAGTCAGGTGCTCAACCTACTGAGCCACCCAGGCGCCCTGATTTTTCTTTTTAAATTAATCATGATCCACTAAACTGATTTCACAACTTTTTCAATGTTTATTTTACTTTTTACTTTGAGAAGCATTTTTCAATGTTTATTTATTTTTGAGAGGCAGAGAGAGAGGGAGGCAGAGGATCTAAAGCAAGCTCTGCACTGTCAGCACACAGCCTGATGCAGGGCTTGAATGCACGAACCGTGAGATCATGACTTAGCTAAGCCTAACCAAATGAGCCACCTAGGTGCCCGATTTCACAATTTAACTGAGTTGCAACCCACAGGTTAAAAAGTTTTGCCACAATCAGCTGTGAACCTCTCCTATGTTAATTTTTTTAAAGAGTATCTCCAACTATCAGAATCTGTAATGTGCTTTAAAGAAGTGTGTCCAAAAAATGCCACAGTAGAAAGAAATAACCATATCTGGCTGAATGTTCAGGGAAGGCTTAAAAGATGGCTAGGATTTAGATGGGCATGGGAGGGAGAGGGCACTTCACCAGATCAGAAAGACTTAGTCATGTACAGTTAATAAACCAGTTTAACTGAAGTGAAACTGAACAAGAGGTCAAACATATCAGTGAGGTACATACTGTGCAGAGTCCTAAAACCCTTATCCTGTGGGCCATGTGAGATCAATTCTGAAGTTATTTAAAGGTTAAGAGTGTAATACAGAACTCTAATCTATGGAATTTCCTTTTTGTCTGTGCTGTTGCTTAGGCTATAAATAGGACTATAGTTTTTTCATAACTTAGAGAAGTTACTAGTTTCATAGAAGTTTAAATAAAGCTTGCAGATGGGAACCATATCCTGTAACCTCTTTGAGTACTACACATCTCCTATGGATAAATCCCTTTTATTATTATGACTTGTCCTCTCCCAAAAGGACCTCACACTCCAGACTCAGGAGCTATTTTGACCCCCTCCTCATTCAAAAGACCTGTGAACTCACATGATAGTTTATAAGGCTGGAATGGAAACCACCATGCCAAGCCCTAAATGGATTACCAATCAGATTTCAGAGCAGATAGCTGCTTCATTCATTCAAGTTTTAGTAAAATTTATACAATATCAGACACTGCGTTAGGGACTGGAGAACTCCCATAAGTAAAATAAAGGAGATCTTTATCCTCCAAGGGATTAGATTCTAATAAGGGAGAGACTAAATATACAATCACAAACTATGTGAGTGCAAGAAAGGAAACAGACAGGGTGCTATGAAAGAGAATTAACAAGGTTAATTGTTAGACTCTCTGAGGAAGGTGGCAATTAAGATACCACAAGGTAAGAGAGAAAAGTAGTGCTTATGTTTCTGGAAACCTTACCCCTACTTTTCCAAGAAAAAGTCCTAAGGGAAAAAAGACCTGTGTATATAACCAAGACTGACAAAAGCCTGAATGACTGAAGAACTTCCAGCAAAAGTATTGAGAATGATAGATTAAGCGTGGGCTACTGTAAATCACACTGGACCATGCCGGCTTCGGAAACGCGTTTGGATATTGTTCTCACTCGCTGGAAACCACTCAAGGTCTTAAGCACAAAAACGTCCGCGTCAGATGTACGCTTTTACAAGACCCTTCTGACTAGCGTGTGGTGAATGGACTGGTTTCCAACTACTCAGAACACAGTAACTGGGAAAAGCGAGCCCATCAACAGTTCCCCGAATCAGAGAAGCGTGGGTCAATTAAGGATGTGATGGCTGGAGCTCCATATGACTGCGGTTCGAATTTCTGTAGCTGAAGGGAGACGCCAAGTACTAAAATCCAGGTCCCCGTAAAGGTCACCCTACAGAGTCGGGGCCCAACCGTATCCCAGTTTTCTTGCCGGCCCAGGTTCTCCCCACCGCCGCCCAGTGCAGACTCTAGAAAGGTCCTCGAGAGACGCATACCCCGGTGGCCTAGAAAGCCCACATCAGGTCCGCCGGCCAGAGCCGCTGGGCTGACGGCCGGATGATGGCGGCACCGGGGACTCTTAAGTGCAACCCCACCTTCCCTACCTACCCTTGCGCCTCACCCGCAGCGGGAACCGCTCCGTTCACTTCCGCCGCTACCTCCACCACGCCGAAGCCGGCGTACGGGGGCGGGATCTCTCAGGGCCCGCTGAGAATGCTGGGAGCGAGGCCCGGAAGCGGAACTTAAAGTCTCTCCCGTCGTACCACCCCCCCCCCCCCGGGTTCCCAGAGTCCTCCGCGACAGCCAGTATGGAGGCCGGGAGGACTGCAGTGCTTCGCGTGAAGCGGAAGCGTAGCGCAGAGGCTGTCGAAGCTCTTGTCCTCTCTTGTAAGCGCCTGCGGAGGGGCGGCGTCGAGTCGGTAGCTCAAAAGACACCTCCAGAGGATGTGGAGAGAGGGCCAGAGAATAATGTCTTCCAGTTGGTGGCCACCGTGCGCTCCCAGGTATTGGGCGGGATGGAGCCGATGTCTGAAGGGGATCTTAGGGCGCAAATGGGGGGAAATTGTATCCCTGACCCCTTGACGAGCCGCCTGCTTACCCCGGCTGCTCTTCCCTACCACCTCCCAGGAGGAGCCAGTCCAGGAGCTCGTTCGAGCCGCCCTGCGCCCTTCCCGGGGCAGCCAGCAGCGTATCCGCCGAGAACTCCGCGCTTCAGCTCGGGAGATCCGACAGGAGGGCCGCTACAGGGTGATTTCTAGCCGCCGATCCTCAGGAATTCTGTCGGGTAGCCTAGAGTCCGAAGACGTGCCGGGAAACCCAGAAGCCACCGAGGACGGAAGCTTCCAGCTGTTCGACCTAGTCCACGAGGAAGGAGACCCAGAGACCGCCGCCGCCGCCGCAGTCTCCTCCAAAGTGAGTAGCCGCCGGGAGCAGAGCGCTGGCCTTCCCGCGGACAGATAGTGCCAGGGTCTGGGCACTTACTTAGCATACAGTCAAGAGGAGGCACACAGCTTCGCCTTACTGATGAATGAATGATCTATCAGCCGAGATAACCTCCTTTTACAGATTAAGTTATTCATTCAACAGTATTTACTGAGTGCCCACTATGTGTCAGGCATTGTTCTTAGGTTCTGTGGATATAGCTTTGAGGACTTAACGTTCAGGTAGAGGAGAGAAACAGAAAGCAAATTTAATAAGGGCTGTACAGGGAAGGGGGGGCAGGAAAAGATTGGTTCCATTACAGAGAGGGTCTCAGAAAATGACATTTCAGTGAGGACTTGGAGGAGGTGAATGGCAAAGTACTGTGGATATGTGAAGAAAAGGCAGTTTGGTGTTTTCTTTTTTAAAAAAAAATTTTTTCCAACGTTTATTTATTTTTGGGACAGAGAGAGACACTGCATGAACGGGGGAGGGGCCGAGAGAGAGGGAGACACAGAATCGGAAACAGGCTCCAGGCTCTGAGCCATCAGCCCAGAGCCCGACGCGGGGCTCGAACTCACGGACCGCGAGGTCGTGACCTGGCTGAAGTCGGTCGCTTAACCGACTGCGCCACCCAGGCGCCCCAGTTTGGTGTTTTCAAGACCAGTGTGCCTGGAGCTCAGTGAGCTCTGGGAGAATAATAAGGAATTTGGGAAAGGATTCCTGTTAGACCCTGAAGATACTTTTAATTTTTGTTCATTTTTGAGAGACAGCAGGAGCAGGGGAGGGGCAGAGAGAGAGAGGGAGACACAGAAACCAAAGCAGGTTCCATCCAGGCTCTGAGATGTCAGCATAGAACTTTATGTGGGGCTCAAACCCACAAACCCCGAGATCACGACCTAAGCTGATATCAAGAGTTGGACACTTAACTGACTGAGCCACCCAGATACCCCGACCCTGAAGGTACTTTTTTTTATTATTTTTTTTTTAATGTTTATTTAATTTTGAGAGAGACAGAGACAAAGTGTGAGCGGGGGTGGGGTTGAGAGAGAGGGAGACACAGGATCCAAAGCAGGCTCCGAGCTGCCACCACAGAGCCCGACGCAGGGCTCAAACTCACAAACCGTGAGATCATGACCTGAGCCGAAGTCGGTCGCTTAATCGACTGAGCCACCCAGGCGCCCCTTGAAGATGCTTTCAGGGACACATTGCCTTCACCCTTAGCTGGGTAATTACTGGAGGGTTTTGAGCAATGTAAAGATAAAACAGATGGAAAAACTCATCAGAGGAAGGTTAAAGGACTAGTTCTCCCTAGCGAATCAAGTTTGAGGCAGATTTAAGTCTAGAATGCAAGTCTCTTCACATTTAATCCAGTGGTCTTTCCATTGTTAGATTTACTAAATTTGTTTTGTACTTCAGTTCCAAAAAACAAAGGCTACCTGTATTCAGACTATAGAAATAGAAAACTCTCAAACTAAAAGGTTCACCCCCCACTGATTTAACAAAAAAAACTTGGGGCGCCTGGGTGGCCCAGTTGGTTAAGCCTCTCACTTTGGCTCAGGTCATGATCTCATGGTTCGTGAGTTTGATACCCATATCAGGCTCTCAGCTGTCAGCATAGAACCTGCTTCAGATCCTCTGTCCCCCTTGCTCTCTGTCCCTCCCCTGCTTGCACTCTCTTTCTGTCTCTCTCAAAATAAACTTAAAAAAAACTTAATAAACTTCACTCCTTTTAAAAGTTAAAGTTTAAAAACTGAAATTTTAGTAACAAATATGTCAAGCAAAAAATATTTCATCATGATGCTGGTATACTTGGATAACAATTTGTGCATGATGATGACAGCCACATCTTTTACCAAAACTAATTGAAAACTGATTTATGAGTTATAAGTCAAATAGCTTAAAAAGTAAACCAACGTTTGGTGGAATTGAATCAACCAAAGAGCTCATTCAATTTTAAAAGAAAAACTAGTATATAAGCTGATGAAGGATGTGAACACAGACTTCCTGACAATGCAATAAAAACTAAACACATCAAAAATGTTTGCATATCAGAGAGCGGGACATCCGGCTTGCCAGTGGGCATCTTCAGTCTCCATGTGAAGAAAGCAATTTAAAAATGGGTGACGTTGAGAAAGGCAAGATTTTTGTCCAAAAGAATGCCCCGTGCCATACTGTCGAAACGAGAGGCAAGGCAAACACAAGACTGAGCCAGATCTCCATGGTCCAGTGTGTGCAAGATAGGTCAGGCCCCTGGATTTTCTTACACAGATGCCAACAAGAACAAAGAACCCCTGGGGAGAGGTGACACTGATAGAGTATTTAGATAATCCCAGAAAGTACATCCCTGGAACAAAAATGATCTTCACTGACATTAAGAAGACAGAGAAAAGGACAGACTTGATAGCTTATCTCAAAAAAAGAGCTACTAAGGAGTAGTAATTGGCCACCGCCTTATTTATTACAAAACAAAAATGTCTCATGTCTTTTTTTATATGTACCATATTTTTTTAATGTTTATTTGGAGAGAGGGGAGGAGTGCAAGTGGGGGAGGGGCAGAGAGAAAGGGAGAAAGAATCCAAGGAGGCTCTGTGCTGTGAGTATAGAGTCCAACAGGGGGCTCAGTCTCACAGACCAAGAGATCATGACCTGAGCCAAAATCCAGACGCTTAACCCCCCCTCAGGATTGTCTTTTAAACAGCTATTCAAAAACACAGCTGTAGAATTAATCACAGGTTTAAAAAAATGCTTGTCCATAGTAATTATTTTTTTAAAAATGGATTTAAACTGAAAGCAAACTTGGGGTTTTATGTCTACTAGACTAGCAGGGGAAAGATTGATAGCACTGCTGGCAAGGCTAGATTAAAATGGTACACCATTGTAGTGCTTACAATTGATGCAAGGCTTTTGGAAAACAGCATGGCTTTATTTATCAGCAATCCTAAAAATAGCTTGGGACTTATTTTAAAACTACTTCAATTTATTTTTTTATTTTTATTTTTTTTAATGTTTATTTTTGAAGGAGAGAGAGAGACAGAGTGTGAATGCGGGAGGGGCAGAGAGAGAGAGACAATCTGAAGCAGGCTCCAAGCTCTGAGCTGTCAGCACAGAGCCCAGCACGGGACTCGAACTCACAAACCGCGAGATCATGACCTGAGCCAAAGTCAGACGCTCAACCGACTGAGCCACCCAGGCGCCCCTATTTTTATTTTTTTAATGTTTTTATTTTTGAGAAAGTGTGCATGCATGTACATGTGTGCAAGTCAGGGAGGGGCAGAGAAAGAAGGAGACAGAGAATCCAGAGCACTGTCAGAGCAAAGCCTGATGTGGGGCTTGAACCCATGAACTGTGACATGACCTGAACCGAAGTCAGAGACTCAACTGACTGAGCCACCCAGGCACCCCTACCTAAATTTATTTTATTGTTGGGATTCTAAAGCCATCCAAACATATAAAGAAATTTAACAGAAGTAGTGACAGTATTTTTTGCCACATTACATTTCTCATTAATTTGACACCACTTAAATTTTAAGCAAATAAAGTACTATTTAATAGGAAATCTTAAAAAGTAAAAAAGTTCTGGGGCATCTCGGTGGCTCAGTTGGTAGAGCTTCTGATTCTTGATTTTGGCTCAGGTCATGGTTTCAGGGTCATGTGATCAAACCGAAGAGCCCAGGTCAGGCCCTGCGCTAAACATGGAGACTGCTTAAGATTCTCTTGTTCTCTCTCTCTGCTCCTCTCCCCCCTCTCTTGCGTTCTCTAAAAAAATAAAAAATAAAAACCGTATATATTTTTTATACAGTGTATATTTTTTCTTTTTTCTTTTTTTTTTTTAATGTTTATTTATTTTTGAGACAGAGCATGAACGGGGGAGGGCCAGAGAGAGAGGGAGACACAGAATCTGAAACAGGCTCCAGGCTCTGAGCTGTCAGCACAGAGCCCGACGTGGGGCTTGAACTCACAGACCGCGAGATCATGACCTGAGCCGCAGTCGGACGCTTAACCAACTGAGCCACCCAGGCGCCCCTGTATATATTTTTTAAAGTGAAAAAGTTCAGTTCATTTTATCTAGTGATCTCAACCCCAGGATTTATCCTAGGGAAATAATTCAGAAGCAAACAGCTTTGGTCTTAACAAAAGCTACTGTTGGTTTACTAAGTAATTACTGTGCATTAAGTACTATGCTAAGTCCTTGTTGTGTTTTCTTTTAATTTAACTCCTTTAATCTTCATGCAAACCCTATGAGGTAGGTGTTTTATCCCCATTTTTCACATGCAGGAAACACATTCATTGCAGCATTGTAGATATAGGCTAAAAACTGACAAATTGACATACACAGCTGCCTGCACCATTAAAGTGATCACCATGAAGACTGGCAAGATAGTATGTATGTTTATACCAGCATACACATAGACTAGACTAAAGAATAATTTTTCTTTTATAAAAATGATAGATGTTCCTTATAGAAATTTTGAAAAAATGTAGGAGGGGTGCCTGGGTGGCTCAGTTGGTTAAACGACTAACTTCAGCTCAGGTCATGATCTCACGGTTCCTGGGTTTGAGACCCACAGCAGGCTCTGTGCTGACTGCTCAGAGCCTGGAGCCTGCTTTGGATTCTGTGTCTCCTCCCTCTGTACCTCCCTGGCTTGTGCTCTCTGTCTCAAAAATAGACAAACATTTGAAAAAAAAAAAATTTTTTTTTTTTTTTTTAAGAAAAAATACAGGAAAGTAAAAAGGGGAAAAAATCACCTATTTTACCCCCATCACAAAGGTAATTGGAGTAAAATCAGTTTATTGTCTTCAGAGTATAAAATCAGCTTGTCTTCAGAGTATGGCATTTTTCTGTTTGCTAGTCTTTGTAAATATTTTAATGGCTGCATGATTTGCTGGACTAAGGGTGGGGGGCTTATAAATGGGAGCCAGAACTTTGCTTGTGAACAGTTTTGAGGTTGGTCAACAGCCTGCACAAAAAGTGACATCTCTAGTTCCTTTTGACTTTGGAGCAAGAAAGAATTAATTCCCTTCATCTTCTAAGTCTGGTCTCCCTTTATCTGCCTTAGCTATGCAACATTCCACCCAATATGGTATCTGGTTTGAGCTACACAGCCTCCTCCGATGAACCCTTTGAGAGGGGTCATTTGTAGCATGCCCCCCTGGGTTTGCAAATTGACCTATGCTACTCTGGATGACACAGCCTGTTGCCCTGGAGTACCTCTTCCCTGGGCCAGTTCTATTCTGGGGCAATCTATCCTGAGCTGTTCTTTCTAGCAGTAGGATTATAGGGGAGTTCACTCCTGGTTTGTGATTAAAAGTGGGAGGGACATCATTAGGGCACCTGGGTGGCTCAGTCACTTAAGCGTCTGACTTTGGCTCAGGTCATGATCTCACAGTTCATGAGTTTGTGCCCCACATCAGGCTCTCTGCTGTCAATGCAGAGCCCGCTTCAGATCCACTGTCTCCCCCTCTCTCTCTCTCTGTCCATCCCCTGCCTCACACACACACTTTCTCTAAAGTAAACATTTAAAAAAGAAACTTAAAAAATATTTATTGAAAAAAAAAGTGGGACATCATTGTGGGCAAGCCAGGTGGTGGTAGTCATGAGTCCAGGAATCGCCTTTAGACCCCTGTAGGAGGCCACACAAAATGCAGATCCCTAAGGGGAGAACATCATACTGAAGGAGCTTAGAAGATGTGGGGACAAGACCAGCCAGCTCTGCTGGCCCTCTTCTCAGGCCCATCTTTCCATGTGCTCTCTTCTGTCAGCCAAGCACAAAAGGACAGGAGCCTATAAGTGTCTATTTCAAAAGAAAAACTACACATTAGGTTTTTAGAGATAATTGAGTTTTTAATTTCATTGCTAATTAAGAAGAAACTAGTAGGACATGGGAATAAGAATCTTGAATTTAACATAGACAACTATAGAGAGGCTTCTTTCACTCAAATCTTAGATTCCTCCTTTTGGAACATCGATGGTTTAGATCATGTATGTATTATCTCTTGATTTCTTTATAGATCTCTGACCCAGATGTGATCCTCTGCAATTCTATAGAGTTGATCCGTGAGCGGTTGGCTGTATCTGAGGATGGACCAAGAATTGGGCACCAGGAGGAACAGAAGGATGACTATGTATATGACATCTACTACTTGGAGATGGCCACTCCAGGATGGATTGAGAACATCCTCTCCGTTCAGCCCTATAGCCAGGAGTGGGAGCTGGTAAGGGGACCCATGAGGATGAGGGGCATGAGGTAGCCTAAGCAATTCTCTGGTCAGGATGCTTTGCATCCACTGGGTTCAAGGTTGTTCTTACCTCTTCTTGTTCTTGCTTAAATGGAAACATTTATTCTAAATGCTTCCTGGGAACCTGGGTTTAGTGCAAGAAATTTTGGGAACGACGGTCTACATTGATAATGTTTGCTCTTAATACATCTTTTATAAGGTTTGCAATATCATTTTTAACATTTATACCATCCACCCTTGGGGAAAAACATGGGGACTTAAAGAGATAATAAACCAGAAATTCTTAAACATGAATGGTAATAAAAGCTTTTTTTAAAATTATATCTTAAAAGGGGGGGATCCTTGGATTAAGAAAGCTAACATCCTGGGGCACCTGGGCAGCTCAGTCAGTTAAGCGTCCGACTTTGGCTCAGGTCATGATCTCACAGTTCGTGGGTTCGAGCCCTACATCAGGCTCTGTGCTGACAACTCAGAGTCTGGAGCCTGCTTCAGATTCTGTTTCTCTCTCTCTCTCTCTCCCTCCCTCCCTCCCTCCCTCCCTCCTTCTCTCTCCCCTCCTCCTCCTCCTCCTCCTTTTCTTCCTCTTCCTCCTCCTCCTCCCCTGCTCACTCTCTGTCTCTCGGTCTTTCAAAAATAAATAAATGTTAAAAAAAAATTCTTTTTTTAAAAAGAAGAAGAAAACTAACATCCTGACATCTTTATTTATTTTTCTTAGTGAGCTCTACATCCATCGTGGGGCTCACACTCATGACCCCAAGATCAGGAGTCACATGCTCTGCTGATTGAGCCAGCCAGACGCCCCTTGACATCATTATTCTGTTTTGTTTTTTCTTAAGTTTGTTTACTTTGAGAGAGAGATAGAGGGCGTGCCCCTGCACATGAGCAGGGGTGGGGCAGAGAGAATCCCACACAGGCTCCTTACCGTCAACACAGAGCCTGCCATGGGGCTTGATCTCGTGAACTGCAGGATCTTGACCTGAACCAAAATCAAGAGTCAGTCTCTTAACTGAGCCACCCAGGTGCTCCTGACATCCTTATTATTTTTTTCCACCAGCAGGGGAGAGGCAGAAAGGGTGGGGACAGAGGATTCAAAGCAGGCTCTGCACTGACAGTATCAAGCCCATGAGATCATGGCACCATGAGATCATGACCTGAGCTAAAGTTGGATACTCAACCAAGCCACCCAGGCATTCCAACTCTTTTGTTGATATTGTTTGTTTATTTTGAGAGAGTGAGAATGTGCAAGCAGGGGAGAGGCAGAGAGAGAATCCCAAGAAAGCTCCATACTCAGTACAGTGCCTGATGTAGGTAGGGCTTGATCTCAACAACCATGAGATCATGACCTGAGCCAATATCAAGAGTCGGACACATAACCAACTGAGCCATTCAGGCACTCCAGACATCATTATTCTTAAATTCTAAAATGGTGAAAGGCATATTTATCCCATACCTACACTGCAACCATAGTCTCACAGTCACGAACCCACCCTGGACCATTGCATAGCCCCTCTTCCTGCCCTTACACTCAAGTTTTGGTTCTGATTTTTGGCATCACCCATAATCTATTTAATCCCTCTCCCACCTGGCTATCCTAAAGTTTGAAGATCACTGCCATCACCTGCTCAGAGCTGTCTCTCCTCCACAGCCTGGTGTGTTCCCTTCTGGTGGAGTTCATCCTATCAGGATTGTAATGCCTGGAGCTGGACTCTGAGTGGGGAATAGGGCTGTTGTCACTATCTTGTAGCCTAAGGTTACTATAGCCTCTTGTGCAGCAGATTCAAAGCAGCTCCTAGGCTGCCTCATTTTCACACAGCGCTCTTAATTTTTTTAATGTTTTGGTTTTTTTTTCATTTATTTTTGAGACAGAGAAAGACAGAGCATGAGCAGGGGAGGGGCAGAGAGACAGGGAGACATAGAATCTGAAGCAGGCTCCAGGCTCTGAGCTGTCAGCACAAAGCCCGACACGGGGCTCGAACTCACCGTAAGATCATGACCTGAGCTGAAGTTGGACGCTTAACTAAGTCACCCAGGCACCCCTTTCACACAGTGCTCTTAAATGATCTCTCCAAGTTGGTCTGCTAATAGCTTCCCCCCTACAACCTTAGAGGTTTTGATTTATACTCATGATTGTGTTGAGATGTGCAGGTGAATGATGACCAGCAGCCAGAAGACATTTATGAAGATGATGATGATGAGAATAGTGAGAGTAACTGGCGCAATGAGTACCCAGAGGAGGAGAACAGTGATGGAGATGAAGATTCCAGAGGTACATGGGTGGCAGTGTTGGATGGGAAGGGACTGGTGGCATCTAAGACTGAGGTGTGAGCACGGTTCACTTACATCTTAACTGGCTTTCCTTCTCTACCATTCCCAGCAGCTCACCCACAAGCCATTGGAGCTCTAAGAACCCCAAAGACCAGTGTTTCCAGGGGGCCTACTGGGGTTTTAATGTCAGTCAGGGCTGGGTTTGAACCCTTGGTTCTTTCATGGCCTGTCTGTGGGTCTTGGGGACATAGTTAATGGCTCACTGAGCCTCATCCTGTCTCCAGAACAGTAATGCACTAACTTTAGTGATTGGGATTAAGGGAAACATCTATCTCAGTGTCTCTTCTCTCGCTCAGTCAGGAAAGTATTGGAGAGGTTTGCCAGTAGGAGCAGAGCTAGGATTTTGACAAATCAGTTATATAACTTCTCAAAGAAGTTGCTGTGTTTATACCATTTTGAGGAAGCTGCAACACAGGCATGGTACCCTGGGGAAGGAAGAAGGAGAGATACTCTGATGATAAAGTTCCTTCAGTGATTATGTTCTTTGTGCCAACAAAAAGAACTTCTTGGTCTCTGTTAATGGAGGAACAATTAAACTATGGAATATTCTTTTGGGGAAGTGCCTGTGATATGTTGAAAGGGGCAGACATGAAACTATATTTACAGTATGACTACAACTATGATAACAACAACAACAAAAAAATCCTATACTTAGGGGGAGAAATGAAAAAATATTCCAGTGTTGAGGGACTTGGTTTAAGTGGTAGAGAAATAGGATTGCCTTTTTTTTTGCTTATTTTTGAGAGAGAGAGCACAAGCAGGGCAGGGGAAGGGGACAGAGAAACCAAAGGGGCTCGAATTCACAAACCATGAGATCATGAACTGAGCTGAAGTAGGATGCTCAACTGACTAAACCACCCAGGTGCCCTCCCCTGCTTTTTTAAATTCAAAATTCTCTTCACTAAGCAAGTATTTTAGAATAGAGAACAAAAAACCCAGACCTTCTTGAGATGGTAAAGGGTTGTCGTGGCCACCTAGAAACTCAAACAGCCCATTTCTTTGATCATTCTAGGCTCTGATGAATACGACAGCTTCAGTGAAGAGGAAAGAGGCAACAGCAGACCACAGATGTGGAGCAAATACCCTTTGGATGTGCAGAAGGAGTTTGGCTATGATAGTCCCCATGACCTGGATTCAGACTGATGATCCCATGAGATTCTATCACAGGCCCTTGAGGGCTCTAACTGCAGCTTCAGCCACCCTAGTAACATCCTTGGGTTTCTTATCTTAACAAGTAGAAGGGAAAACCCATGTCCAACAGCACCCTCCTACCAGTGAAAACCTGTGCTAAAGGAGTGTGTCTTTTTCAGTAACAGTAGGACCCCTTTGCCTCAATCAAAAGTGACTCTATAGTCTGGGGGGAAAAATGATGTAAAAATGATGCTTCCTGGCCTGGGGATTTTCCCATTCTACTCCTACACTAAGGCCAGTAAGTGGAGGAGAGCCTCCTGTTTCCTCAACACTAAGATTTAGCTTTCTCATACCACCCGGCCACCTGCCTCCAGTAAAAGCCTTTCTTTTGATGGAATCTAGAAGGGCTATAGTTGGTCCCTTATAGCAGCAAAGACTGGATAGTTGTGGCCATAGAGATGGAAGTAGAATCTGCTTGAGCTATGAGAGGTTTTAAGTTAACAGCTGTCTCTACCACCCTGTTTCCTGACTCTGATAATGGTTGTAAAGACTGCTGTCTTCCTTTGGCAGTGGTGCCAGAAAGAACAGGATATGTATGAATGTGATACTCTTATGTTTAATAAAAACTAACTTTAAAAATGGGAGCAAGTCATTCCTTGAAAACCTTTTAGTTTTTATTTTTTTAGAGAGAGTGAGTAGGGGAGGAACAGAGGAAGAGAGAGAAACTTAAGCAGGCTCCACAATCAGCGCAGAGCCCAATGCGGGCTTGATCCCACAACCCTAGGATCATGATCTTAGCCAAAATCAAAAGTTGGATGCTCAATGGACTGAGCCACCCACACACTCCTCAAAAACCTTTCTTTTTAATATTTTTTAAATTTTTATTCATTTTTGAGAGAGAGAGACATAGGGTGAGTGGAGGATGGCCAGAGAGAGGGGGAGACACAGAATCCAAAGCAGGCTCCAGGCTGCAAGCTGTCATCACAGAGCCAGACGCAGGGCTGGAACTCACTAACGATGAGATTATGACCTAAACTGAAGTCAGATGCTTGACCAACTGAGCCACCCAGCTGTCCCTCCTCAAAAACCTTTTAAATCTGAATGGCTTTACATGTTTTCCCACTGTACCTCCTATCTCCTATCCCCACCCTCGACCAAAAATGGGCAGGGGGGGAGTGGTTAGTGAGACAGCTTTCAGGATTGACCTTAGACACTAAGGACTTCAGGCAAGTGAGGAAAAGAAAAGCAGATCCTGAACTTAGCTTTCCAATGAGAAATGTTAACTATGCACAGTACTCACTAAAAAGTGATTAACGGAACTTGGACTCCCTATAAGCAAACTCTGTCCCTACTTCATTCCATACCACACATCTTTGCTCTGAGTTGGCATTTATTCTTCTAAGAGAACATTGTCCCATAGAACTTCATGCACAATAATTATGTTCTATATCTGTACTGTACAATAGTAGCCACTAGCCATATGTGGCTCAGCTCTTAAAGTTTATGATTAGTGCAACTGAGGAATCAATATTTTTAAATTTAATTAGCTATATGTGCCTAATAGTTAACTGTACCGGATAGTACAGGTCTAGGAAAATAATACACAGAAATTTTGATTCAAAATGTGCCTTCTTGCCCTGTGGCACGAACACCCATCACATGGAAAGATGAGTTGCACAGGGATGTCTTCTACCCACATCTTTTTTTTTTTTTTTTAAACGTTTATTTATTTTTGGGACAGAGAGAGACAGAGCATGAACGGGGGAGGGGCAGAGAGAGAGGGAGACACAGAATCGGAAACAGGCTCCAGGCTCTGAGCCATCAGCCCAAGAGCCTGACGCGGGGCTCAAACTCACGGACCGCGAGATCGTGACCTGGCTGAAGTCGGACGCTTAACCGACTGCGCCACCCAGGCGCCCCTACCCACATCTTTTATAATTTCTTAAGTATCTCTCTTTTTCTAACCTGCCTCCACCCATTCTTTCACTTCATGTTCATTTTGTAGGTCTTTCCTATATTCCTAGATTTATGTTAAACCTGCCAAAGTGATTAAATTCCGTATGTACTCTTGTGGCTACAAAACCAACAAAATGTTAGTTTACCATCCTAACTATCCACAAAGGTACAATTCAGTGCTGTAAGTAACAGGCAGCAATTTACATGTGTAATACTAGTCATCTTAGTCTCCTGTAGGCATAGAAACAAAGGCTTAAAAACTACTCAGTGCCATTATAATGTGCTTACTGCTGTTTCTATACTCATTAAGGTTTGCCAACATTAAAGGGCTGACAACCTCACATACTGTGCCTACTGCAAAAGGGATTAGCACACCAGGAGAAGGATTGAAGGAGATGAACAACAAAGACCTTGCAGAAATTTAATTCCACCACAAAGCTTGAGTGCTGTAGGGAGTCTCTGGCTTCCCTCCCACAGATGGGTTCTTGGGTGAAGTCTGTATCCAGCACAGAGGGGAAAAATGCAGGTGCCATCCAGTAATGAGAGGGGGATGACATGGCTCACTAAGCTTGTATGGGGTCACTTAGGGTGTGAGGCCCATGCTTCCCCCAGGAGCCAGTGGGGGGCAGCAAGTTCTTGGGACTAGCTGGTCATTTACTTCAGTGGAGAAAGCTAAAACCTTGGTCAGGGATCCTCAAGACAAGCACACACGACTTCAATGATTAGCTCCAGAGGATCCCTGGGAAAAGTGCCATCTTGCCTCAGACAGGAGTCAAGTTTACACAGTCTAGGCAAGTCAGCCTTTGCACAGACTCCCTATTGCCCCAACCCATGACAGTAGGAATGTCCTCTCATTTTCTCATCCATGCATGCCCTGAACCGAAGACAGCTGTGCTCATGCTCCCCTGATTGTCTTTATTGAGCAAGTATGACCAAGGCCATTCCCCTGACTGCGACTGGGGCCATTTGGTGGAAAAGAATGATCAGGAAGGGAGATTGCCTCATTCTTGTCTTTACAATTAACCAAAGGATAAGAAGTCCAGGCAGGGGATGAGCCAAGTCTGCAGGTTCCTCTGGACCCAGGATGACAGTGTCTGGACACATCACAGGACAGATGTACAGTCCACCGCAACCATGGCTGTCCATGAGGGAACGAACATCCATTAGGCCAAATCTGCTCTGGCCTGACCTGGATGCTAAAGCACAGCCTGAGCACCAGAATTAGTTGCTTCCAATCACGCAGTCTGCTGAGGAGCCAGATTTGAGGATGAAGCAGCTTTTTCCCCCCTAAGTCTTCACTATCTCCACAGGGAGAAAATAGAGGTCCACACAAGTACCAAGCTCTTCCTGAGACTGCAGGCCCACCAAACCTCCAGCAAGCGGAGGCAGACAGGACAGGTATGCACTATCCCGATGATCCACACCAAGACAGCTCGGAGTGTAAACAGAGCCCAGTGTTGGGGATAGAAGAGGAGCATGCAGCGTGATGTGAGGTTTTCAGAAAAGGGAAATGACCACTTCTAGCACCAAGGTGGGCTTGTGTGGGTCTGCACAGCATCCCTCACACCGGCCCTTACAGAAAGAAACAAACTATTTGGTGGCTTGGGTCCATGAGATGGTCTCTAAGCCATTGACAGCTGAGAGAATTCAGGTAATCCACTTGAATTCTAGAACAGTTCATGTCCTCTTAAAGTTCATACCAGAAACCCAGAAATCTACCTTCTATCATCTAGAACAAAGACCTAAGGTCTCAAGTAAAATAAAGGATTATCCTTCAAAATAGCAGTATTACCAGACTTCTGACTCATGAATTTGTTCATTTGTCCTTGCTGATTTGAGCCAGGTGCTTGTAATCTGTGACCTATTGACTAACGTGTAATTGATACATGAGTTTAAAAAAATCTTTAAAGTTCACCTTTGCAGCTAAGACTCAACAGAAGAATGTGCTAAAACCAAAAAATCTGTGGTCTGAGTCTGATCCACCACCACACAGAGACACCTCTAAGGGCAGAGGGACTCCGTTTGGAGTAACTTTGAATTTTTAAACACAATCAGTCTATGGCATTCGGTAGATGAATGAACACCAATGCTTTGCTAGAACTGGGGTTCTGGATTAAATAATATCAATAAATAATGGAATACAGCCGTCTTTCCAGGGAAAGATTTTGAGTCACAGGAAGAAATGATAGCATTTTAGGCCTCTACAGTCAGATGTTTGGACCTGGTCAGAGGAAAACTTGCCATAAAGCAGCCCCTTTTGTAGAGACTTCTGATTCAAACCTCAAATATCAAATTCAGAACCACCAGCCACAGCTATTAACCTAGCACTTCCTTTTCCCCAGTGCAACTTGCCAAGTGTTTGGTAAGCTGTACCTACTCACCAGAAACAAAACTAAACAACTATTCCCCTGACCCCAAGCCCTCCCACCACCACTTTCTATACAGTTCCCACCTTCAGGCTGGCCTCAGACCCTGAGTCTGCTCCCAATGAGAGTGACCACCAAAGCAGGCCATTGGCCCTGAGCCCCCTTACATAATGTGGCCCACAGGATCCTTTAGAACAAGAGAGTTGGGCCTGTACAGTCTTGTCATCTGGACTTTGGTGGCTGTGGCTGGTCTTCCAGGCCTCAAGGGACATCATCTCTGGCCTCTAGTCAGTTTTCCTTTCAGCCTTTTTCTCTTCAGCTACATCGAGCTCGGTCAGGACACAAAAGCAAAGCTGCTGGGTGACTTTGGTGATAGCAGCTAAATGAAAATAGAGAACAGAATTCAGCAAACTGATGGTTAGCTACAACCCCAATAAGAACACCACAGTGTTGATTAAAGCACATCTATGGCCCCCTCCCACTTGTCCCTTGGGTATCCTGTGCCAGGCTTTGCCTCTTAACCCCATAAGCCTCACTGTCCTCCATTCCATGCCCAACCAGAAAGTGATACATGACTCCCCATCTCCCCACATGGATTGCACTTTCAGGAGGGAGTGTTTTAACCCAAAAATAGGACTCTAAAGTTAGAACTAAAGTGCTCATGTCACTGAGAAGTCACGTGGTCTCCAGTACATCACTAGTACAGGGGAAGCTTTTAGCCACCACTCCTACCTCTGCACACATCTGTGTGTGCACGCGCGCATACACACACACACACACACACAGGCAGTGAGTGATGGGCAAAGAAACTTACCCAGGACATTCCGAATAAGTAGTGGCCTCTGGGACTCTGGCAGATAAACACCCACGAAATAGACAGGAACCCCGGAGAGGGCAATCCCGATGCCAATGAGGGAATTGATGGTGTCACTGAATAGAGGCACAATCACCAGAAACACAGAGCATGTGCAGAACACGATGGGAAAAAACAGGCTCAGCTGAAATGGAGGGAGGTGAGATACGAGGTAAAGCACTATGCGGGAACAGGGTACAGAGAAGTCACCTACAGGAGATGGCCCACCCCTCCTAGTCTGTCCACAGCCACTGACCTTCAGAGGCCGGAGCCGCTCAGGCTCCTTCCAGCGAAGATAGAGCTGTCCAGCAACAGACAGGCCCACGAAGAACCAGTAGCTAAAGCTGAAGTAGTTGATGAGCAGGAAAACATCTTCCACAGTGAGGTAGATGAGTGTCATGGTACACTGGAGGAGGAGGGGATGGGCAGAAGGAGTGGGCATTGTCACTAACAGGCCACCCCAGGAGACTCCAACCACCCAGCAATCAATACGAGATCTGCCGTTCATTGCTGATTTAGCTTACCAGACTACCTCCAGTTCTTTTCAGTGACCCCTTGGCATCAGATAGGTCAATTCTCTGCATTAACCTTCAAGGTGGCATCTCTCCCTCTTCTGTTGGCTCTTCCTATACACAATGCCTCCCTTCTTTTTTGCAAGCACTTCAATAAGAAGCCAGACTCCTTTCCCCTTCTGATGGCAGATATTTAGGCCCTCCTCACTTTGATGCATCAACCTCAACATGAAACACACTGCCCTCTGGAGACCATCACTCCTGAGTCCCAACTACCTGGCTTATAAATGGAGGAAATGCCTCCAGAACCAACTCACTGTCCTGAGGTCTTAGAAATGTTGATTGGTAAAATGGATCTATACCCCTGATAAAACAGGTATGACAGAATTTGCCCTCTGGAACAAAAAAGTCCTAGAAGACAGAATCAGGGACTAGAGTCCTGGGAAAGGTCAGATTTACTTAAACTTCAAAAATATGGAGTTTCCCCATTTAATCTTTTCACCTATTATCAACAAAGGATTTAAAACAAAAAGAGCCCATTCTGGGGAGAGAAAGGGGACTGTATTGAAAAAAGTGGGGTGAAAGAGGATTCAAAAACAAGATGTCAAATCTCCCCTAAATTTATAAATTCAATGCAATCCCAATAAAAATACTGAGAAGATTTTATGTTATTTTGACAAAATAATGAAGTTCATAAAGAGAAATACAAATGTAATTGCCAGGAAAACTTCAGGGGGGAAGAAAAAACTATAGAAGTATCCTTAGTCCCTGTTTAGATTTCAGAAATTCAGGGCGCCTGGGTAGCAGAGTCAGTTGAGCCTCCGACTTCAGCTCAAATCATGATCTCGTGGTTCATGAGTTCGAGCTCCACATTAGGCTCATTGCTGTCAGTTGGGAGCCCACTTCAGATGTTCTGTCCCCTTCTCTCTCTGCCCCTCCCCTACACATTCCCTCTCTCTCTTTCTCTCTCAAAAATAAATAAGCATTAAAAAAAATAGTTTTTAGAAATTCAGTACAAAGCTAAATAATGAAGGTTGGTGTTAATGGAGAAGATAAGTTGAGCTGATGATACTACTTAAGGGGTATGTAATTGTACTTGGTACATATGAAGCACCCTAAAAATTAGCTATTATTTTTATACGAGAATAATTTTAAACTGTGGATAAATGGATTATTTAATAAATGATATTGGTATGGCTGGCTAGCCATTTGAGAAAAAATTAAGTGAATTCCCCCCGCTCACTCCATACACTATAAATTCCAGATGAATCCAAAATTTAAACTTAAGTAATGAAACCAGAAAATAACTAAATGACAAAAATAAATAAATAAATAAACCGTCCACCAAATCTTGGAGTAAGGTTTCTCAAGGCCTTTGTTGGCCTTCATATATATAATACCTTAGTGCAAATGAGAAAATGGCAGTCCTACTTCAGGTCTTTTCTCATTTGTTAGAATACTTTCATAATTTACTGATTTTGTTAGAATAAAATGCTTTACTGCTATCTACTGTATATAAATCTATGATGTCTATAGTATGAATAGAGGCTCCTAGGTAGTTGGTATACAACTGGACTGGCTTTTCTAGATATGCTTTCATTAAATTTAAAAAAAAAAAAAAAGGAGCTAGAAAGGAGGAGAAGGAGAAGAAAAGAACTACTGACAGAAAAGATAAATTTTACAAATTCATTTTTATATTCTTTTGTACTGTTTCCTTCTCTAATATAATTGTTTTACTTAAAAAAAAATTTTAATGTGTTTTTATTTTTGAGAGAGAAAGAGAGAGACAGAGTGTGAGCATGGGAGGGGCAGAGAGAGAGAGAGAGACATGGAATCTGAAGTAGGATCCAGGCTCTGAGCTGTCCGCACAGAGCCCAATGTGGGGCTCGAACTCACGAACTATGAGATCATGACCTGAGCTGAAGTCAGATGCTCAACCAACTGAGCCACCTAGGTGCCCTGTTTTACTTTTATATTTTTAAAAAAGTTTAAGAAAAGAGAATAAACACTAAGAGGCTTGGAAAATATCTTAACTGACCAAGCCACCCAGGTGCCCTTTGGCTTGGGAAATGTCTTAAGAAGCTGCTATACCTCCCACCCAGTCTTCTCATAATGTCAGCAGGGGACTACAATCCCCACACCCGCCCCAGCAGAGCTTACATTGAACAATAAAGCAGGGATGGGTGTAAAACGCTCAATGTGGATCATGGACAGTACATCTGGGAGGTGGCCCTCACGGGAGCCCACGAAGAACAACCTAAAAGGACAAGAAGTGTGTCAGGATGATCCTTTCACTTAGCCATGCAGCCATACTCCTCAGACAAACTAGGCTCAGAGCTCCAGAAGAAAGCAGGAGGCAGTGTCTCAGGAGCATCACATGCTCTCTATGCATGCCCAACCCAACCTACCCTCACCCTCACCCCAACTTTACCCACAGATGTTTCCAACCTCCAACCATGGGTACGGTACTTAAACATTATCCAGGCACGTCCTACCTCACTGTTGGCCATGGACAGCCGCCAGCCCCTCAGCTATAAAACCCACCAATCACCCAATGAATGCCTCACTCCCCCATCACTCACTGGCACTCCAATCCATTCCACCAAGGGTACCTCCACTCTATCACCCCACAAATTTCATACTTAATACAATGGCTGTTTAAAGAAGGGCAGCCAGCTCTCTCTCTCTATCTTCCCCGAGCTCCTGATATATGATAGGACAGTACAAGCCTGGTGCTCAAAGAGACAACCCAGGCTTCCTCTCTGTCCCCAAAGAGCCCTACTGATTGAGAAACAGAGCATCAGAGAAATGAACCACAGACCAGGGTGTACAGCATCATCATGGAGCACATGGCATTCACCAGGCTTGGGTGGGCTGAGGGAATAAAAAACCTTACAAGAGATAACCATATCTGGGCTGGGAAGAAGAGTTGGAGTTTGCCAGAAGGTGAGTGGGTAGGTGGGAAACAGCATAGGCAAAGGCAAAAGAAGCTTGGAGGAGTGAAAGAGGGTGGCCTCCTTGAAGGTTGGTACTAGAATGCCTGCAGTCCCAGGATAAGGTGTGTGAGGAGACAGCTGGAAAGAACTTGCACACAGGCCATGCTGTGGAGTCTAAACAAACACTGAGAGTCACCTGTGGCTCTGAAGTAAAGGCCTGACAGGATTTGACACAGAGACTCTGGGGGCATCATGGAAGCCAACTAAAGGAGGGAGAGGCTAAGGTATAGGGAGAAGGCCACACAAGAAAGCAATCTGTGACAACTGTCCCATAAGAGAAGAGGCCTGAATGAGGGTAGACACCCTGGTTTAGGAGAGAACAAGACATATGTGACAACCTCAACTAAATTTGGTGATACATTACGTGTGTGTGTGTATATATGTGTGTGCATGCATGTACATGTTTGAGTTGGAAGAAGAGGGTAGACACCAAGGGAAAAATAAAGAGGCCACACAAGGAGAACTGATAGCACATAATATCACAACTAGAGACAAAGCACAAGTGGAGTGCATTGAGATACCTGTGGGCCATCCAGGTGGAGCCACAGGAGTTGAAGATAGCATCTGGAAGGGTCATAGGGCAAGATATTGGGAGTTGGCTCACACGAGGTTAATAATTTGTGCTAGATAGAGAAGAAATATGGTAGAGGGGATGCTGGAAGGGGAGGTAATGTCCTGGTGCAGCAAAGGTGTCTAGTACAAAGACAAAGACAACTACATAGGTAATAAAGAAAAAGTGAGAAGGTAAGACAGAAACAATTGTGCATTATCTTGACATCACTGCAGTCCCCTTTATATGCAGACCCTTACTCTCTGCATTCCCTATCCCCACCCCCATTCTGTCAATGCCACAATATAGCTGAATGAGGTTAAAAGGCACCTACCACATAAGTATTTTAAGAAGACTGTCAGAGCTGGGGCACCTAGGTGGCTCAGTCAGTTAAGTGTCCGACTCTTGATTTCAGCTCAGTTCATGATCTCAAGGTTTGTGGGATTGAGCCCCACATCAGGCACTGTGCTGACAGTGTGGAGCCTGCTAGGGACTCTCTCTCTCTCTCTCTCTCTCTCCTTCTCTCTCCCTCTCTCTGCCCCTTCCCTGCTCTCTTTCTCTCTCTTGCTTTCTCTCTCCCGAAATAAGTAAATAAACATTAAAAAAAAAAAAAAAAAAGAGCGGTGTCTGGTGGCTCAGTCGATTAAGTGTCCAATTCTTGGTTTCCACTCAGGTAATGATCTCTGAACTCACAGATTGTGAGTTCAAGCCCTACCTGGGGCTCTGCACTGACAGTGCAGAGCCTGCTTGGGATTCTCTCTCTCCTTCTCTCTCTGCCCCTCCTTGCTCATGATCTCTCTCTCAAAGATAAATAACCTAGGAAGGAAGGAAGGAAGGAAGGAAGGAAGGAAGGAAGGAAGGAAGGAAGGAAGAAGGAAGGGTGGGTGGGTGGGTGCCTGGGCAGCTCAGTTGGTTAAGCATCTGACTTCGGCTCTGGTCATGATCTCAGTTCATGGGTTTGAGCGCTGTGTCAGGCTCTGTGCTGACAGCTTGGGAGCCTGAAGCCTGCTTCAGATTCTGTGTCTCCCTCTCTCTCTGCCCCTCCCCTTCTCATGCTCGGTCTCTCTCACTCCTTCTCTCTCTCAAAAATAAAAAAAAAAAAAAACATTTAAAGAATTAAAAAAAGAAGAAGAAGATTGACAGAGCCAATTGGGATGTCTTAGGAATCAGCAAGGGTAAGGCTATAGGAAACACCATCTCTGGGTGGGGTAACTTCTTAAGAGTCACATCTGGTGCAACCCTGGCCACACCAGGCTGAAGCAAGGGAAGATGACACCATACTGTTTTACAAGACTTTGATTTCTCTATTATTCTGGTTACCCTAGGGAGACCCCAGGTACATGGACTGGGGTGTCAAAACTAGTAAGAAAAATAAACAGGATGAAACTATTTTATTAGTTCATCTTATCTGTTCATGCAGAAAATATCTATTGAATATCTATTACACTCCCAGTCCTGGGACAGCAACGTTTATAAGGTGAGTGGAAGAGAAATCGGGAAAGAAGCCTTTCTCTCAGATATCAGAGAGTCACAGAGTCACAGGAATAGTTTCAGAAGTAGAGGGTGGTAAGCATCACTTGCTTTGGGGATCCAGTAGGATAAGGACCTAAAAGCAGGCTAAGAAGGAGGTCACTGGTACACAATGTACACAGGTACACTGGTAATAAGAACATTTTTTTAGGTAGTAGAAGCCAAAGTATAATGGTTAGAAAAATGACTGACAGTCAAAATGCATACTATTCCCTCAAGAAGTGTGTCCATAAGGAAGAAGGGAGATAAGAAAAGTTGTTTTGTCATTTCACTAAGTAGAGATGAGAGAAGCGCAGAGCTGGCTCCAACTGAACATCCACCAAAGAGAAGGGCCAAGTGATGAAGCAAAATGCTAAAGAAGAGGGTGGTACTAGAACCCAGAGTGAGCCTGGAAAAGCAGAACTGCTCTTTTCTCTGAAACAGGAGGAAAGACAAATGCTCCTATAGATAAGTCTCTATGTAGAGAGGAGAGCAAGAGCCTACCTGCCAGCCTTAGTGTTTTTGAAATGAGGGGCAGAGTTATCCTGTACTAATACCTGGTACACAGCAAGTGCTCAATAATAATCTTCTAAAGGAATGAATCCTGGGGCGGCAGATAACCCACTCTAGGAGCCTAGAGTATAGTCCCTGACAGGATCACTACTCCAAGCTACGACCTTCCTCCGCTCTACCTCTAACCAGTTTGTCCTCGTCTCAGATGGAAGTGTGAGCTTCAAGCACACAATGTTTGCACAAAGGCAAGCATATGCATGCACATTAGCTTACACACACATACACCCTATATATCCAAGAGAAAGAAGGGCTCTTACAGGCTCACCTAGAGCCTGAGGGGATTAAATACCGCAGTCTGTTATTGGTAAGGCAGAAACACAGTACCTTGATGAAGCAAAGATAGACGCATTGAGGCCCCCAAAGCAGGACAGGGCAACGGCAATAGGAATGGTCCAGCTGAACATGCCAAATGTCTGGTCAGCAAATGTCTGAGGGCAGAGCACAGAAGGCACTCAGCACAGGACAGGCTTTCATAAGCCTCCTGTACCTATGCTATCAGGACAAATGCCATCACTACTGAGCAGCCCACCCACCCTCTGACCTAGACCCATCATCCCACCCTGCAGAACTGGAATGGCTGCAGAAAGAAAGATTGAGCCATTCAGTATGAAAAGGTGATGAGCAAATGGGTACTCACCACAGCCACAGCATCACTGTCAAGGACATCTGAAATGTTCAGCACTGTATAATAGGCCACATTGGTCAGGATGTAGATGAGTGTCACAATTGGCATAGAAATCCCAATGGCCAGGGGCAAATTTCTGTCAGGACAAGTGAGACAGGACTACCTAGAATCAACTATCCTTGGAGTCAAAAAAAGTTAACCCAAGGATTTTTCTGAAGTTTAACAGTTCCCTGGTTCTAAATCTTTGAGGCAGGCTCCTCTTCCCCACATGGTCAAAGATGGATATGAATCCCATGCCCTTTCCATGGAGAAACAGAGAGAGCGAGGGAGAGAGGGAGAAGGAGAGGGGGAGAGAGAAACCCTTCTCTGTGAGGATAGCTGGGGATCAGTATTTGATCCTCACCACAATAGGATCAATGGACCCCACTGAAGGAGGAGCAGTGTCCTCCAGGGACTGGAGGTCAGGCTGGGGAACTGGCTGCCCAGAATAAGCTCCTGGCTCCTCAGGCCTCAGTGTCAGCACCAGAGACGAGGTTCTAACACCTTAGCCCCAGCTGGGTCAGCTACTGCCCACTGAAGGACCTCTCCTTGAGCAAGGACCCTGGGGATCCTTCAGTGTAAACCTGAGGGTGAGGAGCCAGGGGCTTTCCCACCTTCACTCATTCCCAGCTTACCCCCTAATTCCTCCAAGCTAGAAAAAGGGCAGTAGGGAGAAGAAGAAGGAATGAGAGAAAGAGAAAGGAGGAGAGGGAGGAGGGCAAGTGTGCCCACTATTAGCAGGAGTTCCAGCCAAGTTGGGGGGAAAGAGTGTGATCCCACCGTTACCTTTCTGGGTTTTTGATTTCTTCTGTTACAAAATTAAGGGTGTCCCAACCTGAGTAAGAGAAGAGGGCAGAGTAGAGGGCGAGAGAGAGGTCTCCCATGTCCCAGGAGGAACCCTCAAAGGCATCCTGAAAGTGCTCAGAGTGTCCTGTGGGGGCAAAGGCAGATAGGGGAAGGGGTTCAGGGAGAAGGAAGAGGAAGAAGGAGGGGAGAGATGGAAGGTATAGGGAGAAGAGGAAGAACAGGGAGAGGCAGTAAGAAAGAGGAAGTGAAGAGGGGAGAAAAAAAGAGGAGGGTCAAGAAAAGAAGGGAAAAGCAAGCGGGCAGAGGGAAGAAAAAAAACATAATTTAACACCAAAAGAACAACCACCAGCTCCCTGTACTTTATCACCCCACCCACTCCCTCAAGAAAGTTCATATTCCTCTAGCAAAATTACACAATCTGAGAAAAACAAAAACATTCCTGGCTGCCTTCTGAAGTGATAACACCTTTTCCAAAGCTCTGCTGAATTTCCAAGTGACCTCACGGTAGGCCAGAGTTCTTCCTATTTTTAGAAATAACCCTGTTTTACATTTTTAACTAACAATTAGACCTTCCTGTGGAACTATCTCTTTTGGCCAAGACCACTGCACAATGTGGTCAAACAGTTTTCTCATTCTCATGGAGGGAACTCTGTTGCTCTAATTGCAGGGGCTGCGGTTGCATGCAGCAGGAAATCACAGGCTATGTAGGAACTGGGGTCTTCTTATCTCTCACTGCACCTGGGGTAGGCCTAAGCCACTTCCACCCATGGAGAGCCAGCCTAGGCACCTGTTGTTCTTCTTGGAGGCATCTGGAGCCCCCACAGTTGAAAGCCAAGGGAGCAGCACCCAGTTGCCCAGAAGAGAGACCTTCTAGGCACACTGGAGGTTTTTTAAACAAGATCCATACTTTTTTTTTTTTTCTTACAAGATCCATACTTCTAAGGAAGCCTGCTGTAATCCCCTGCAAAAAGCAGACCTATTCCTTTAATGTATCAAAAAGGGATGGGTGTGCAGCAAGAGAAGGGAAAATAGGGGTTTTCATGCTCGAGAGGTGTCAGTCATCATTCACAGCAGTGGTTTCCTAAGGCACAGATCTTGGTAGGAGGCTAATTCAGCTACCCAATTTGACCTGAGATGTTCCTGAGACTCCAGGGACATCCAGATGGCTGGCTGTACTAACTTGGCACATATGCCAAGGTACTGGACCAGAATCACTGAAGGCACTTGAAAACAGAGCTTTCGGGGCGCCTGGGTGGCGCAGTCGGTTAAGCGTCCGACTTCAGCCAGGTCACGATCTCGCGGTCTGTGAGTTCGAGCCCCGCGTCAGGCTCTGGGCTGATGGCTCAGAGCCTGGAGCCTGTTTCCGATTCTGTGTCTTCCTCTCTCTCTGCCCCTCGCCCGTTCATGCTCTGTCTCTCTCTGTCCCAAAAATAAATAAACGTTGAAAAAAAAAAAATTAAAAAAAAAAAAAAAGAAAACAGAGCTTTCTGAATTCCAAAACCAATAGATCTGAGAAGGGGGTCTCACCTCTCCCTGGTAAATGTAAACACAGCTGAGTTTAGAGACAGACAATATAGAACTGGGTTGTTAAGTAAGTGATTGAGATATCCTTGGCCAAAGACACCACAGGACTTCCCTAAGAGCTCAGGAGACCTCATGAGGCCTTTTACCCTCCCTGCTAGTTTACTCTGATTCAGGAATGAAAAGCTTTCCTAAAGTCAACATGTAGGAAAGCCAGTGCTTCACACTATTTTAATATTTTGCTGAGAGTTGACTTTGGGTTCAAATGCTAAATAAAAGCAAAAAGTAAAGACTCCAAAATAACCACTCATTTCTACATTCCATCCACCTTCTATGCACACCTTCCCACTCCTCTCAAGGAGGGCCAAGTCTTCCTACTTGCTGCCTGGCAGTCACAGACCAAAACAGGGCCACAGCAGGGCTCACTCTATCCCCATCAGCTACATTTATGACCCAATTACACACAACCCAGGTTTCAAGAATTCCTAGGCTCTCAGCTGCCTTCTTGCAATGTTCCCAGCCTCCACAAAGGGAAAACAGCCCTGCGAGAGGGACTGACTCGTGTTCAGTTGGCCAAGCCAGCCTGGTCCAAGGAGCCCAGGAACAGATGTCTTACTCTCAATGACAGTCTAGGATATACATAGAATGAGCTGATCAGTTAAGCCAAGATTTCCCATGTCCTCCTCAGGAAATCCACACAAATTCCTGGAGTCATTCACCCTCCTTCCAAGCCCAGGCCCATCTTACCCTGGCACAGTTTAACGAGGCCCATGACAATGATGGCAATGAGCGCTAAGACCTTGGCATAAGTGAACGTGTCCTGCACACGTGTGCCCCACTTGACATAGGCACAGTTGACAAATGTCAGCAGACCTAGAAGGAAAAACATAAAATCACTGGCAGGCTTGAGCTGAGGGCACAGTGACCCAACCTCTCCTTAGAGAGCATCACTTCTGCCCTAACTAAAACCAAAGGGGCCAGTGATCGAGTCAGAACCACAAGAACAGGCAAATGGAGGGACATCCACAATCTGCCCAGCACTGTTGACAAGTTAAGATACAAAGGCATGCATTAACACATATTCATTAATTCTGACAGCCAGAATCATTTTTGGAAATTGCCCCCAGGCCCAGAAATAATGGATTTCACCCACCCTTCCCCACTCAGACTCCCAAGGTTCCAAGCCACCCAAGGCACAAAACATTTCCAAGGCCACATTAGAAAGTGGGGACAAGAGAGGTCCATCAATAAATGAGGTGAATTTAAATACAAGTGGCAAGTCACCTAGGAATTAGAGAGACAATGTTTTGCATGTAAGTATATATTTTTATTTTATTTTTTTTTTTTTATTTTTTAAATTTTTTTTTTTCAACGTTTATTTATTTTTGGGACAGAGAGAGACAGAGCATGAACGGGGGAGGGGCAGAGAGAGAGGGAGACACAGAATCGGAAACAGGCTCCAGGCTCTGAGCCATCAGCCCAGAGCCTGACGCGGGGCTCGAACTCACGGACCGCGAGATCGTGACCTGGCTGAAGTCGGACGCTTAACCGACTGCGCCACCCAGGCGCCCCTAAGTATATATTTTTAAAAGCCTGTTATGTACCTGACAATTCCACATGCATCCTCTCGATTAATTCTCACAACCTTAAAATACAGGTGTTCCTATTCCCATTTTATAGATAAGGCTAACCACCATTCCTAAGCTTACAAGGACCCCCTCCCCATCCACCCCCTCCATTTCTATCCAAACCTCCTGATTCTCAGTGAGGCCCACGCAAAACGAAGCTTGCTTGGACATTCTCTAGGCTCCTGTCTGCACTACTGGCTTTACGTTCCAGCTCTTCGTGGACATCAGTGATATCTGGGCCCTATGCAGAGTGTCCCAGCACCTTACTGTTGCTAAACAGGGACTGCTCTGACCCACCAGGAAGACACAAGAACAGAATACAAGAGGCTCCACAGTGACACTGCTAAGTACTGCTCTAAGCCTCCAACAATAGAACTTTTATGTGAACCTCAAACATTATTACAAAATCTTTTGGGTTCATCCTCCAGGCTGCCTCCACCTACTCCTACCCATTTTGCACTCTCTCCTTCAGCCAGACTCTCTTCTTACTGGTGCCATATATACATTTAAAAGAAATGTCCTTTCTTCCTCCTCCTGCCACAGCCAACAACTCCCACTTTCAAGATCTAGCTAAATCCCCACCTCCTCTGTAAAACCTTCCCCAAATATACCAGGCAGCCCCTCACTGAGCTCTCTCTCCCTGAACCCTATGGCATTCCCACTTCACAGCACAGCTTAGTAACTCATGCTATGGTCATATGGACATCTGTCTCATGAAGGTCTCCCCCTTGGGCATGTGCCCATAGAAGACCACAACTATTAGGGGGAAACAAAAGCATATTGTTTTCTTAAGCTTATTGCCAAGCAAAGAGGGGAACTGATAAACTCTGGTTGGAATCAAGATGTTGATGAACTTTGGAGTGTCTGGGTGGCTCAGTTGGTTGAGCATCCAACTCTTGATTTCAGCTCAGGTCATGGTCTTTGCGGTTCATCAGTTCAAGCCCCATGTCAGGCTCCCCACTGACAGTGCGGACCCAGTTGAAATTCTCTCTCTGCCCCTCCCCACTTGCACTTGCACACACCCACACACACTCTCTCTCTCTCAAAAATAAACATTAAAAAAAAAGATGGTGATGACTTTCACTTAATCACCAATTCCCTAGAGTGAGGCAATTGTCAGAAAGTTGACATTTCTCTACTCAGATGTGAGGAAGCCTAGAGCCTGTGGAAATAAACATGGTGGCTAAACAGCCTCCATAGCCCTTAAAGACCTTTCACTCAGTACTCTGGCAAATGATACAGGTGCTCACTAGTTAGTCATACGGGGGATGGAGGAAGGCAATGGTCAAAGAGGAGGGAAGGCCAAAGGAATGCATGCTGCTGGCAGGTCTTCCCAGGGACCTGCCCTGCTAATCCAAGTTCTCTGTGGGAGTTAAGCCTAGATCAGCTAGCATAAGGATTACCAAGTTAATAGCCACCAGTAATCCGCAGACCCCTATCCAACACAGTAAGCATATTTTGAGGTATCTGCCAGGCCCCTTCTTGGGAATTGCCCCCCCCCTCACCTATCACAGCTGATCACCCAAGGTGAACCTATTCAATTGTCTTTCCCAGGAACACAGAGTGGGGCAGCAAGAAATGGAATCTATCTAACAGTAGCAGAGTTGGGAGACACAGCAAGTCGAAGGTGCATACAGGTCCTTGTAACAGAGGAGCAAAAACCACAAAAAAGCAGAGGAAGGAAACAGAACTATGAAAAGAAGCAGAGGTGAGAGGGTGTGCAGCTTGTGAGAAAAAGACTAACAGAGAAAGGTGCAGAAATACACAGAAGACAGGGGAGAGAGAGATAAGAGACAGACCAAGAGAGACAGAGAGAAGGGACAAAAAGAGTGACAGACAAAAAGACGGACATACACACAAAGAAAGAGACTATCTCACGATGCCCTAGCTGTGCTCACCGTGCTTGTGCCTTACAGCACCAAGATGTGGCTGCAAGATGGGGGAGAAAAGAAGACATACTCCACAGCCCCACTGACAGGCACTCCCTCTCACTCCTGTTCCTTCTCCTTCCCTCCATCCTGCTACAAATCTCCCCCCTGGCTTGATCCTCTCAGCACAGAAGTAAATATTGCACATAGTGCAATTCAATGACTCCTGCCAGTAAGTGAAAGAAGGCAGCTCTTCGTGGAAATCCCCTCAGAGCCCCTTCTGAATGACAGCTGGAAAGATACAAAACAGCCTGGTCACAGTGGTTGCCTCTGGGGAAGAAGACCAAAGCTCTGGTGAGGGAGAGACACTTTTTCCATTGTACACTGTTTTACACTGTTATTTACCAGGCATAAATGCTTCTTCCTCAGTAAAAATTAAAATACTTAATCTAAAACAACGTGTAGCCAGGGAGCAAGGCCAGAAGTAGGGTGAGGTAAGGAGGGTGTCTGGGACACAAAATTTAAGGAGGTGCTCACTTTCAGGATCGCCTGGAGAACCTCAGAATGAATGCATCCTTTTTTTCTTTTTTAAGTTTATTTATTTATTTTTTGAGACAGAGAAGGGAAGAGAGAGAGCAGGAGCAGGGGAGGGGCAGAAAGAGAGAGAATCCTGAGCAGGCTCTGCATCGTCAGGGCGGGGCTCATACTTACCAACTGCTAGATCATGACCTGAGCCGAAACCAAGAGTCGGACTCTTAACCAATGGACCACCCAGACACCCCCAGGTGTCTGGGGGACTCACCCCCAGAGTGAGTGCATCCTTAAATGCTGTCCCCGGAGCCTTACTTGCTTCACCATACTCTCAGCCCTGCCAGAGAACAGGGAGCTCCAAGAACAGTCTACCATATAGAAGCCAAGTCCCCTTAAGGTTTTCCTGATTTTAATTAAGAAACATATCACTATCTGATCCCACCCCTTCAAGCCTCCCCAAATTCCCAACCCCATCTAGCACCATAGATTCTGTCAGGGCTTAAGCACAAAGCTGAGCCTGGAGGCCAGGTGCTCAGACGCAACTACCACAATTACAACATCCAAGACTTCCCTCTTCTCCCGATCTCATTTCCTGGCTGGAAAGCCTGTACCAGCAAGTGTGGGGTCCATGTGAGGGTCTTCAGTCTCTAGGGGCTTTAGCAGATCCATACCCAACCCCAAAGCAGAAACAAATCCCTAAAGTCTCTCTGTGGCAAAAACTGCTAGTTATCTTCTAATATCTCTTCTTCCATTTTTTCCTTAGTAATAGAAATTTTAGCGTAGTCATGGCCGCCCAAAATAAAGTTGACATTTCCCAGCCTCTCTCCGCAGGCAGGTATGGCCAGATAACTAAATTCTTGCCCCAGGGATGTAAGCAAACATTCATATAAATAAGACCTCAGGAAGTCTGTTTGAAGGGCAGCACATGCCTTTCTTTGTTCTCCGTATCAGCTACAGTGCAGACTTGACAGCTAGAGCGTGAGTAGCCATCTTGGACCTCCAGCTAGGAAGAAGTCGCATGCTGAAGATGGCAGAGCAGTGAAGCAGAAGGAAGGAACCTGGCTCCCCGAAAAACTATAAAGTCATCCTACCAGCCCCACAATGCTGTGAGAGAAATAAACTTTTAGTATGTGAGAGAAATAAACTTCAATATATTTGAGCCATACTGCTTTCGGTTTTCAGTTGTTTGAAGCCGAAATTCATCCTGGATAATACATGTGCCCTACAACAGAACTGTGCCTCTCATATTCTCTTTCTGATGAGGAGATGACTTGGCAATCTGCAGCTATAGTCCCAGTTATGCTGATAGTCACAGCTCCCTTTTCCCACAGCAACAGGGAAAGGAAGGAACCCTTCCAATTCCTCCCACAAACAAGCTGGGTGTTACTAAGGGGCACTCAAGGACACAGGAGTGCAATCCTTAACAACAGCAGCTACAAGGCAGAAGAAGAAAAAAAGCAGGGGAGAGACCATCTACAAATATATTAGGAGAAAAATGTACAACAGTCCAGGAGAAGTAAACCCTTCCAAATGTAAATCCTGGAATCTGGAGCTACCTCTCAGGATGCATATGAATATGTCAGGTATATGCCTTGTTAAGAAAACCCCTTGTTTGTTTGCTTAAAGTTTATTCATTTATTTATTTATTTATTTATTTATTTATTTATTTATTTATTTAGAGAGAATATATGTGTGTGCTCATGAACAAGCGGGAAGGGGCAAAGAGAGAGAGGGAGAGAGAGAGAATCCCAAGCAGACTCCAGGCTGTAAACACTGAGCCCAATGCAGGGCTCAAACCCACAAGCCCTGAGATCATGACCTGAGCTGAGAACAAGAGTCAGACTCTTAACCAACTTAGGCACTCAGCCACCCCCTCCTTGTTTTTAATTACACAGATATACACATTTACTCTTATTATCAAACCATTCATGCTCTATACAGGGGTAGACTCCAGGGTCTTTGTACTGCTAAAGACCCAGTCCTTCTGAGGCCTGTCACTTTCAGAACATGAAAGCTGTCTATCCATAGCAACAACTGACCAAAAAAGGGGAGCATACCCTTCCTTCTCAGAACTCTGGCCATGCCAGTGCCTAAGACAGCAAGAGACAACAGAAAGTTATTCAGGAATTATACGGTGTTTCTTCACTCGTCTCCCCCTTGGCAGTCTCCCTCCCCCATCTCCTCCAGCTCCTGCTCCTCCTCCTCCAGCTCTTCTTCACTGTGGGCCTTGCCAAACAAACCATGGGGGGTGGAGGGTGGGGAAATGGATCTCAGTGTGAGCCTCTGCTTTTGATGCCAGTGTCAATGCTAAATGACTTCTATACTGAAACCTTTACAACAAATAATCTCCAATGATACGTGTGAGCCTACACAACAGGCAGGATCCCACAAAGATAAACAGAATGACAACACCTAAGACAGAAACATCGCAATCAAATCAAGTACTCCTGGGCACCTGAGTTATCAAGAATACTGCTGGTCACCTGGCCAGAGAAGGGACCTATGGACCTAAAGAACTGCCATTTTCCCCTACAGTCCCTTAAGTGAGTAAGAGCCTCTAAGCATACTGAGTCCAATTGGCAGCCTGAGGCCCCACCCACCACAGAAGAGTCCAAGCTCCCAGCACAGATAGGAGTAGAATGCACCTTTAGAATAGAGTTTCTCAACCTCGGCACTATTGACATTTGGGGCTAGAAAAGGCTTAATTGTATGAGGCTGTCTTATACTTTATAAGATGCTTGTACTATAAGATCTGGCTTCTGCCCACTAGATGCCAGTAGCACCCCTTCCCAGCAGGTGTGACAACCAAAAATCTCTCCAGACCTTGCCAAATGCCTCCTGGGGGACAAACTCACCTCCAGTTGAGAACCACTGCCCTAGGATAGTAAGTAGCTAAAATAGCCTGCAATTTAAAAAAAGTTGCTAGGATCTCTCTGCCAGTGTAATCTGGGAATAGGGTAAGGGGCTGCTATAAAGCCAGGATTTGAATTAGTAACACCTTCAAGGTCCAAGTAGGTAATACAAGTGAGCAATGGTAAGAATGTCTGGGTATTAAACAAGAGGGAGTGGAGGGCTGTAGCAGACTAAAGAGTGTATGCTCCTTTAAAGAGAGCAACCACTACTCAAAGGCAGCTGATTGTGTCAGTAAAGAATGTGGGTCCAAGGTTACCAGAACTTTTGGTTTTTCAAAAGAAAGGTCCAGTCCTGATTTTCATATTTTGGCAAGTAATTCAAAATTGTTTACAACACGAGGCCAAACAAATATATCTGTGGGTCAAGTCTGGCCCATGGGGCACCAGCTTGCAGCTCTGACCTGGAGTTGTTATATGGAGACTATCTGGGCCCTTTCTTCTAGAATGGAACTTTAATTGTCTAGCTTGGCATGGTTATAATTTCTGTAGACAGTCTCCCAAACAACAACGTGGACCCCTCTCATATCTCAATTTTAGACTAACTTAATTATCCTATCCCACCTAAATTTCACCATGGTTACAAGTGCAGATTTTGGGGGTTTCCCCCTTAATTATGACCTAATTGGTTTCTTCCAAATTTTTGTCTCTTAAGACCACGTCGTTCTCACTGCCACCCCTGCCCAAAGAGACTCCCTTCAGCACATTCCAGATTTGTTAGATGATGCATCAGCCTGATTCTACACCCTAAGTTCCAAGAAGAGGAGCAAGCTGAACTCCAAAGTCTTGTCAGAATGAGACATGGTTTTATAACTTCGGCCCGTCTCTGACAATTTCCTGCCTACAGACATGCATTGTGAAAAAGCCTGGGCTTCTAGGATAGGGGCTTGAAGGAATTCTGATCCTGAGTACTCTGGGTAAAAGTACACTTGAATAAAAGCAGCTACAGATGCTATGAATGCACTTCTAAGAAGTGAGGTCTCTTCTCCAATCAAAAGAGCAGTTCCTGATATGGGGATGGGCTTCCTAAGCACAAAAACAATGAGGAAAATCATAAAGGAAAAATGATTTAGCAAATAAAAATCTTTTGCACATGAAAAATTATATATAGAGGTGTCCTTTGACTTGGTTATTTTTGAAATTTTTTTTTCAACTTTTTTAATTTATTTTTGGGACAGAGAGAGACAGAGCATGAACGGGGGAGGGGCAGAGAGAGAGGGAGACACAGAATCGGAAACAGGCTCCAGGCTCCGAGCCACCAGCCCAGAGCCCGACGCGGGGCTCGAACTCACGGACCGCAAGATTGTGACCTGGCTGAAGTCGGACGCTTAACCGACTGCGCCACCCAGGCGCCCCGACTTGGTTATTTTTGGAATTCACCCTAAGGCCAACACGAGACCAATGCACAGGCACTCTCAGTTGCTTAGATAAGAGCACAAACTCACAAAACCTTCTAGAAGAAAATTGGGTAACACATGAAGAATCTTAAAACAGTTTATTTCTTTAGACACAAGTATTTCTCTTGTATAATTCTACCCTAAAAAAAGATGCAGAAACTCTGAAACTATATATACAAAGACTCCCACAGCAATATTATTTATAATGATATTACAGAACACTTACTATATGCCAGACACAGAGAAGTACTATACATGTATTGATTCATTTACTCCTCACAACCATCTTTTCAGTAGGTACAATTGATATTTCCATTTTACAAATGAGAAGACCAAAGCAACAGTTAACTAACTACTCTAAGGTTAACAGCTAGAAAAACAGCTGGTAAAGCTGGAATCAATCCCAGTCTGGCATGGGAGCCTGTGAACTTAACCACTATACCACACTGCCAGGAACCTACTTATGTGTCCCTAAACCATGTTTTCTAAGAATATATCATGAAAGGGATTAAATATTAAATTTTTAAAAGTATTATACAAACCACACAGAGTATGATCTCAAAAGTACTTGTAAAAAATGAGATAAGCACAGGAAAAAAAAAATACCACAGGTACTTCACACAAATAGCAGCAATACTTCTCTGGGAGTTAAAATTATGGGTGATTTTTCTTTTCTTTTTTCTATTTTTTTGCATTTTCAAAGTGCTTGTAACATTGCATATTACCTCTAAACAATAATAGTAAAAGAGACACTACTTTAAAAAATGTTTCTTTTGAAGAACATTCCACAAAACGAAAAAAAAAAGATATACTAAATTTAAAATGCAGAATATAAAGTTATATGCAAAGTATGATACCAATTCTATAAAAAGAAAGAAATGAAGACATGATTTAACTATTAAAAGTGCTCATCTTTTGGTGGTAGATTATGGGTGATTTGTGGTCAAGTTAATTTTCTCCTTAATGAATACATTTTATTTTATTTTTTCTTTAATGTTTATTTATTTTGAGAGAGGGGGAGGGGCAGAGAGAGAGGGAGAGAGAATCCTAAGCGGGCTCCACTCTGTCAGTGCAAAGCCCAACGCAGGGCTCAATCTCATGAACCCATGAGATCATGACCTGAGCTGAAATCAAGAGCCAGATACTTAACCAAATGAGCCACCACCTAGGCACCCCCTAACATATTTTGTAATCAGAAAATTATTATTATTTTTTGAAACTGAGAGAGACTGAGAGCAGGGAAGGGGCAGAGAGAGGGCAGGAGGGAGAGAGGACCTGAAGCAGGCTCTCTCAGCAGACAGCCTGATGTGGCGCTCAAACCCAGGAACTGTGAGATCATGACCTAAGCCAAAGTCAGATGCTTAACTGACTGAGCCACCCAGGCACCCCAGAAAATTATTCTTTTTCTAGACAACTCAGTCTGGCCAGAGTTGCCCTGGCCAGACCCTACCAGACATACAATACAGCTGAGTACCCACTTTCCCTCTTCCTGGGGCTCTATGTGGAGGGGTTCCCTTTAACAATTGTCTTTAACAAATCCTTAAAGTCAGGAGGCCCAGTGTACAGTACAATCCTTTATTGCTAACTCCAAGGTACTCTCAGCCTATTTTTAACACTGTGGATAAACTACACACACTGCCAAAGCTTTTGCAAGCAGAGATACGGAAAGGACAGAGTATAATTAAGTGCTTCTGGCAGCACAGTGCTTAAGGAACACAGGGAATTCTGGGCCACTTCTCAGCTAAAACACTAGCTCTACAAGACTGTGTAAATTCACAGCAATCTTCTTTCTTTTCAGTGACTTTAGGCAGAATCACTCTTCACCACCTCGTAAGAGAAAAAGGAAAATAAAGAGGGATGAACTGGAATCTCTCAGGTTCTGTCCTCAGAAACCCAAATATGGGCTAGAAGCCACCTTCCTGTCACTGGCCACAAGCAGAGCTTGTTTACAAAGTCAGTGTAAAGAAATCTGAAACACCAATGGGAAAAAGCCATTTTGGTGTGGTGCCTGCTGCTTAGAATGGGCTGCAAAGAGGGGCACCTGGGTGGCTCAGTCGGTCAAGCATCTGACTTCAGCTCAGGTCGTGATCTCACAGTTTGTGGGTTTGAGCCCCGTGTCGGGCTCTGTGCTGACAGCTCAGAGCCTGGAGCCTGTTTAGGATTCTGTGTCTTCTCTCTCTGCCTCTCCCATGCTCATGTTCTATCTCTCTCTCTCAAAAAATAAACATTTAAAAAATTAAAAAAAAAAAAACAACAAAACAAAACACAATGGGCTGCAAAGAGTGGAAGTGGCAGGGAGCAGTAGTCCTGTGGGCCTGATGGGTAAGACCTTGGGACCCCCTCACCCCCCACCCCCAACAATCTAGAGAAGCTCTTTTCTCAGCCTCTAAACTGGTTTGTTTTCTTTTTTTTAACTGGATTTAGATAAAAAGCTGGGAAGCAAAATAAAGTCCTCAGCACTGAGGTTTTTTTCTGGGTTAAGCCACAAGTAGTGCTATTGACTCCAATCAAAACATCTGATAAGACAAAAATAAGACATGCACCAACCTGTCACATAGACTGGAGCACAGAACTCTGTAACAGTCAAGAGTTGAAGGAATGTGAGGCACCAAAAGCCACAAACAGACTCAAATCTCTCTCATCTCTATCCCTTACCCTTACTTATCTCTCAGGGTTAAATGGCTTTGGTGAAATTACTTCTTCAAAAGGTAAGATGCCTCTCTTCCTCCCATAAAGCAAAATATACTGTTCAAATATGAGGTACCATTAGCATTATTAAAGGAACCCACATCCTCAAACATACTTTCCCACTAAACCCCAGACTTACATATGCAAGCAGCAGCGAGGAGACGGCAGGCCAGGTACGGGGGATCACAGGTGGGGAACGAGGGCTGGATGATGTAGTTGGCGAAGGTGATGGCAATGATGGCCTGACTGGTGGGCTCAACAATAAGCAAGGAGGCCCAAAGGCGGATGAAGGCAATGAAGCCCCCAAAAGCTTCTAGAATATAAGCATAGCTGGCCCCAGACTTGGTGATGGTAGTCCCCAGCTCCGCATAGCAAAGGGCACCAACAACTGAGAAAAGCCCACCAATGGCCCATATGACTAGTGACAACCCATAGGAGGCAGTGTATACCAGCACGCCTTTGGGTGAGACAAAGATTCCTGAGCCAATCATGTTGCCCACCACCAGGCTGACCCCATTCAACAGAGAGATCTCCTTTTTTAGCTGCATAGTTTCCATGGTCCGTTGAGGTTGCATGCTGACATCTTTCTCTCTGGGCTGGCTGGCCTCAGGAATGAGATGGTAGGTTGGCGTGGGGCTCTCCAGCTCCCTGGCTTCCATGGCAAATGTCTCCTTCACACTTATGTTTCCTGTGGCCTGGCAAAGAATATAAATGTATTAGTCTAGGGCAGGAGCTGGTGAGTCTCTGGTTTAGAGAACTGCAAAGCCAACGTCTTTTGTAGGAATGGCATGCCTTGCACATAGATCTAAATACAATGACCTTGTATCAGTTCCCACCACAGGACACAGAGAAATAAATGGAGGTAGGCAGACATCTAGTGCTCCCAAGAAAGATGACAATGACAGGGTTCAGGCGATGGCAACTTCCAACAAGAGGTACCTGGCTTGACACCCAGCCATTAGGTTGGCATTAGGCCTAGCCATAGCACGGATTCTCCCTAAGGTATAGGTTTTAGTCTGGTTAGTTTATGAGACCAGTGCTCTAACCCCTGAGCTACAGAGTCTAGTTTGGTCAGTTTAAAACCTGCAAGCCAGGGGTGCCTGGGTGGCTCAGTCAGTTAAGCATCTAGCAATTGATTTCGGCTCAGGTCATGATCCACGGTTCATCAGTTCAAGCACCAATTGGGCTCTGGGGCTCTGTGCTGACAGTGCAGAGCCTGCCTCGGATTCTCTCTTTCTTTCTCTCTCAAAATAAATAAATAAACTTAAAAACAACAACAACAACAACAACAACAAGCTGCAAACCTGACCTGCAGAGACCAAACTCCCAGCCTAGCCAGCCTGATAGGTCCCTCACTGCCCAAACCCACTCACCTCCATCCAAACATAAACAGGAACTCCTGCAGTATCTAGCCACATGCAGAGAAGTCTGTAGCTACTCTCAGGCCAGCAAAAAATACAAAAGAATATGAGCAGGTGGTGAGAAGGACTGGGCAGATGCTAAGACCAGGGCCATTACAAAGACTAGACCAAGGAGAGGATCTTCATGAAAATACACACCTGTGTGTTGCTAAGTCCACCACTTCCACCTTACTTCCCTCATTGCTGCTTTCCCCGTTCAACACATCTCTTTTTCTAAAGTGCCCAGAAAAAGAGACAACAAGACCAGATGGAGAAAGAACACACAGAGGGCACCCTAACCTGGGGCTCAACTGCTATCTGTTTATTTGTTTTCCTTCTCAGCATGTGCCTCTCACTACCATCTGGGTTGCAAAGAGATTCTCCCAGAATAGGACCCAGGAATTCTGACACTCAATCGGAGCTACATGACTTTTCTTATCCACAGACCTGGCATCGGAAGGCATCCTATATGGAGATGGCACACACACTACTACTTTTGGTTTAGAGTTGGGCCAGTCCAGAAACCTCAGGAAAATTAGACTCCACACCAATCTTCATATAAAGAACCCAGAATCTGTCAGAGGAAGACAAGAACCTTCCTATGCCCCAGGAATCAGGAATTCAGATCACCTATTTACTCCCCCCTCATGTTCTGGATAAAGGAATCCTGTAAGCCGTTTGATTCCCACCCAGGAGTCAGTCTTTTAAGGTCACAGAGATAATTTCCAGGGATAAGAATGAGATCAGTACATCATCTTCCCAGAAGCCTCTCATCTACTTAACAAAGATGGAGATGCCAGAACCTTACCTCATGGAGCTCAGAGTAAGGGAACCACAGCCACTCAAGAGTAAGTAGTTCTCAGGGAAAACTCCAGTCTCCACAGTTCCATCCAAAACTCCTGCCTTACCTGTTCCGGTCCCCTTCCAGAGTCTGGATTGGAGGCGAAGTGAAAAAACTCCTCTGGGCACTGATAAGCCTTCTCTCACTCCCAGAGTGGAGCCAGCCTACCTCCTCTTAGATGAGAACTGGCTTTAAGGCAGCACCACTCTTCCTTTCACTCCTGGCACCAAGCCATGCAGGTTTCCCTCTGCAGGCACAGACACGTGGGAACATACTTGTTTTCACGTGTCTGTCAGCTGAGCCAAAGCAACCATGAAAACAAACTTGAAAATAGCAGAGGAGCTTATAGTCTCCCATGAGTCAGGTGCAGAGAGATCTAGATTGCCTTTTTCCACCCAATTCAACCCAGGGCAAGCAGAGAAACCTGGTCCCTGGTCCCAGTGCCCATTCCAGCCTCTCCCCTATTCCATCAAACCCTAGCTAGCTGGCGGGAGGAGGCTGGGGCTCCCACACATTCTTGTTTGGACTTCTGACACCAGATGTATGGTTTTCCACACATCAAGCAATTTTGCAACACTTAACTTACTCCTGACACTATCCACCTGGAGATCTCACAGGTTAAGAGCTCGGTCCCACAAAACTTTCCCCTCTTCCGATGCCAAATGCAGGTTCAGGTTGTTACCAGGGCTTCCAATATGCCTGGCAATTGAAGGGTCCCACTGCCCCCTCCTTGGGTTCAATTAATTTGTTCGAGTGGCTCACAGAAAAACAGTTTACTTACTAGATTACCAGTTTATTAAAAAAAGATATAATTCAGGGGGGGCACCTGAGTGGCTCAGTCAGGTCATGATCTCACAGCTTGTGAGTTCCAGCCCCAGGTAGGGCTCTGTGCTGTCAGCTCAGAGCCTGAAGCCTGCTTCAGATTCTGTCTCCCTCTCTCTCTGCCCCCTTCCCATCATGCTCTGTCTCTCTCTCCCTCAAAAACAAATAAACATTAAAAAAAAATAAGAAATAAAAAAATAAAAAGGATATAACTCAGGAACAGCCAGATGGAAAAGATGCTTAGGGCAAGGTATATGGAAAGGGGTGTGGACTTTCCATGCTCTCTCTGAGCAAGCCGCTACTACTCACCCAGGACCTCCACCTGTTCACCAACCTGGGCGCTCTCCAAACTCTCTCCTTATGGGATTTTTAAGGAGGCTTCATTACAAAGGCATGATTGATGAAAATCATTGGCCATTAGAGATTGACTCAATCTCCAGCCCCTCTCCCCTCCCCAGAGGTCAGACTGAACCTAAATTACCAATCTCCTAATCACAGGTCTGGTTCCTCTAGCAACCAACCTCCATCCTTAGGAGATCAAGATGTTTTCCAAAAATCACTTCATTAACATAAACTCAGAGGTATGGTTGAAAGGGGATTGTTATATAAATAACAAAAGACATCCATTTCACCTTTATTGCCCTTGAACTATTTCAGGAATTGAGAACAAACACAAATATTATAACAAAAAGCCCCTATGGCTCTTATATAGGAAATTATAGGAGCTATGTCTAGAAACAGTTGATGAAGACCAAATATATATTTAATCACAAATTAGATTTAAGATGTAGAAAGATGGTGAAAGCATCACTCCCACTCCAACGACAAGAAAAAGCCAAATAATCTACATAACTGATATGGTTTGGAGTGTTGGGGTTTGGAGATGACGGCTAAGAAAGAATTCTTGGTATGTCTTCAGTACAAAAAAGGTAGTTTCATTAAAGCACAGGGACAGGACCTGTGGACAGAAAGAGCTGCACTGGGGTTGTGCAGAGGAACCAATCTTATACTTGGGAGTTGGGGAAGGTAAAAGGTACCTGGAGGTTTCCAAACAGACTTTCATATGCTAAAGACACACAGGATCCTAGGGGCCTAGGTATTGTCAAGCTAAGGTTGTTTTTCCCTCTAGCAAAGTATAAACATTAAGATAGTTGGGAGTTCCTGAAAGAATATCATACTCTGCCTATCTCAAATATCAGTCAATGGGCAGTGGGTTATATATTTAATTTTATCTACAGTTCCTCAGCTTTGTTTCTTACATCAAAAGCTGTGACTTTTCTGGGGCGCCTGGGTGGCACAGTCGGTTAAGCGTCCGACTTCAGCCAGGTCACGATCTCGCGATCCGTGAGTTCGAGCCCCGCGTCAGGCTCTGGGCTGATGGCTCAGAGCCTGGAGCCTGTTTCTGATTCTGTGTCTCCCTCTCTCTGCCCCTTCCCCGTTCATGCTCTGTCTCTCTCTGTCCCAAAAATAAATAAATGTTGAAAAAAAAAATTAAAAAAAAAAAAGCTGTGACTTTTCTTGAAGCCATCAGAGAGCTAAGGTTACAGGGCAACCAAGTGGACTGAAATTTAAGGAAAAAAAGGCACCTCCAGGGAGAGATGTAAGGTCTGGCTGGTCTGTGGCAGAGGGAGAATGCTGGGACCAATATACAGGCAGGTAAGTAGAATTCAGGTATAATTTGTAATGAATTACTAAAGGTCTAACATGGGTTAGGGGCACGTGGGTGGCTCAGTCGGTTAAGTGTCTGACTCAGTATTTTGGCTCAGGTCATGATCTCACAGTTTGGGAGTTCAAGCCCCACCTGCACTGACAGTACTGAGCCTGCCTGGAATTCTCTCTCTCCCTCTCTTTCTCTGTCCCTCCCTGCTTGCTCTCTCTCTCTGTGTGTCTCAAAATAAATAAATAAAACTTAAAAAAAAAAAAACAATAATAAAGGTCTAGTGTGGGTTAGCAAGAGCATAGACACTTAGACGTTTTTTCTCCACAGATCTCTGTGGATTGGATGCTCATAAAAAATACTAGGCAGGAGGCCAGAGATAGCCCCTCCGTAGTGCTAGTCTGGAGAAGGAAAACAATCACTACTCCAGGAAAAATACAAAGGTCCACCAGGTGCCCTCTCTAGAATAAAAATCTTTTTTTTTTTTAACGTTTATTTATTTTTGAGACAGAGAGAGACAGAGCATGAACGGAGGAGGGTCAGAGAGAGGGAGACACAGAATCCGAAACAGGCTCTAGGCTCTGAGCTATCAGCACAGAGCCCGACGCGGGGCTCGAACTCACAGAGATCATGACCTGGGCCGAAGTCGGGTGCCCAACCGAGCCACCCAGGCGCCCCTAGAATAAAAATCTTAACACTGCTGGGGAAAGAGTGGCAAAACTCTGCCACTCCCAAGGCAGCTAGGGCAGGGTGAAAGAAAAATAAAACAACCCTTTATTCCTGGGGGAAGGCAGGACATTCTGATCCAGACCATTAATGATAGCCTACCTCTGGGCCAAGAGCAGGATCACCAAAAAGATCCACACCCCTCCCTTTTCTCCCCCCACTCAGATCCAGAAAAACAGGGCCTGCCTAAGACTGAGGCTGAACCAAGACAACAGAGAATCCCTGCTCCCCACCACCAGGTATGCAAGCACCCAGCAACAACAACAAAAAGACCTAAAGCTGAGGGCAAAGCATAAACATTGAAGAAAAACCCTCCCTCCAGCAAACCAATGCTAAGTGCAAGGAAACACCAGAGGAATTTGAAGCCATGTGTGCACCTAAGGTAACCACAAGAACAACAAAACCCAAACCCAACTCAGGATTGATGGAGGGAAGGGGGTAGGAGATGGGCTAGACGGATGATGGGTATTAGGAGGGCATGTGTTATGATGAGCACTAGGTGTTGTATGAAAGTGATGAATCACCGAATTCTACTCCTGAAAATAACTAACTGACTAACTAACTATGATTGGGGCCCCAGACAGATGCTCAGTCTTTTAAGCATCTAAGGCTCTGGTCATATCTCACAGTCAAGAGATTGAGGCCCTCCTCGGGCTCCACGCGGGGCATGGGGCCTCCTTAAGATTCTCTCTCTCCCTTGGGGTGCCTAGGCGCGCAGTCCGTTAAACATCCGACTCTTGATCTTGGCTAGGGTCATGATCTAACAGTTTGTGAGTTCGAGCCCCACATCGGTCTCTGTCCCTCCCCTGCTTACGAGTGCTTGTGAGTGTACTCTCTTTCTCTGTCAAAAAAATAAATAAACTTAAAATAAAAGATACTCTCTCCCTCTGCCCCTCCCCTGCTCGCGTGCGCACATACTCTCCCTCTCTCTCAAAACATAAAAATATAAAATACAAAATAACTATGATTAATACATTAAATGCTCTAATGGAAAAGTTGGGCAGCATACATAAACAGGTGAAATTTCAGCAGAGAGATCAAAACCACAAGAGTCAAAATGGGAAAAAAAGTAAAAACCTAGAACAGTATCAAATGGTCTATGGTAAATATAAAAAAAATACTTTTTGAAAAAAAAAAACTCTTTTGGGGGGCCATTTAATTGCTGTAGAATATAGTTGACTGCCTCAAGTAAAAATTCACTAGCAGTGAATTGTGGATTTATAGCATATATGAAAGTGAAATGTATGACAACGACAGCACAAAGACAACGAAGAATTGGAAATTATACTGTTGTAAGGTTCTTATATGTGAAATAATGTAACATTACTTAAAAAAAACTAAACTAAAGGGGCACCTAGGTGGCTCAGTTGGGTAAGCATCCGACTCTTGATTTCAGCTCAGGTCATAATGTCACAGTTTGTGAGTTTGAGGTCTGTTTTGGGCTCTGGTTTGACAGCACCAGAACCTGCTTGGGATTCTCTCTCTCCTCTCTCTCTACTTCTCCCCCACATGCATTCTCTCCTTCAAAATAGGTAAATATTAAAAACAAAACTAAACTAAAAAGATTAAAAGAAGGGGTGTAAATAACAAGCCAACAGTGGAAATAAAACATAAAAAATACACAAACCAAAAGTAAGTGAACTAGGTCAGAGAAAAATAAATGTCATATTATCACACTTACCTAAAAAACAAAACAAACAACAACAAAGAAAGAGACTCATAACTACAGAAATCAAACTGGTGGTTGCCAGAGGGGAGGGAAGTGAGGGGATAAGCAAAACAAGTGAAGGGGATTAAGATGCACAAACTTCCAGGGGTGCTTGGGTGGCTCAGTCAGTTAAGCACCCAACTCTTAATTTCAGCTTAGGTCATCATTTCACAAGATCTGCACTGACAGTGTGGGGCCTGGTTGGGATTCTCTCTCTCCCCACTTCCCCTCCTCAAAATAAATAAATAAACTTAAAAATAATAAAATAAATAAGACGCAGATGAAAAGTACAGCATAGAGAATATAGTTAATATTGTAGTAATGGTGTATGGTGACAAATGGTAACCACACTTATCGTGGTGAGCATGCATTGAATTGTGGAATCACCATGTTGTGCAACTAACATAATGTTGTATATCAACTATACTTTAAATAGAAATTTTTTAAGAAAGCAGAAAAAAAGACATATGGAACTAATAGAAGCAGAAGACAAGTAGCAAGAAGGAAGATTTTAATCCAACCATCTCAATAATAACATGAAATATAAATGATCTAAACATACCAACTAAAAAACAGATACTGACAGATAAAAATGCAAAACCCAACATGTAGTCTACAAGAAACCTGCTTTAAATATAAAGACATAAGTAAACTATAGGTAAAACGATAGGGAAAAAATAAACCATGCAAACACTAATCAAAAGAAAGATGGAGTAGCTATAGTACCATTATATAAAATAAACTTCAAAATAAGAAATACTGCTAGGGATAAAGAAGTCAATTAATCAAGAAGACAATTCTAAATATTTATTTCCTCCAACAACAAAGTTTCAAAATACATAAAGTGATATATATCTAAAAAGAGAAATACACAAATCTACAATTATAGTTGGAGACTTCAAAGCACCTCTCTCAGTTGTCACTAGAATAGATAGACATAAAATTAGCAAGATCGAGGGGTACCTGGTTGGCTCAGTCAGTAGAGCATTCGACTTTTAATCTCAGGGTCATGAGTTCAAGTCCCACACTGCATGTGGAGCCTACTTTAAAAAAATCAGCAAGATCTAGAAGACCTGAAAACGGAATGTGCCAACAACATAGCTCTTGTCTAAGTAATTATGTGACTTCTGAGAAAAACAAACAAAAACTGGCAACTGCAATAGGGTTTACCTCCATCCAGGAGACGGGGGGCAGGCTAGGGGCAGGAGGCAGCCTTCTAGCAGGAAAAACACTACTTTGGCTCCTCAAATTTCACAACAGAGTATCAACCCTACTATCTACTCTGTTGGTATCAGAGCACAGTTAGGAACCCTCCCTCAGGTGCTACCTGAGGCCTTTAAGACCAATTCCAACCTACTTATCAGGTCCTTATCACTACACCCCCCCACACCCACCCCTACCTCCAACCCCCGCTGTCCCACCCAAGGTCCTATCACACTAAATTCCTTGCAGCTTCCAGAACCTGGGATAGTCCAGGGTTCCTAGAGCCCATCAGACAAACACACCTTTGTTCGTACTGAGCCTCTGCTTCTAACACCCTACTTCTCTCACCTTTTCCCCAACATCCTGGCTGCCATCTTTCTCCACCTATCTCCTTGTGTCTGTAAGGTTTCTAATACATACTTCTGCCTTAGCAGCCACCTCATTCTGTTGCATTTACTTACCTTCACTTCAGTCTCTCCCAACTAGTTAGTAAGTTCCTTGTCTGTTTTTTTTTTTAATTTTTTTTTCAACGTTTATTTATTTTTGCGACAGAGAGAGACAGAGCATGAACGGGGGAGGGGCAGAGAGAGAGGGAGACACAGAATCGGAAACAGGCTCCAGGCTCTGAGCCATCAGCCCAGAGCCTGACGCGGGGCTCGAACTCACGGATCGCGAGATCGTGACCTGGCTGAAGTCGGACGCTTAACCGACTGCGCCACCCAGGCACCCCTCCTTGTCTGTTTTAACAGCACCAAGTACAAGGCCCAGCACAGGCTTGGTACTCAATCTGTGATCACTCCATAAAAATATACCAAGAACAGGGGCACCTGGATGGCTCAGTCGGTTAAGCATCTGACTATTGATTTCAGCTCAGGCCATGGTCTCGTGGTTTGTGAGTTTGAGCCCCACAATGGGCTTTGCACTGACAGCCAGGAGCCTGCTTAGGATTCTCTATCTCCTTCTCTCTCTCTACCCCTCCCCCGCTCACTCTCTATCTCTCTCCCCCCACAAAAAATATAAATAAATAAACACCAAGGACAAAAAATAGCTAAAAGAGAAAATACACAACAAACCCTACTAAAAGTCTAACACCTTGAGCCACCTACTCACCTGCTTGCCAGAACAACAAACAAACAAGGCTTAACTAAATGAAGTGATCATTCAGAGAATTCAGTCTGAGATGGTGGTTCTTACCATTTTGTCAAAGTACTTGTTCTTTAGATGATGAAAGAGGAAAAAACGGATAAAAAGCAACTATGACTACAATAATGGTTTTGAATTCAAGTACATTTAATTAGTTGCCACGGTATCTACATACATTCTCAAAAAGGCAATCCTTATCTGTGAGATGCATTGTTTATCCTATCCCCACAGAAATGGGATGAAAATCAAGGAGCTCATAACTAAGCCACTATCTCCAGCTAAGTAGCCTGGTATCTGGGGGGAAGAGTGTACAACAAAATCTTACCAGATCACCCTCTCTGAACTGGCTATCCTTCTGTCTTCAGTTTTTATCCAATTGATAAGAAAAATCGGTATGTGAAGATCACAAACTATCGGATTCTCAGTCTCTCTCACACAGTCTCTAAAATCACTACCTAAGACAATTTCCATTAAATCATTCAGTGTACCCTATAAGTTCCTATTTTGAAAAACTAGTCTTAAACCCTGCCTGTAAGGGCACAATGCAGTTTTCTAGCAGGTTTTCATACTATTTTACAGGCTCATCTAAGCAGATAATAAAGGAATTCATCAGACCACTAAAACTGCTTCATGAAAACTTAAGCATGAAACTATCACATGCAATTTCAGGGGGAAAAAAGAATCTTTCAGCGTTCAATTACAAGGAATACTTTACAAGCTGGATTTAAAATCTCTTTTACAATGGGTAACTATGAGGGAAAATGCTGTTGAGAAAAATATCAAAATCTTTTTTTTTTTTTAATTTTGTTAACGTTTATTTACTATTGAGAGACAGAGAGACACAGAGCATGAGCAGGGGAGGGCTAGAGACAGGGCAGACACAGAATCCCAAGCAGGTTCCAGGCTCTGAGCTGTCAGCACAGAGCCCGACGCAGGGCTCAAACTCACGAACTGTGAGATCATGACCTGAGCCGAAGTCGGTGGCCCAACCAACGGAGCCACCCAGGCACCCCTCAAAATCTTAACTGTGGTAAAAATATAGAGGACTCTCTTTTCTATACACCTCTGAGCTTTACATATTTTCCACAATTAGTATACATTAATTTTCTTAATGTTTAACTGTATATAATATACACACACATACTTACACTCCTATAAAACAAAAAAGTGATGTGACTCTATATTTATCTTTTTACCTAAGAAAATAGGAAACTCAAGATCCAATTCAGTTCCCAATCACAGTGAACAGATAACCTTACTTTCAACAGTACATGGTATCTATTCTTTTCCATGACTTTGGTTTTCAATTTCTTTTTAACAACCTCATTGCAAGTATCTTTCATTATGAACCACCACAATTACTCTTTAGAAAGAGATATAATTTAATATATATACAATTTATATAATACAGTGTTATATAATTTTTAATTATATATGAGCCATTCTCATCACTAGTATCCTGTTCATAGTGTACAAAAATAACTGAAATTCTTTACAAATCACAAAGATCCAAGAAAGTTAACAGAGGACAGAGCAACAACATTCACCTGTGAGGAAATGAACAAACATCACACTTCCATAAGCTGCCTCATTATGAAGGGTCAGGTATTGAGAAGAAAATGAAGCCTCCACATCAAGGCCTAATTCCACCTGTCTGTCTTGGCCACTTAACCTCTGCAACAAAGAGTAAGAGGCAGCTTATCAAAAAACGAGCCTAATAAGCAGCTGGATATCTCCCTTTGTAAAATGTATGTTTTATATGCCTGGCAGGGACAGCATTCTCAACTGAGAAGTTCCATCACACTCACAGTGGAGTGTAACTGAAGCCACCAGCCCACACATGTGTCAGAGAAGTAGCTCGGTCATCTCAAATCATGCATATCTAGACTGCTGCTGCTCCCGGAGTCCCAGGTCCTGTGAACACTGTTTGCGTCACTTTTGTAGAAACATATCCACATCCTGGAGGCTACAGCAGGAAGCACACAAGACAGAGGTCAGGAAATTTCCTGTACCAAGAAGTGCCAAGGAGATAAGTCACATAACTGGTATTTACTTCTGGTCTGCAACAAAAATATGTCCGAAACCAGAGAGAGAAGAAGAAAGACAGGGAAAAACTGGGTTTGTGGTTTTCCACATACTTGTCAGGAGAGGGAAATCAAATATAAGAACTCAAATGACAGTCTGAGACCAAAGTTGGGAAGCAAAAGCCGTGAGCGCACAACGGCACCTTAGCAAAGTAGGCAGCCTGGGCAGCTTCCTCCTAAGGGCTTCACAGCAAGCAAAGAGAGACGAAAATGAGCTCAGGAAGCACTCAGACTTTCAAAAGTCTGCTGCCCCCAGATCTTCAAATCAGGGAGCAGCTCTCAGAGAAGCACCAGATGGCTGAGCATTCTGCTAACACGATGCTAGATTCGCTGGCAGTGCTTTTTTTCCCCCATCAAGGGCAGAGACTGAATTCTTTTGAACTGTGTCACCAAGCCCACAGCCCAGTGCACACAAGAGGTACTCAAAAACGTCTGTTAAATATTGATTCCTATTTATACCGACCATTACACAACGTGGTACCCACACTGTTTGCCTAGCGCTTAGTGAAGAATTCTCAGAATGTTTTACAAATATCTCTTTCCATTTACAACGTGAGATGATCAAACAAGATGACAGGACATGAGACGGGAGGAGGAGCCTTCATGGCAGCAGCACGCGGTTCCCTAGCCCTGCATGCCCCCCGCCCCCGGACAATCTCGCAGCATCCCAAGCTCTGATCCTGCAGGACATTCTCAGAATCTTGCACGCCGTCTTTCTCGCTTGCAGAGTTTCTCACAGCACAGGCTCGCTTTCTTCCCGTCACGCTCACCCTGGAGCACCTCTCAGTCTCTTACACAGCGTCACACTCGGGGCCTCTGTCGCCAGAGTCTCCCTCTCAGTCTCTCGCACACTCCTGGAACCACCCTCACACGCTCAGAGAATCACCCTCAGGCTCTGGGTTTCACACACACAGCCTCCCACTAGTCTGGGGGGGGGGGGGGTGCCTCACGCACACCGAGTCTCCTTCACACCAAAGTCTCTCCCGTACTGTCAGCATCATCTCACACACACTCGGCGTCATCTTCTCACTCAGGGTCTTTCTTGCACACTCACAGTCACCCTCAGACTCACGGGGGTCGCTCACACACACACACTCACACAGACACAGTCTGACACGCTCAGTCTTACACTCAGGGTTCCCCACACTCCTGGAGCCACCCTCACGCTCGCGGTCCCTCTTACACGCACAGCGTCACCCTCTGGCACGCTCTCACCGCGGCGTCTCTCACGTGCGCTCGCCCGCCCGCCCCGCGCCGGGGTTGGCGGGCCCGAATTCCGCACGCGGCGACTGCGGCGGCGCGGAGAATTCGGCCTCCAGGACGCGGCCCCCGGCCCCGGCCCCGCGTCCCCCGCGCGCCCGCCCGCGGCCCGTTACCTCGCGGTAGCCAAGCGCCGACAGGATGCTCAGTAGCTCGACCGCCACGGCAGCCCGGGCCGCTGAGGCCCCGCCCCCGCCACGTCACGCGCCGCCGGATCGCGACAGCGCGCGCCGCGTCGGGACAGGACGCCTAGTTCCGTGCTGAGTCCGCAGGCGGCGGCGCCTCTGGGCCTGGGGGGCGTCGCGGCGGCCTCAGGGATCAGAAGGCCCTGCTCGGTGTGCCGTCCCAACGTCTGCGTGCACTTGGCTGCCTGTCCCCAGGCGGGCCGTGACCTGGGCCCAACCACCCTCGCTCTAAATGGCCCCCGCAGCCCGTTCCTTTATGGCTGTTGGCCATACAGCTTACACAAGTTGCACTAGATAGCCTCCATACCTCGTTCTCAGCCAACCCCTCCGCTACGCACCCTAGGAAGACACAGACCCAAGACGTTTTCTCCCAAACTCCTAGTTCAGCCCAGCTCCCGCCCATCGAACCGTCAGCAAACACATGGACACTAACTGGCTTCTGTAACCAACCCCCCGCCTCCCTAGGGCTCAGGCTGGGGGACACTTTTTGATCCTTATCTTGTCTGACCCTACTGACACTCTCTTGGGGGAGCTGCACCCTCCTATCCTCTTCCTCTACCTCGGCTGCTGCTTCACCATCTCCTTCTAGGGGTCTTTTCCTTCTGGTAGCTCTGGGGCTCTTCTAGGGTCTCTCTGACCTCTTGGACAGCTGAGCCTTCCCCCTTAGCTTCCTGTCCACAACCTCAAGACATAGCTCTCTCCTGGGCCATGGAGTCATTTCCCACAGACACGTGTTTACACCTGCACATCCTATAGTTTGAGACTGACCATACCCAATCTCCTGCTCTGCATCACCCAATGACGCAGCCAGAGATGGGCAGCACCCTGGAAGCTTCCTCCTCCTGCCCCCCAAAGACCTGCAGGTTTTCTCATGGTTTTCTTCTCCCCAGTTATAGTAGCCTCCCAATCCCTACCCTGCTCCCTCTAACCCATCCCCATAGGGTAGGGATTGCTCCTAAAATACACATGGGAATGACTGTATCTCCTCTGCCTAAAAACACTTCCATTCTCCTATAGACCTGAGACAGTGATCCTTGAAGGACCCTCATTGCTACTGCCCTCCTTGTGCTCTCTGCTTGGAATACCGTCCTTTAGTGTGAATGAGAGTATGTGCATATTTGGAGTCTTTAGAATCTGACCCTTTGTCCCCTGGATCCATTCCTTCTGCTTCTCTGGCCAGGCAAAGTAAGAACTCTGCTCATATGTGTCACTCGGTGGCAGCCAGTCCACTTACCCTTGCAACAACCACATACATGACCTGCCAGCATCCAGATCTCTGGCTCTGCTCACACCCAGTTATAACAACCCACCATCTGAAATCCCATTATGCACCAAACACCGAATTGGATGTTCTCCAGCACCATCAGTGTTCCTCAGGACCACCCTGCAGGATACATTTATTCGGCCCCATTCTGCAGATAAGCAAGCTGAGGCTCAGAAAAGTTGGGAGACTCCGTATGTAGTAGCCTGGAGCTGGTAGAACTCAGATTTGGACTCCAGTAGCGTGAACTATAGCCTGCTATGACTCCATGCCCTCTCTCGGCAGCTGTGAAATCCAACATGGCAGTGGGGCTGAAACAGGTCAGGGGTGAGTAGGCAGCTGTAAGGCCACCACAAGGGGGAGTAGGGGATGGTGGCTGTCAGGGCAGAGCTGGGAGTCAGGCTGGGCAGGACCTGGAGGTAAGGACCTTTTGTGTTGTCATCCTTTCACCAAGGCCAGCAATTACAGCTGGACCTGTGTATCCCTTGGCACCCTCCCCCTCTTTGGGCCACATTTCTTCCAGGTTTTGCCAATAAATAGTGCTGTGAGAGGGTTCAGAGTGCCCTCTAGTGGCCCAGGGTGTATTGAAGCCTGAAGCCCAGGCTGGCCCAGGGCAGGAACTGGGGCTCTCACCACCCCACTGCCGCCAACCCCCACTCTGGGCTCTGCACCATAGAATTAAGGCTTGGATGCCATCCCTATGCATGTTTCCCTGTCTCTGGCTCTGTTTCTCTGTCTTTATCCATCTCCACTTGGTTCCCAGTGTTGTTCCTTGTCTCTGTCCACACCTAGTCTCAGCCTAGTCTCTCCTCTTCTGTCAGTCTCTGTCCCCAGAGAGGGACAGACAGTGGGCAAACTGAAGAAACAAAGAAGAAGGATGGCATCCTAAAAAGAACTCTAGGGTCAAAAGACACTGAGACCTGAAAGATGAGAGAGGACAAAAAGGCTGGGAACGAGAGTCCAGCCAGGGTGACCTGCAGGATCGTCCTCAGCCCCCAGCTGTGGGGCAGCATGTGGGGTTTATACACCAAGCAGGAGTAGAGGGAGGCAGGACGCTACCTCTCTAGCGTCTTCACCCCTCCACCCCTCCATTACCTCCCTCTTTTCATGCTCAGAAGACACTCTAAGCCAGGGCACTTTACAGCATCCAGAGTATTTTTATTGCCAGAATCAAGGTACAGCCTGCTCAGAGCCCCAGTACGGAGCACACCACTCAGGAATAAAAGGAGGGAGATGCTGGGTATGTTCACAATACAAAAAAATCCAGCTCCACAGAAATCTTGTGGGAGAGCAGCACAGTCCAGCCTGACTGTGGCTCTGGGGTCCCATCCTAGAGGTTAGACTCAAGTCTTGGCCTAGAGCCATTGACCACTTGGAGATCACTGCCACCAAGGCAGATCCAGATTCTTTATCCCTGCTATTATAGGGAGATCCATGCAGCACCTCTGGAAAGGAAGGAAATTACCAGGGGAGCCCCAGGGCACCTGGCTCTTTCAGGGGCGACTCAAGCTTCTGGGTTAGTCTCTGCAGACTAAACACCACTGAGCTGCCTGGTGGGAGTAGGTGCTGGGCAAAGTGGGAAAGAGTCCTACCTCCTCTCAGCTCTGCACCAGCCCACACGGGTGCTAGAAAAACCCTAGGGCTGGGTGGCAACGTGGTGGTGGATTTAGCAGGGATACCCCGAGCTGCCTTAGCTGCTTCCTTGAGTTCTCTTTCTTCATGAATACCTAAAAGGCCATGGCACTGGCCCTGCTCTCATCCTTGAACCACATTCCCAGAGGGAAGGGAGCCAGCATCAATACTGTGGGTAACAGCCCAACCACAGGAGTCAAGGCTCCTGGAACGCAGCCCCCAAGAACTAGAGGGCCATATGCTGCCCAATCCTGAGCTAGGCTGTTCTTGGAGGTGAGGGAGGTAGGAGTGAATGTCCCAGGACCTGGGAACCATGGAGAACACAACTCGCCCCTGCCTGCAGGAGGAACCAGGCTGCCTCCAGAAAGCCACAGTCAAGCTGCTGAGCAACTAGGCCACAGGGAAGCCAGCAGCTCCAGCCACCCACAGCCACTACCAAGCCTACCTGTGGCCAGTGTGTGGGAAGGATCCCCTAGGGACCAGACCATCCCTGGGACCTTTAGGGACAGGAACCACACCTCAGTAATATCCCCCACAGGAAGGCTAAGGGGCCAGGGCCCAGTGGGTAAATGTGAAAAGGCCACAGGGGTAGGAGAAACAAATGACCCCTCAGTCCAGGATTGAGGCCAGGTGCCAGCCAGTCCACCTGCGGAGCCAGTCCTGAGGTCACAGCAATTCCATCAGCAGCAGCAGCAGCAGCAGCAGCAGCAGCAGCATTCTTTTCAGCAAGGATCCCTCAAGTGAGTCCAGACTATTTCTTCTTTCCTCACATCCACAGAGAAAAGGATAAGAAACAGCACTTCCCAATGGCAGATATTTCACAACCCCAGACTGAGGACATTAGACAGTCAGTCACAAACTGCTAACCTTACGGGCCATGGTAGCCAAGAGAAGCAGCTGTGGCCACGCCATCCCACAGCCCTGCCTGGCACAGGAATCAGGGCCCAAGAAGCACACGTTTCAGATAGGCGAGGGTAGTGGTGTTGGCCAGCATCTCGATGTGCTCGCTGCCCGGGAGCGCCTGCAGTGACACTTGGTGCTCCTGGCGGCTGCGCCAGGCCTGGCACTGCAGGGCGCTCTGCAAGTTCACAGTGCCGTCGCCATCACCAAAGCAGATTTTGGGATCACGGTCTGGGAAGCTCTCATAGTAGAAGGAGTCTGGCGTGGGGACACCAGTGCCATAGAGGCAGTGCAGCGGCACGCCAGGGGGCACTGTGGCTTCGACCAGCCCCTCCGTGTCCTGCCGCATGAGCCATCCATCTTTGAAGCCAATGTCCTGGAAGAACTGGCGGTAGTCCCGCAGTGTGTAGTTGGCTGTGGGTGTACGCACGAAGATCTTCTCAGGGGACCAGGTATAGTTGTAGGGCAGCAGCCAGCTGGTGGAGACGGCAGACCGCTGCTGCTCCCGAATCTTCAGGGGCCCAATGACTGGGATCCGATTGTTGTCTCCTGCAGGGAGATGGCTTTCTCAGTCTGTGCTCAGGACAAGCTGGCAGGGCAGCACGGTCCCCACCAGGCCCCCCGCTGGGCCCCAGTCAGGGGCCCAGTCAGCACTCCAGCACCTCTACACTGTCGTCCTCATTATAACTCCCCCACAGTTCCCTTTATTTTTGCTCTATCTGGGAAGCACACCGCCATGACTTGTTTCTTTCCTTTTGCATTTCCTCACCAGAGGTTTAGGCAGCACATACCCACAAGGTGATTCATTGTGTAAACAGTACCCTCCTCTGAGCATTTCAGGCTTGTGGGCACTGACCTTGTGGAAGGTGAATCAGCAGGCTGTCAGTCCAGGGACACATTCATCTTTCTCTTTTCTTACACTGAGTTACAAAAACATTTTTCTTTTCCTAGGCTCAGACCTGCAGCCAGCCATCCCTGGTCGTACCCCACTCTCCTACGTGTCACTGACCTGGGCAGCCAGGCCTTCGGGAGACACAGCAGGAGGCGAGGCTGCAGGCAGAGCGAGGGTCCTTCTCACACAGGAATGCCAACAACACAGAGCCAGGGAGGCCTCTGAGGAGTGAGCCAGAACTTGGAAACAGGGGCCCTCTGACCTATTCAGGACCCTGGCCATCCATCAACCCACCTTCTGACTGACCAACAGACTTTCAGCTCTGCCTTGTGAGATCTGGCTGTAGGACCCCTGAGGAAAGGAAAGCCCCTAGCTAGGGGTCCATGACTACCACCCCACCCCCTACCCTACCCCTGATCCAGACTGCCGGGACCTGACAGAACAGTTTCCCAGAATCTGAGGCAGAGATCTAAGGAGACTCACGGGGAAGCTCTGAAAGGCTGAGACCTGAACCTCACCACGGTTCCCTGTCTCAAATTCACGCAGGCCCACATCTGTCCTTTTAGGTCCAGGTTGGACAGAGTAGATGGCTGTCATGAGTCCTTGTTATATCCGGACTTGTTGTCCAGCCAATCCAAGGTCACTACCGGGAGAGGCACTGTGTCTGACCTGATTGCAACCATCAGTTGTCCAGCAAGTAGGTCAGGCAGTGTTGATGACATGAGGAAGAAAGTTCCTCAGACGCTTGGCATAGTGGCTCGTGGCTCCTAAAATGAGGGGCCACGGGTTCAATCCCAGTCCTAGCAGAGGGAGGAAAGCCCCATGGCTATAGCTGGCAGGCTCTGATAGCCCTGAAAAGGCAGGTGGATTGGGGAGAAACAGGGAAGGAGGTGACTTTGCCAACTGCCAGGCAAGCAGGCCCAAAGAAATCTGCACCTGCTTCCTCCCTGTGTTACCCACAAAGGCTCTCCGCTGCCACAGATGGACGTATGACTCACAAACAGCAAACTGGAGTCCAACCTTCCTTCCCTGGGGCAAAGGTGGGCATGAAGAAGGAAAGATGAGGGTAAGAGAAAGGGAGAAGGCTCCCTCAAAGAACTTTGGGTCAAACCAAGTTAGGCCAGCCAGGCCAGAGCATAGTGTACATGTGTACACATGTGCACAAGCAAATACCTGAGTGACCAACAGTTGTGCCATTCCGTGTACATGCCGCAAAAAAAACTCACACAGATAACAAGAGCCATCCACTAGACAGATGAAATTAATTAATGATAGATCCTCTTTTGGAAAAGGAGATGTTTAAAAAAGCATCCCACTCTGGAGAAGAGACATGAGGGTGGCCCAGGAGGACACTGTAGAAGGAAAGAGAGGGCACCATCCCTGACATCAGCCCCCCAAACTGGGTCAGGCAGGGTCTTACCTGAGGCCAGGACACGCAAAGTCTTGGCCACGCCCCCCCAGGGCGCACCCAGTGCCACAAAGGCACGGATATACTTGTTCTTCCAGGCCTGTGGCTGCCGCTGCAGAAAGTAGAGTGTGTACATGTTGCCCATGCTGTGGGCAACCAGCACCACAGGGCCCCCATACAGCTGATGCATCTCCTCGATCATCTCCCGGAGAGCCAGGAAGTAGGGCCCGTTTTCATCTGTAGGCCAGAGCCAGGCGGTGGTCAGGAAGGAAGGGTCCTGGGGCCTGAACCATTGAATGTTTTTCAGGCCAGATCCAGGACTAGGCAGGTGGGGAAAATGCTAAAATCCAACTGGGAGTGGTCTGGTTTTCCCTCCTTTTCCAGGAAAGGAGGAAATGTAAGAGGTCCTTTCCCCCTCCTCAGCCTCATTATCTCTCCCCAGGGCTCAGAGGCCCAGAAATCCTAGGGTGAGGGGTGGAGAAGGACAGGACAGATTGACCAGTGGTGGTAGCTGTGACTGCTAGGCTAGACACCAGAGGCCCTGGGGGACAGGGGAGAGCCCAGGGCCCCTGGGGGCTGTGACCTCCTCATCCCCACCTCCTAAGACCTCAGAGAGGAAGCAAGAGTGACCACTTACTTGGGGCTCGGCGCCAGTCGTAGGGGGCCCCCCGGACATCCTCACCCCGTGTGTAGCCCCAGCCCACAAGACTCTCTACCATGGTATGGAAATAGGAACCTGTAGACAGAAATGTATGAGAATTGTAGAAAGGACAGCCAGTGCCAGCCACCCACACCACACCCAACAAGGAGACTGTGACATCTACTGTAGGAAGATCCCTGAAGGAGTGCTATAAGGCTCTGCGCCTACACTGATTAGAGACAGTATACAGGCTCATTTCAAACTAATAGCATTCCTCCCACTCTAGGAATACAGAACTTCCAGCCCCATTCCCTGGAGGGCATGAGGAAGGGCTACATACCCACACTGCTTCTGCTGGGGTCCAGGAACTCCAGTGAGAAAGTCTTCCCAAAGCCAGGAACACGCACATCTACACCATCTGGAAACTGGGTGGCCCGGGATGTTCTGTTGTAAACCAGCCTGTCAGGGGTGGGGGTGGGGACATTGAGCTGGTGATCCAGAGATGACACTGAACATGGTGTGTCCTAATACTTCCCTGTATCCTAAGCCACACTCCCTTACTATTCTCATGTCTGATAAGAAGTATATAAAAAGTAACAAACTTTATAAAGCACAAATCAGAGTAACCAAGTCCAACAGAGGACCCCGAACAAGACTCATTCCAAAGATTAAACCCAGGGCCCCTGTCAAGGCAATATTTTCTTCTCCTCAATGTCATCAACCTCAGAATGCAGGTCTTGGATTTGGTTGGAAAAGGGAAGTACCAGGCCTGGCTCTGCCATCAACATCATGCTTGACCCAAAAGGCAGGTAGCCTAATCTTACAGGCTCCCATTCCCCATCTCCATGAATTTAGCTCCTACCACCCACCACAATACATCACAGGGCAAAGGAGATGGTAAGTGCAGCATACAGACCCAAACAGAGAAACCACCACCTTAGGGCCTGAACACCTGTGGCTGTTGTGTGGGTGGGTGGGCAAGGTCTGGAAAAATGATGGGACAGGGTGGTGGGAGACAGAAGGAAAGCTTTGTACTAGGCCAGGAACTTGGTTCTGGCCTCCCTGATACCAAGGAGGCAAATGTGCCCAAGAAAACACAGGTGGCTAGACCTGAAGTCCTTGGTGGTCCTGAGTCCTAATCCCCATAAGATCAGCCACAGAAAGCTGACCAAGATACCCAATATAGACCTAAATAATAGGTCCAGGGGGCCCACTTTCTCTAAGGTGATCTGTAGATTATCCCTACAGAAAAGTGTTGAAAACTTTCTACAAGGACAAAGCAGCTCTGTGCCAGATGAAAGTCTAAACAAGTCAGATGTCCCATGAAGGTAGACAAGCCACTCTCAGTATCAGCCTGCACCTCCGATTGGCAGTACCTGAGACCACGTCTCTGGTGTAAAAATAGAATTGCAGATCAACAGCCCAGAAATAACCCTGATCACATACAAAAGAGGAAAGAGTCAACAAAGCAGGCATCAGAAACAACAGGGAAAGGCAAGGCACCTGAAGAACTAACTAATATATCTCCAGAAAAAAAATTTTAATTTGTGAGACTCCATTCAGCTCAAACATTTACTGAGCACCAATTTGTTCCTGGTTCTACCGCTATAAAGATAAACGAAATATACCTTCTTTCTCTGCCCCTCTGCTGCTTGCACTCTGTCTCTGTCTCTCTCTCTCAAAAATAAATAAACATTAAAAAAAAAAAAAGATAAAAGAGATATGCAACCTCTGCCTTCAGCGAGCTGTCTTAGCTCGGGGTCACATAATTCTGGGTTCAAATCTTGATTCTGCCACTCATTAGCTGAGTGACCCTAGGCAACTTTGTAACCTTTTTGAGCTTCCAAGTTTCCTTATCTGTAAACAAGGTTGAAAACAGTACCTGTTTCATAGGGTTGCTGTAAGACTAAATGAAAGAAAGTATGTAGCACAGGCTGTGCCTATATTCAATAAGTGATAATTTTCAATACAGTATTATTTTATTATCAGGGAAACATCCTTGGAAACAAAGTTTGGCAACTGATAAGGATTAAAGGGAATAGACATGTGGCATGGAAGAAGGAAAGGTTAAGAGTTCTGGGGGAGTGGCAGGGGAAACTTTACAGAGGGACCAGGCTCAGGTTTTAAAGGGTGAATGGGGGGCAACTGGGTGGCTCAGTCGGTTAAGTGTCTGACTTCAGCTCAGGTCGTGATCTCAAAGTTTGTGAGTTCGAGCCCACATCGGGGTCTGTGCTGACAGTGCAGAACCTGCTTGGATCCTCTGTCTCTCTCTCTCTCTCTCTCTCTCTCTCTCTCTGTCCCTCCCCTGCTCACTCTCTCCTTCTCTCTCTTAAAAACAAATAAACATTAAAAAAAAAAATTAAAGAGTGAATGGAGGGAATTTATCAGGCAAAGGGTATAGAGCTAGATTCCAGGCTGAAAGTATAAAGACATGGAGACATGGTATGTCCCAGGAGGAACAAGAAGTTGAGGGGCCAGTGAGTGGTCAACTCAGAGGCAAGGGAAGGGATGGAGGCCACGTTGAGGCTATGAATAGGGGCTGAAGCATAGAATCCACATGTAAGGGGGTGCCTGGCTGGCTCAGTCAGTAGAGCATGCAACTTTTATATCAAGGTTGTGAGTTTGAGCCCTACGTTGGATGTAGAGATTATTTAAAAATAAAATCTTCTGGGATGCCTGGGTGGCTCAGTTGGTTGTGCGTCCAGCTTTGGCTCCGGTCTTGATCTCACAGTTCATGGGTTCAGGCCCCACATCGGGCTCTCTGCTGCCAGCACAGAGACTGTTTTGGATCCTCTGTCCCCGCGCCCCCCCCCCCCCACCTCTCTCAGCTCTTTCCCTGCTCACTCTCTCAAAAATAATAAATAAAAAAAATAAGTAAAATCTTCTGGCCAACTAATCTTTGACAAAGCAGGAAAGAATATCCAATGGAATAAAGACAGTGTCTTCAGCAAAAGGTGCTGGGAAAACTGGACAGCGACATGCAGAAAAATGAACCTGGACCACTTTCTTACACCATACATAAAAATAAACTCAAAGTGGATGAAAGACCTAAATGTAAGACAGGAAGCCATCAAAATCCTAAAGGAGAAAGCAGGTAAAAACCTCTCTGACCTTGGCCACAGCAACATCTTACTCAACACCTCTCCAGAGGCAAGGGAAACAAAATCAAAAATGAACTATTGGTACCTCATTGAAACAAAAAGCTTCTGCACAGCGAAAGAAACAATCAGAAAGACTAAAAGGCAACTGACAGAATGGGAGAAGATATTTGCAAATGACATATCAGATAAAGGGTGAATATCCAAAATCTATACAGAACCTATCAAACTCAACACTCAAAAAACAAATAATCCAGTGAAGAAATGGGCAAGACATGAATAGACACCTCTCCAAAGAAGACACCCAGATGGCTGACAGATACATGAAAAAATGCTCAACATCATCATCATTCGGGAAATACAAATCAAAACCACAATGAGATACCACTTCACACCTGTCACAATGGCTAACATTAACAACTGAGGCAACAACAAATGTTGATGAGGATGCAGAGAAAGAGGATCTCTTTTGCACTGCTGGTGGGAATGCAAACTGGTGCAGTCACTCCGGAAACAGTATGGAGGTTCCTCAAAAAATTAAAAATAGAACTACCTTATGACCCAGCAGTTGCACTACAAGGTATTTATCCCAGGGATACAGGTGTGCTGTTTCGAAGGGGCACGTGCACCCCAATGTTTATAGCAGTGCTATTCACAATAGTCAAAGTATGGAAACAGCCCAAATGTCCATCGATGGATGAATGGATAAAGGAGAATTGGTGAGTATATATACAATGGAGTATTATCAGCAATCAAAAAGAATGAAATCTTGCCGTTTGCAACTATGTGCATGGAACTAGAGAGTATTATGCTAAGTGAAATTAGTCAGTTAGAGAAAGACAAATATCATATGACTTCACTCATATGAGGAATTTAAGATACAAAACAGATGAACATAAGGGAAGAGAAGCAAAAATAATACAAAAACAGGGAGGGGGACAAAACATAAGAGACTCTTAAATACAGAGAACAAACAGAGGGTTACTGGAGGGGTTGTGGGAGGGGGGATGGGCTAAATGGGTAAGGGGCATTAAGGAATCTACTCCTGAAATCATTGTTGCACTATATGCTAACTAACTTGGATGGAAATTTAAAAATCAATCAGTCAGTTAATTAATTAATTAGAATCTTAAAAAAAAAAAAAAGAATCCATGCATAGGGTGTAAAGCACAAGGCATGAACTAGACAGAGTAGAGCCAAGAGCTGCAAGAAAGGGAGGAAGAAAGTTCTGTCTCCGAGAGTACAGAGGTGGTGCTGACTAGACAGGGGAAATGAGAAGGGCAAGAGGTCAATGACCTCAGGGTCTGTTGAAGCAGGGATGAGACAGAAATAGGTTCTAGAAATTTCTTTAGGCTCGGTGAGCAGCACCCCATCTGTACCCCAGCCCCCACCTGATGTTGTCGATCCAGCAGTCAATGATGACAGGTAGCAGCAGCTCGAGGTTCAGCCAGAGGGTGAAGTAGCTGTCCGTCCTCTTGGAGCAGAGGTAGTGTACGACCGTTGGCTTGTCCAGCTTTGCCTCCAGCTGGTTGCCCAAATCACCAGGCACTGCAGGGGGACACAGAACAGTCATGAGGCCCTGGACCGGCAGGCTGGAGATCCTTGAGACTTGAACCCAAAGGCCTCCTACTATAGCTGTCCCAGGCTACAGAGTAGGCCCTTGTTTATTCAAAGGAATGGCAAACAGGACAAAGCACTGGGCCACTTAACTAACCAAAACTGAATCCAGAGAAGGCACTCTAGGACAGGCTTGTGGACGGGGGTGGCAATGAACAGAAACACAGTTGAGAGAAGTTCATAATGGTACCTGCCAACCTCTTGAGAGCCCAGTAATCTTCCAGAGGGCAGATCATCTGGAGGGCCCTAGGCTCTCAGCACACCTGGACCCTGTGTCAGAGATGGCTACCCTGAAACAACACAACAGTCCAGCCACAGCCAGGTAGGGGAGGGTGTGACAAGGCCCAAGGATAACTTCTCTCTGCCCAAGCCAGTCTAGTCAGTCTATACACACAGAGCCCTCAGGCCCTTGTGACACTCAAACCCATCCCCATGGCTTCATCACCCAACATTCAAGGCCCTTCCCAGAATATTGTTCCCATTGACCTTTCAGGCCTCACTTGGTTCTACATGCCATGCTCTTGCATCTTCCAAGCATATCACCATTTAGGATCCATGATCACTGAGTGAACCATCAGCTCTTGGCTCTCCTGGGCATTCTTTGGGTTCTACAAACCTAGCCCTGCACAGGGCATGCCCTCCCTTTGCATCATCTCACAGTGTCCTCAGGACAACCATGAGATGCAGTTCACCTCCCTTAACCTCCAGTTCACCTGCGTTCACCTCCCTTAACAACACAGATGCAGAAATGGGGAGTCCTCAGCATGACAGTGCAGAGACCTTGGTCACTGTCTCCAGCAAAGAGGAAATGGCTAAAGGAGGAAGTCACCAGATTTGCTGTGCCTGAATGCTCTTTGTCCTGGATAGGCTGTGTGGCCTCTAAAAATAGCAGTGGTCATTTCCTAAGCCCCTTTTTGCCTAAAACTAGGACAAAAGACATCCATATAACTTTCACCTCAAATAACGCTGGGAGAGAACATCCTTACTATGCTCACTTTACAGATGAGGAGACTGAGGTTGGGGTAGATATGACTTGTTACAGTCCTCCACCAGCCCAAAGTCTTCTGTATCACTTCTTTGGTCTCTACCACCAATTTGGGTCTCACTCATAGAAGGTGGTCACCCTTGGAGGCTGATCGTCTGATGGTCCCTGCTGTGTGTCCAGGAACAGCTCCTCCACTGCCCACCATGGGGTTTCCCAGGATTAATGCCAACAGCTTCACTCTCTGAGAAGCTGGGCAGATTAGGATTCTGTGACTCTGGCTGTGGCGTAAGGCTCCTCTGCTGTGACCTAGGATAAGCAAGAACTGAACTGAATGAATTGAGTATAGTTAGCATCAACCCAAGCAAAAAGGCTGCCACACATCAGGGACCCCATCAGGGACCACACATTTCCCGATGTCACACCCTTCATACTCAGAACTCCTTAGGCCTACCCATGACTTCTTGTGTGCTTACAGGATAAAGTCTAGATGAGCCAACCAGTCACAAGCCCTGCACAATTCACTCCTCCCCTAACTCCATTCCAGACATCCTGGATTGCTTACCTCTCTCCCTCTGAGATGTAATTTCCTCTGCCTGGAACTCTCTCCTGGCCTCACCTATAGCCACATTCTCCAGGCAGCCTTCCCTAACTGCATTGGTAGACTCTTTGTGCTTACCCAATACAGACCTCATCTCTAGGGATCCCTGTAAACTTAGGGAACACAGGGCCTAGTCTGCCCAAATCCCATGGTGAACCTGAACCCAGCATCCCCCTGGAGTATTTCCTGGCCTAGAACTCCTGGTGGGAACCCCCAGGGACCACATTGTCAGCCAACCCTACCCTTCTGTGATCTGCATCACCCCCATTAAAATACCCCCATCAGAAAGAACATGGGGGTCATGCTGCAGCACACTCAGTATGTGACATATACCTCAGCATGTCTCTGCCCTTATGAATCCTAGCTGGCCACCAACTCAATGCTTGAATGAGGCATCCAAGGCCCCCAAGACAGAGAAATCTCATCTCTGCCCACCACCACAAGGAAACACGGTGGTTCCTGTATAATTACAGGGGCCAGGGCCAAGGGGTTGGCCAGGAAGGTCATCTAGACCCAACATAGCCCAGTCCAAATTGGTCTGGAAAGGGTAAGATGCTCCCTGACATCTGTTCATAGCCATTGTCCCAACCCTTACCTCTGTCTTTAGCCATCCTCAGATTCCCTTAGGCTTCCTCCCTCAGGCCAATGCCACCCATTTGGTAAGTTGGGGAGGGGGGTGTCTTGGTGGCAGGATAGGAGAGTCATTCTTTCCCCCAAAAGCTTCCTTTCAATAATGCCTCCTGAAACACATGGGGCTGGAAGAGTCGAGAGAGACAGCCTCCTAGTCATGCCCAAATCAACAATTGAGGACCCTGGAGACCAACTCCGAGAACACCCTATCCCCCCGCCGACCCTCAGGAGTGGGGCCAAAGGATCTCGGTCTCTCCAGCTAAAAAATGGACATAAAGCGAGGCAAAGCTTGGGACTGACGTAGATAGCAATACTGATAGACAAGAGAACAGCAGCCCTCCCATTTACCCCATATTCTACAGGGGAAGGTGAAGAGAGGTTGACCACACCCGCGCCCAGCATGGCGAGAGGTGGACGGACGGAACCAGGTGACAAGACAGACAGTCATATGCTCCCCCACCCCACGCTTAGAGCACAGCAGATCTGGAAGACGGCTCCGCCCGCACCCCGTCCTGCCGGATGCACGAGCAAACGGACCCACGACTGTACGCGCGCCTCACCCAGCACCACAGGAGGGGGACGTCCGACTGGGAGCGCCGGGTCTACGAGCAGCAGGAGGAACAGGAGGCCACCCAGGAGCAGCGCCGCAGAGTAGGGACAGAGGCGAAGACCCATTGCGTGCCACGGCCGGTACAAGTCCAAGGTGCGGATTCAGCGCCCTGGGGGGGCGCCTAGGCCGGGGCGGCGGCGACGAGCTTAACCCCCCCGCCCGCAGTAGACCACAGCCGCCGGGCCAATCAGGATCCATCTTCCCCAAACGGCCTGCCAATAGGAACTCGCCGCCAGACACGTCCCTCCCGTTTGGAGCTCGCTGCCTCGCCCCTGCGGATCCCCTGCCAGCTCCTTGGACCTTGCTGCGCGCCGAGCGCATCGATCGATCCGGGCTCAGCCTGGCTTCTCTGCCCTGAGTCCCCGACCGGTCGCACCCAACTCGCCGCTGCTGGAGACCCAGCACAGCTTTGAGTGTCCACAATCCACGCTGCGCAGCCCGATTCCTGGTGCGTCCCTGCTTTGGGATCTGGAACGGGCTGGGCCGAGGGAGGATTCAGGGTCCAGTGCTTGCAGCTGCTGAGAAACCCTGGTCAGAGCAAGAAGAAGGGGAGAAGTGAGTCTCGGAAAGTTCTTGGGCCTTAGGGGACCGGGAGCTGACCAGGACCTTTGTGGAAACCCTACACCGGTTCTATACACCCTGTTCCGATGTCACCTGGGTTCAGGCAACGGGTTCAGGGACCCCCCTATGTCTGTCCAGGGTGTAGGAATAGGGGCAGGACAGGTCGAGGCTAGGTCAATGTGTTTCGTTTCCGAGTGAGAGGTCTCCCCTCCTGTTTTAGTTGCGCGCAGTATGGAGCCACAACATCAGACTGAGCGGTACTCGCGCCCAGTTGAAAGTGGGTTTGAACCTCAACCTTGCACCATGGCCCATCAGCAGATTTCCCAGCAGAGCAGGGCAGGGACTTCGGAGTCCACCTCCCATCCCAGGCAAACTGGGGATCCAGAGAGGGCAGAGGCTCCCTGCTAGAGGAATCAGAGGTGAACAAAGTGGGTAGATCCGAGGGCTGGCAATACGGCCAGCACCATGGGTCACCCTATGATAGGGAGACCAGCATGTTTGGAAACTGGAAGACTTGATCCTCCACACACCTCCTCCTGAGGGTTAGACAACACCCTGATCATCCCCTGGCTGGTCTCAAGACCTCTAGCCCACCCATTCCTTCCTTCCTTCCTTCCTCTTGGTCAATGGCAACACTTTCTAGCCTTTCAGAGTGCTGCTAGTAGTCACCATTTTGGCCTGCCCTTCTGTGTTCTTATAACATTGGTGGTTGGAGTACCTTACTTTTTTTTTTTAATGTTTTTAATTTATTTTTGAGAGAGAGATTGCACAAGTTGGACAGAGGGAGAAAAAGGGGAACAGAGGATCTGCAGCAGGCTCTGCGCTGACAGCAGTGAGCCCAATGTGGGGCTTGAACTCACAAACTGCGAAATCATAACCTGAGCTGAAGTCGGTGAACGGTGAAATCATGACCTGAAGCGAAGGCGGATGCTCAATCAGCTAAGCCACCCAGGTGGCCCTAGAGTAGCTTACTCTTTTAAGGTCCACCTATCTCCCACCTCAGGCCCTGGCAAGGACCCAAAACTTCTGCCTCCCTCCATCCTAGAACCCAGAAGAGGGGTTGCCAAGGACCAATCTGTTGCAGGCCCACGGTGGGAGACCATAGAGATCATTTTGTCAGTACTAGGGACAGGCAAGAGTCCACGGCCAAGAGTTAAGTGAAGGGAGGGTAGGCATCAGGATGGCCTGGGTTGCTTTGGACTTTGGATAGTCTGAATGTCTTGTCAACCCAGCAGCCTCAGGTGACCATGGACCCTTCACAGGGTGGCCCTGTCCTCTGGAGCAGTTCCGTGGCGCCCCAGTCCCACAGACCTTGCAGATGATAGGAACCATGGCCATCGGGGAGAGGATGTTAAGGCCTAGTCACAATGATCTGTGCTGGCACTGTGGAGAGGAGAGGAGTCAGAAGGTAAGGGTCTCCCTTTCTCACAATGACCCTGTCATCCACATGAACCTCCTGGCTGCAGAGCTGGGTTCATCCTGGACTTTAGATACTTCCCTGATCCTCAGACCCACAACCAGGTGGTCACCAAGTCTTGCCAGCTCTACCTTCCCAATGCCAAACTTTCACCCCCAAAGTCGCCTCCTTGCTGATATCCCAATTTATGCCCTTATTCCTATGGATTTCTCTCCCTGTGTCAGGTTGTCATCATTAAACATTAAATCAGGTCCATCACTGTCTGCCTAACCCCACACATAATCCTCCTACTGCATGCATCATATGCATCTCAGTCATAATGAGTGAGGACCCTGCAGGGGACTCTGACCTTTTCCCCCAACTTCCACCTCCCCTCTCTCCCAGATCCCTCATCTCCAGCTTCAATAGCTCGTTGGATCTATTCATCCTTGCATAAGACAACTGAAAAATCCCTCAAGTTACCAATAGTTATTTGGGTAAAGATTTTTTTTTATGGCTTCAAAGGTTTGTTTTTTGCCTTACTGATACAGTATAAAAGGGGAAAGAATTCAGAAACTATTTCCTAAAGTAGATGAATGATACAAATGTTAGTGTGATGCTGTACACTTCAGTTTTATACAGCAAACTGTTCCAACTGTCAGCTTATGGGTGAGCTAGCAAGAAACATTACATGAATTAATTTTAAGATGTAAGCATATTTACATACTTGCTTATTTAGTTTTGAAAATCTAGTGTTCTTTACCCCGTGGCAGTCAAGACTGGGGCTTAATGCAAGATGTTTCAGCATGCTTCGCCATTTGCTTTTATGCATATGACAATAAATGCAGTTTTGAAAAAAAAATTAACCTCATTCTCCCTCAGGACTTCTGCACTTGTTGCATTGGGATCACTCTGCAGCCCTCATTTTGGGGAACTTAACTGAGCTCTGTATTTAGGTCTCAGCCCAGACATGACCATTGATTGACTCTGAAGCAGGCCCTACCTGGCTCCTATCAGAATATAATCACCGGAAGAGCAAGCCCCTCACCTGCCCATTACTGGGGCTATTGCCTTCTTTGGTTACTAGTTACCACCAGCACAGTCCCAGGCACACAGCAGGTGCTTAACATATATTTAATGAATGAGTGATACACCCCCCCACACACACACCCCCCCCCACCGCCTTCTCTAACCCTTCCCCCTTCCAGGATATGGTCCTAGTGCCAGTCAGACCTGGAGGAGAGAAGGAACTGAGAGGTCCACAGGGCTGGATGTGAATTCTGGAAAATATTGGGAAAGAAGGATAATATTCCTGTGGAGAACACTCTGGGCAAAGGCCAGATGTGGGAATAAGCCCAGAGACTGGGGAGTCAGGTCAGGTGTGGTATCTTTCTCAGGAGAGAATCCAGCCAACAGCCTTTGCCTTTTCTCTTTTACTGGGCCCTTTGTATTCCCTCTTGCTCACCCAAGTTCCAAGCTCCCCTATCTGGACCAGGTGTGTGCCTGGGCTTAGGGCAACCCAACCAAGACCAGGGCTTCTGAGCTGAGCCCATTTGAAGGCCAACTGATTCTCCCTTAAAGCTCATGGCTCATGAGGCTCCTATTCTTCTGCTCCTAGTGCCTCTCTGAGGTCATGAGAGGCCAGACTCGGGGGTTCTGAACAGGGGCCCAGAACAGGGTGTCTAACCTGGCTTAGGCATCAAAGAATGTTGCCTGGAGGAAGAATTATTAGAGATGGGTTTTGAAGGATAAGTAAGAATTTGCCAGGAAAACAATAGGAGTAGGTAGGTGGGTGGTCCAGACAGGGAGCTTAGTATGTGCAGCAGCCTGAAGACCTGAACAATCACACTGTGTCTGGGGTACGTGGTGGGTGGGAGTGGAAGAGAGGTTGAGGGTTCTGAAAACCAAGCTTAACAACTTGGTGTATCCCAGGAAGCTCGGAGCCACAAAGATGCTCAAGCTGGAGGGAGGCAGGATCAAGGGTCTTCCCTTTTCACTTCTCTCCTGGAGCATTGCCCTAGGTGGAGCTCTCCAGTGGAAGATCCTCCTTCCAGCCTCAACACCTTGTTCAGGGGACAGAGTCAGTGCGCCCTCTGGTGGGTACTCAACAGCTATATGGCAAAGGCGCGTAGCTGGGAACCTGTATGGAGGGGCAATGCACTGGCTACCCTGGAGGCCCAGGAGATAAGAAAGGGTAGTAGCGATTGACCCAATTGCCGGCCAAGGGGCTGCGGAGGGTGGGGATGGGCCTGAGCTTGGGAGTGTGGATAGCCTTTGTGGATACCACAAGGCACCCCAGTGTAGAATCCTTCCTAGAGGGGTGCCTGGCTGGCTCAGTCAGTAGAGCATGTGATTCTTGATCTGAGGTTGTGAGTTGCAGCCCCATTTTGAGTGTAGAGATTACTTAAAAATACAATCTTTAAAAAAAGGAATTGTCTCCTGCAGTGGGATATTTTCTGGCTTGGGGGAGAGAGAGAGAGAGAGAGAGAGAGAGGAGGGTGCTTTTACACCACTCCTAGATGCCCTGTAGGTCCACAAGGACGGTCACACTCCCGGTCCCATGTAAGGATCTCCACTCTGTATCTGTCCCAACTTTCACGTCCCAAAGGCTGGAGTGCCACTGGCCTTTGTAGCAGGCCTCAAAGAGCCAAGGTAAGGATGGGATTCCACAAGCTTGTGGTCTAGCTCACAGGACCAAGTTCCTTGCCCCCAAGTACCTGGATTACAGTTTGGGAAATGCAATAGGCTAGACCATCGGAGCCGTACCCTTTTCACCCACCTGATTTCCAGTTCATTCACTAACGATTCATGAACTCTAGTAGCTGGGTTGGGATGGGAGACATTCCCAGTGAAATACAGAAATCTCAAACTACAGTGGGGGACCCTGCTACAGAGGAGGGGACTTGAGAGGAGAAAATCTGGAGGAAGAGCAGGGGTTAACTAGGGCAAGGGCTGGGTTGGTAGGAGAGGAAATAGCACACACAGAGAAGACTCTCGAGGAAAAACCCCTTATCCCCAGGTAAGGTTACTAGTTCTGAAATAGCCAAAGGCTAAAGGTGCAAAGCACTTAGACAACTATTTATTCATTCATTGTCTTGAGCAAGTACTATGTGCCAGGTGCACTGATAGACACTGGGGATGAGCCTGTCCTTTAGGATCTGATGTTTGGGTGGGGGTGATGTAGGGAGACAATCAATAAACGTTCTATTGTGTTAGAAGTTACTTTAGTGTTAGGGGAAAGGAGTGAAGGTTGTTTACTATTAGTGGTATGATCTGGGAGGACCCATCTGAAGATAAGTAAAGGAGCTCAGCAACGCAGGGGCTCTAACGTTATTTTAAAGAATTTAGTTTTTCAAGAAGAGTCCAAGCACTATAAATTGTCATGCAGGAGGGCGTGCAGGAGCTTAGCGGAGCCGCCCCATGCTGCCAGGACGGATAGAGCTGCCACACTGGACAAGTTACTTCTTTTTTTTTTCTTTTTTTTTTTCATGTTTATTTATTTTTGAGAGAGAGAGCGCGCAGGGGGAGGGGCAGAGAGACAGGGAGACACAGAATCTGAAGCAGGCTCCAGGCTCTGAGCTGTCAGCACAGAACTCAACATGGGGCTCGAACCCACGAACCGTGAGATCATGACCTGAGCCGAAGTCGGAAGCTTAGCCGACTAAGCCACCCAGGTGCCCCAAGGACAAGTTATTTCAAGAGGGTGGCTTCTCTGAGGAGCTGGCGACCTCGAGACCCACGCAGAAGGAAAAATACGGAAAGGCCTAGCGCGAAGGTTGAACGGATGGGGGCGCCAGGAAGGGTCAGACCGAGATCAAGTAAGCACCCAGATGGCAGGGTGGTGACTCCGGGAGACAGGAGCCCGACAAGGAACAATGTACCTCAAGGGAGTTTAGGAGTGCCGCTGGGGTGAAGAGTTTACTGCAAAGGCTTGGATAGAGGAAGCCCCAACTCCGCCTGGCGCAGGCGCGCTCCAGGAAGGGTACGGGAGGAGCCTTACTTCGTTGTTGGGCCCTGCCCGGAGAGCAAATATTTGACATTCCAGGCTTATCTAAAAGGGTGCAGGATCCGAAGAGCGACGTTTCCCCCTCCCCCAGGGCCTGATTGGCCTAGCGTTTCCGCCAGTGGGGACCAGCGGGCAGGCGCCCGAGTGGGCGGTCCCCAAAGGGGCGGATACCTGCCCAAACCAGGGGGAAGCACTAATCGCCCGTAGCCCCTAGAGGCTGGAATACCTGTCTCCTTCCCACTCCCTCCATACCGCCGAGTCCCGGCGCGAGTCACTTCCGTACTGGACACCTCAGTCTCTTTATCTGTTAAGTAGGGACGCGTTGAAGTGTGGGTTCAGTGGTCAAGGTCTCGGAAGCGCCCCCTCCACCCTGGGCTCTTTCTCCGTCGTCCGAAGGTCCACGCAGAGCCCAGCCCTTACGAAAGCGCGAGGCGCGGCTCTCGCCTCAGTTTTGGCGCGGGCTTGACAATCCCACGTCCCTTCTTCCCGCCGGACTCTTCAGTTTCTCAGTCATATAAATGGGAGAACTTAGGGTAGTCCGGAGCGGTCTGGAAACGCGCCGTAAAGGAGCCTCACTAAGCACAATCGGGCGAAAAGGTGTTGGGAGCCCTCCACGCGCGACGGTCCTTATTGGTTTGCTTGTCTCGGACGGAGAAGAGACTGAGGATCTGCAAGACGCCCTCGGTCACGTGGCCGGCGGGGAGGACAGGTAACTCGCCCAGAGAGGGCGGGGGCCAGTAGCCGCCCCGCCCCTCGGGGCGCCGCGGGCGGGTCTCAGCAGCGCCCACTGCGCCAGCCGGGCTGCAGGTGCCGCCCCCGACACACGGTGTCCCGCCCAAACTGATTCGTGTCTGCCGTCGGCCGGTGCGTGCGTGCACCTCGTCGGTCCGCGTGTGTTTGGCCGAGCTCCCCTTTCCTCTGCGGCCATGACTCCGCCGCCTCCCCAGCCACCGCCCCCGGGCTCGAACCCCGCCTCAGACTCCGCCACCGACCCCCGCCCAGGACCTGGACCCCTAGTCGTACTGTTCGGAGCCACGGCCGGTGCGATGGGGCCGGACCTGGGCTCCGACGAGACCGACTTAATCCTCCTAGTCTGGCAAGTGGTGGAGCCGAGGAGCCGTCAGGTACGATGAAAAGGGGGCAGCAGGGTGTCCAGGTTGTTTCAGGATCTGAGGCGAACAGTGGATGATCGGTTATCCCCGCCGCTCGTAGGTGGGGACGTTGCACAAGTCATTGGTTCGCGCTGAGGCGGCCGCACTGAGTCCGCAGTGCCGCGAGGCGAGCGGCCTGAGCGCCGACAGCTTGGCGCGGGCCGAACCGCTGGACAAGGTGCTGCAGCAGGTGAGTGCTGGGGCCCGGGTGAGTGGAGACATGGCCAGGCCGCGGGACATTTCTTGGCGGGAGAGGAGGCAGGCGGCAGGGCCTGGCATGCTGCGACCAACTGGCCTGGGCGGTAGGACGAGTTCCTGTTGTTTAAAAATTTCAGAGATTCCCGCGTGTGCCGGTCATTCCTGGGGGCACCTTACTTTTCAGCCTTTCCAGGGATCCACTTCTACTGAGCCGCGGGATGGAGGCTACGAGACCCCTGCTAGGGTCCCTGCCGGCGTGGCTGTGAGGCTGAGACGCCTCTAGGGACCTGCCTGGCCAGGTCTCCCAGAAAAGCAGTCGGAAGCCAAAAGGGCCGAGGGACCTGGTCTTGGCCATAGGTCACGGTCCCTGCAGCCTGCGTCCTCGGCCCACCCACCCTCCTAGGAGACGCAGGAGCGGGGGCGTAGGGCGGGGTCTGCCTCAGAGGCAGACGCCGCCAGGTGTAAGCTGCTCGTCTAGGCCTGTCCCGGCCGGCTGGCCAGGCGTGGGCGCTGTCCGGACTCCGCCTGGAGGCTACCTGACTCCTGAGTGCAAAGGCCCGGGGTGCCTCCCAGCCCTGGCTGGAGTGGGAGGCGGTTCCCATTGCTGTTTTTTCACTACTGTACTTACCCTGTGCCTGACTCTTAAGTGTAATGAGTTTAAGTGCTTTACACACACAAATACTTTCATTTCTCAACAACTCCTCCGGTGGTTCTTGATTTAGGTACAAAGATGTTGAACCTGAGCCTGCTCCTGAAGGGCTCCCAGGCTAGCCCCTACTTGGGGAGTGTGCTGAAGGAGAACTGGGTTGGTTTGCTCTGGGCCCCCGCTTAGTGCTTATACCTGTTCTCCAGAGGTAGTAAGGCTGCTGGAGACTGGGCGAGGAGTCCCCCCCCCCCCCATGAGTAAACAAGCCCGTGCCAGCCGGTCGATAGGGTGTGGGTCAAAGCTCATGCTGCCCCTGGCGTCCAGGTATGGGGCTCTGTCCTTGGATTTTCTCTGCTTCTTGGTTGGTCAGACTTAAGAGGCGGGGCTGCCATTGACCGTGAGCCAGCTGGGCCTCAGGCAGGATTGGGCCTCCCCCACCTGTCTGAGGGTGGTGCCTGGTCAGGGACAGGTTTAACCTGCTTTGCCCCGCCCATTCCCACCTGCTTATCCCACTCCACCAGGTGTTTGCTCTGGCACCACTCCATACTCTTGGAGTGTGTGTGATGGGGGCTTGGGTGATATGTGAGTACCCCCATTTGGCCTGGAAGAAGTGACCGTGGACTGGGGGAGAAAAGGGACACAGAGCCAGACCCAACAGGTGTGGCCAACTCCTCCCCAGGCAGGGTAGGGCTGAACATCTAGCTGAACCAGCTTTGCAGCCTGTGCCCTCCCTCCTCCTGCCCACCCAGCTGTGAGTCTGTCTGTCTCTCTCCCCACTCCCTATCCCCAGTTCTCACAGCTGGTGAGCGGGGATGTGGCTCTGCTGGGCGGGGGCCCCTACATGCTATGCACTGATGGGCAGCAGCTGCTGCGACAGGTCCTGCACCCTGAGGCCTCCAGGAAGGTATGCCACTGAGGGCACAACAGGGGGTAGGGTTCCCAGGACCCCCATCGTGGGGGTGGGCAGGGCAGCTCAGTTCCCTCCATTCATGCCCACTCCCATGTGCCCCTAGAACCTGGTGCTCCCCGACACCTTCTTCTCCTTCTACGACCTCCGCAGAGAATTCCATGTGCAGCACCCAAGTGCCTGCCCTGCCAGGGAGCTCACCGTGGCCACCATGGCACAGGGTATCTGTGACCCCAGCAGGGTTAGGGTGGAGGGGAAGCCGCAGGCAGTTTTTGAGTATGTGCATCCTAGAGGGTTATGTGAACACATGCAAGTTTACATTATCTGCTGAGTCCTTGAGGGCACATGCCTCTGTGTCTGTGCTGGGGTGCACTTGAAATATGGACATATGTTTGCATATGTCTGGGATGGGGACTTGTAAGGGCATATATTACCTGGATCCAAACAAATGTTTGCCGGGACTCTGCATTTGTCCATGTAGGGGACTTGGACCTAGGTGGGACCAAGATTGGTGCTCATGCTGGGATTTCCTCACTGTTACCTCCCTGTTCATAGACCTGGGGCTGGAGACAGATGCCACAGAGGATGACTTTGGGGTCTGGGAAGTGAAGACAATGGTAGCTGTCATCCTCCACCTGCTCGAAGGGCCCAGTGGTAAGATTCCCCTCGCCACCTGTCACCTGCTCTCAGGACTGGGTGAATGTCTACCTCTTAACTTTCTCAAAGTCCCCCTCCCCACTTGTTACTTTCTTTGAGACCACAGGTAGATGCTCCTTTGTCACCTCATCCCCCTCAACTGTCCTCTTTTTGCAGAGCTTGGTGGGGAGACCCCCTCCACCAGACCCTGCTGACCCCCATGCCATCTCCTCTCAGGTCAATTGTTTTCGAAGGCAGAGGTGGTAAAGCAGAAATATGAGACAGGTCCTTGGTGAGTGTGGGGGCAGGGGTGGGGGTGACAATAGCTGGACAGCTCTGATTCTGTGCCCTGCCCCCACAGCAGCAAGGCCGATGTGGTGGACAGTGAGACTGTAGTTCGGGCCCGTGGGCTGCCCTGGCAGTCATCAGACCAGGACGTGGCTCGATTCTTCAAAGGACTCAACATTGCCAGGTGGGTACAGCAGGCAGGATGGGTGGCTCAGGAGGGCAGGCCCGCCCAGGAAGCACTAACCCAGCACTGGCTCCGCAGGGGTGGTGTAGCACTCTGCCTCAACGCCCAGGGCCGCAGAAATGGCGAGGCTCTCATCCGGTTTGTGGACAGCGAGCAGCGGGACCTAGCGCTGCAGAGACACAAGCACCACATGGGTGTCCGCTATATTGAGGTGGGGCTTTGGGCTGGGAGTGAAGAAAGACAGAGCTGAGGCCAGCCAGGCTGGAGACCCATGGGCTGCCCCCACTGTACCCACAGGTATATAAAGCAACAGGAGAAGAGTTTGTCAAGATTGCAGGGGGTGAGTGTGCTCCCAACAGCACCTAGTTCCCTTGGTTCTTGATCCATGTCCCACTTGCCCACCACCCCCTGCCTTTCTGCTCCCCTGTGCCAGGTGTAGGTGGGTATTTGGAAGGGCACAAATGGAGTCAGTAGGTGACTCCCATGCCTCCCACCAAGGCACATCACTAGAGGTGGCTCGTTTCCTGTCACGGGAAGACCAAGTGATTCTGCGGCTACGGGGACTGCCCTTCTCAGCTGGGCCGGCAGATGTGCTAGGCTTTCTGGGGCCAGAGTGCCCGGTGACTGGGGGTGCTGATGGGCTGCTCTTTGTGCGCCACCCTGACGGCCGGCCCACTGGTGATGCCTTTGCCCTCTTTGCCTGTGAGGAGCTGGCACAGGCTGCGCTGCGCAGGCACAAGGGCATACTGGGTAAGCGATACATTGAACTCTTCCGGAGCACTGCGGCCGAGGTGCAGCAGGTGAGCACCCAGGGCTTTCCCTACCCTCTGTGTGATTCTCCAGGGTGCCCCTTCCATCCCCTGTGCACCGGCCCTACTCGGCGTGACCAGCCTGTTGCTGCCTTCCTTACCAGGTCCTCAACCGCTATGCATCCAGCCCACTCCTTCCTACACTCACTGCTCCACTGCTGCCCATCCCCTTTCCACTGGCAGCTGGGACTGGGAGAGATTGTGTACGCCTTCGAGGCCTGCCCTACACAGCCACCATTGAAGACATCCTTAGCTTTCTGGGGGATGCAGCTGCTGACATCCGGCCCCACGGTGTGCACATGGTGCTCAATCAGCAGGTGAGGCTGCTGCCAGTGGGGAGACACACGTAACTACGAAGGGGGGTGTGGTTGGGAGTAAGGCATTCTTGCATACGACAGATTGCTTACAAGACCACCATGTGTACAGGGCCGGCCGTCAGGTGATGCTTTCATCCAGATGACATCAGCAGAGCGGGCTTTAGCTGCTGCTCAGCGTTGCCATAAGAAAGTGATGAAGGAACGCTACGTGGAAGTGGTCCCCTGCTCCACAGAGGAGATGAGCCGTGTGCTGATGGGAGGCACCTTGGGCCGTAGTGGCTTGTCCCCTCCACCCTGCAAGCTGCCCTGTGAGTGTCTCAGGGGCTGGGGAAAGGAGGCATGTGGGGGCCAAGCTGTTATAACTCTCACTTTCTCCAGTGGGGACTCCTTTCTGACTGCCTCATCCAGGGCAGTGCTGGGCTCCCTGCAGATGCACTCTCTACTTCTGCCTCCAGGCCTCTCACCACCCACCTACGCCACCTTCCAGGCCACCCCAACACTCATTCCCACTGAGACGGCAGCTCTATATCCCTCTTCAGCACTGCTCCCGGCTGCTAGGGTGCCTGCTGCCCCCACCCCTGTTGCCTACTACCCAGGGCCAGCCACTCAACTCTACATGAACTACACAGCTTACTACCCCAGGTATCTGCTGCTAAGAAAACTCCAGTCTTGTCCCCATCCTGGTTTGGGGGAGGGTCATGATCCCCTTCCTGCACCAGATAATCCAAGGTCTGTTAGAGCTCAGACTTATACTAAGATGGACACGGGAGTGACAGATGTGGCCTGGCTGATGCCATCTACAAATCAGAATGGAGATGACTCTGTAGAGGCAGAGGTTTTAGGCAGGAAGACCTGAACTAAACAAGGCACAGGCAAAGGAAGAGGGAGGCAGGTCTTGGTCTAGGCCATAAATGGGACTGCTTTCCTAAATTCCTGCCTCTCCCATCCTAGCCCCCCCGTTTCCCCCACCACTGTGGGCTACCTCACCACGCCCCCTGCTGCCCTGGCCTCTGCTTCCACCTCAGTGTTGTCCCAGCCAGGAGCCCTGGTCCGTATGCAGGGTGTCCCATATACCACTGGTATGAAGGATCTGCTCAGCATCTTCCAGGCCTATCAGGTGAGGTGTGGCTGGAGGGCTTGGGAACCTGATTGAGGCTGGAGCTTCCTCCCCTAAATCTCTTTCCCTTCTGCAGTTAGCCCCTGATGACTACACCAGTTTGATACCTGTTGGTGACCCGCCTCGCACTGTGCTACAGGCCCCCAAAGAGTGGGTGTGTTTGTAGGTGAGGGAGCCAGGAGGTAAGAGCTGGCTGATGTCTAACATGACTCTCTTGCATCCAGAAAACCAGCACTCTCAAACAGGTGGCTTCTTTCTGGCTTGTCCAAGCTCTCAGAAAGCACCTAGAGGAGCTCAAGCCCTAACTCCACCTCCCACTTATTGCCCTGCCTGTTCACCCCAAAGATGATGGCTGGACCCTGCATGCAGGACTGGGGGTGGAATTGTGTTACCCTGCTCGCAACGGCCTGATCTGGGCCTCCTGAGTAGCACCGAGAGCCTTTGGTCAGCTTTGGCCATGGCCCATACCCTCAGATTCTGTGGGGCTGGTGTCCACAGCAGGCTTGTTTTCTTTTTAAAAATGTAAGCCCTGGTGCCTTCAACGTATGACTCCTGGGAACTTCTGAGTAAAGATCCCAATGTTCTACCTTCCCCTATCCCTCCTAGTAGGGGGCAGGGAGGCAGAGAGTGCTGGCCTCAGCTCCCACGATACTTGGACCTCAATGGCCACGTTGTGCCAGGTGGTCCCATCTAAGGGACCTCCAGCTTGGCACAAGCTTTGTGGCAAAATCACAAGCTGTTTTGATGGACTATACTGCAATATCCCCAGAGGACACTAGGGGGCAGGAGGCCCTCACAAAAACTCAGGCTCAAATTTTAAAGGGGACTTTCTGCCTACTTTTCATGCACACCTTGGGCAGGCCAGTTGTCCTGAACTCAGCAGACACCGTGGAATGTCCTTTGCACCCATTAGAGGGTACAGAACTGAAGCTTCGGAAGGAATTTGGAACTCTACTCACTCCTCCGTAAAATAAACAAAGGTTCTAACCAAGTGGACTTTTTAAAAGCCAAAGTCTCCTTAGCTTTGGACCCCAGAGTGAGGGGCTCCACACCTGCCCCAGGCAGAGGAAAACTCAGGCAGATTTCAAGGACACCGTTGACCGATCACCATTTATTATTTCAGCACTGTAACTGAGGAACCTGAATTGCTGGCTCTTCTCTGTTATTTGTGTAAGGAGCACTATACTCCTACAAAAGGTTTTAAAATACAAAATATGTAAGAAAACAATCCCAAGTGCTGTAAACACAACTGAGATCCAGTTCCTTAACTGAACATTGCCCATTTTATAAAATATAAGGTTTCAAACTTTAGCTCACCTGAGCCTTAAAGATGACCATCTGTTCGGAGTATTAAAAACAGGGCTTCATAGGCAGACCCAGCAGAGCTCTAGTGATCGTGGTTAGCCCTGGGCAGGGTAGGTTGCCCTTCAGATAGTAACACCACATGTGCACCTGAAGACAAGACCTCTGTTCCCTTTCAAGCTGTTTTCAGCCATGTTTCTGTGTGTATCTCTAGTAAGCAGAAGACTGCTTAACCCATGCCTCAATTCAAGATCTAGCACAGGCTGGAAGGGGTAGGAGTGGGTGCTAGAACATGCCCAGTTGCTAAACGTTGCTACTGAAGTCAACTTGCATAGTTCAGTGGATGTGTGCTTTAACACCACTTATGTTGCACAAAGGATTAAAGTCTTTACCTCCAAAGCCAAAAAATATTGACTCGTAAGCCAAAGATTTTACAAAATGATACAAGACTGCTCATATAGTATATAAAGCTCTATTTTAAAATTTAACTTTTATTTTAAATAGGAAAGCATTTCTAGTGCTACAGGCATCAAGGTATTTAAAAGGCATCAAAATTTGGTGCATAGCAACTCTGGATCATAGAGGCTTTTATTCTTGAGGGCAGCAGAGCAACCCCCAAAGGGTCTTGTAAGGGGAACTCTTACAAGAACCTCCTGTGAGGCAGCTACCCCAGGGGCAAGAGGGCGGAGGCAAGTCTGACCAGCTGTCTGAAACTTCCAGTCAGGGGCCGCCTCCCACAACCCCTCCAAACCAAAGGAAGCTGTGGGCTTCCAACTTCAGGCCCTGAAGCAAATCTCACTATCCACACTCTGATATAAAACTTACTTTAAAAAGAAAATCTAAAAACACCCAGCTCCAGGAGGGACCAGAGTGATTTGCTGAAGGACAGACATTTTTCTCTAACTAGTTTTAAGGAAAAAATATAAATCATCATGGTTTAAAGAAAAAGAAAAAAAATAAAATAAAAACAACCCATACTTCATCCTGTAGGAGGTCAACAGCTCCTACCCGGCTGACTAGAGGTGGTGGGCAACGAACTGGCTCCCGCTGCCTAGGCCCCACTTGGCTTCAATAGAGAGTCCTGGCATCCAGAACTCCTAATCCCCAGGAGTAACAACATCAAGCCCTCTGACCAGCTCAGCACACTGTCACACATAATAGGCACTCAAAAAATTTGCTTCCTGAATAAATGAAATTACATGATTTCGTTTGAAAACATACTGCAAGCTTCAGGGGCTTTGAAATGGGCCCGGCCTTAGAACAGGTACCTAATCCCATTAAAGGGAGGGATAAAGGGGGGTTTGGAAAAAGCACCCAACTCGGGCACCTCCTTTGGTAGACAGCAGGCTGGAGTTTCTTGCTGGCCCCGGCCTTGGGCACCAGCCTCACCAGCAGCAGCACCAGGGTATCTTTGGTGTGGAGGGTCAGGTCTGTGATGCTACTGCATGTTTGGGTTTGCCCCAAAGCCTTTGGGGGAAAAGGCTGGTTTTAGGCCACGTAGACGGGACACGGTAGGCCAGAATCATTTTAGACTGTAAACAGAATGAGGGATAAGCTTTCCATGCCACTGTGAATCTTAAAAGCTTCCGATCTGGAGTCCTGCATTTTCTCTACTGTTCTAAAGCATAGCTCATTTGTGCTTAGCTTCTGACACAGCATGGCCTCTAGAAATTAGTTAGAACCAGCAAATTTGCCTAAACCATCATGAGACTGTGGCTTCAAAGGTTACAGAGCAGCCAAATGAGGATACTCCCATGTGGAAAAGGTCTGGGACCAGAGGGCACAAAAGGGAAAAGCAGTCCACAGCCTACTTGTTTGCAGGATGGCAAGATATTAAAGCTACGAAGCTCAAACAACCCACCTTTCAAAGTCACCTTATGCGTAGCTATCTTACCCAAGGCCCTGAGGCAAAAAAGCAATTTCAACATGGAGTCAGTATGGAGAGATTGCAGAAAGATCACCTAGAAAGCTACAAAAGGCTATGCTCTGGAATGTCATTTAATATTCCAACACTTCAATGATTGGAATGGTCTCCTCTTACTTTAACAGTTTACTTTTATAAAGAGGTATGAACTACATTTGGCTTTATTTCCTATAAATCTATGAAAGGCTTTAGGACATGCTGTTTCTGAGGCATAGGTGTGGGCTTGGGAGAATTTTTTTTTTTTTTCTATTATGTTTGCCTCTGGAAGGTTTTATCAAAAGTTCCTACTTTAAAAATAATCATCAAAGCTAAAGAGTCCTTCAAATGACCATAAAGGAGTACAAATCACCAATCATAGCTAAGCAACCAGGTCACTTGCAAAAGCAGCACCTCTGAAATGCGAGAGCCTGCTGCATCCACACTCAAAAGCACCCATCATATAAAAGTATCCTATTTAAATATAAAAAGCAAAGCTCATTTCCCCAAAGCTCAGTCTATGCTGCTCTTGTTCTTTCACAATCTACCCAAGGCCTGAGGTGGAGGAATGCTGATTTCCCCACATATAGTGATCCCAACTCCTGGCGCCAGTCCTGAAGGCCACAGAGTTGGAAACCCAAGGTCCAAGGAGAGAAACATGCTGAGAAGTACATGGTGGTAGACACATGGCTGCAGGGAGCACTGTCAGAGCCCATCGGATCTTCCCAAATCCAGGGAATCGGGACCAGGGAGGGGAGCCTGCCTGCTCGCCCCTGTTCCTTGGGAAACAGAAATCTGGGACATGTCTCTCCCAATTATCTCGTTCACTGAAAAACAAGAAAAGGGAGAGTGATTAGTGACCTCTGTGTGACTGACCATATGACGCTTAATGGCGAGTTCCACTTCAAAGACATTTTTTCCCTCTCCATGGTTTTCTATAAAGGTAAATGCAGTGCTTTAAAGCCTGCTCCTGGATGGAATGAAGACCTCCTTCCAGAAGCTGTTCCAGACACCTCTTTCCCTTTCAGTTCAGTTTGGGTTGGGAAGGGAGATGGCTCAGAGAATAGGAAACATTTTTACCCTCCCTCTAAAAGCTTATGCTCTAGAGCAAAGGATAGGATATATCTGAAATGTGTTAACATTCACCTAACTTTTCCTTAATTTACATCTCTACAGGAGGGTTTTCCCTTTCTGATTCCTGCAGTGTACCCTGTATGAAAAGTGAATGAAAATAAATACTTTGGTGAGAATAAGAGATTTGGGAGTTATTTTGTTATGCTAATAAACCATTCTTTACTATATGGGCCTTTTTTATTGTTTCTCATCCTTTCAGAAAAGACCTTGCTTTTTCTTTTTTTTAACATGGACCACTTTGTGAATTTGCATGTCATCCTTGCGCAGGGGCCATGCTAATCTTCTCCATATCGTTCCAATTTCGGTATATGCACTGCTGAAGCGAGCACCTTGCTTTTTGTTGGTTTCTGTGACAAGCCAAGCATTCCTAGAAGCATAGTGCTCTGTGAGGTCTAATACAAAAAACTCCAATCTTAAGAAACGAGTATGGAAAGAAAACCCCAAAGTCCCCCTCAGTAAGAACCTTCAGTTCTCTCATCATGAGAATTCTTTGCTTTGAAATGAAAATTCTTTGCTTTGTCAACTGAAGATTATACTCCTAAGCCTATATTCAAAAGAACTGAAAACATACGTCCACATAAAAACTTACGCCTGAGTGATTCAGCTGGTTGAGCATCTGACTCTTGATTTCAGCTCAGGTTATCATCTCATAGTTGTGGGATTGAGCCCCACATCAGGCTCCACACTGAGCTGAGTGTGGAGCCTGCTTGGGATTCTCACTTTCCCTCCCCCTCTCCCTCACTTGTATGCCTGCACACTCTCTCAAGATACACATTAAAAACAAAAAAACAAAAAAACTTTGTACCTGAATACAAATTCATAGCAGCATTTTCATAATAGCCCTGAAGTAGAAACAACCCAAATACCTACCAGGTGATGAATGGATAAGCAAATTATGGGCTATCCATAGAGGGAAATACTATTCAGCTTTAAAAAGAAATGAAGGGGTGCCTGGGTGGCTCAGTCGGTTGGGTATCCAACTTCAGCTCAGGTCACGATCTCATGGTCTGTGAGTTCGAGCCCCGCATCGGGCTCTGGGCTGATGGCTCAGAGTCTGGAGCCTGCTTCCGATTCTGTGTCTCCCTCTCTCTCTGCCCCTCCCCCGTTCATGCTCTGTCTCTCTCTGTCTCAAAAATAAATAAACGTTAAAAAAATAACAATAAAAAAATAAAAAGAAATGAAATTCTAATACATGCTACAGCATAGGTGAACTTTGAAAGAATTATGCTAAGTGAAAGAAATCAGACACAAAAGATCATATATTGTCTGATTCCATTTGTATAAAACAGCCAGGACTGACTAACCACACAGACAGAAAATAGGTGGTTGACAGAGGAGTTATGGTGAGGAAGAAATGGGGGATGACTGCTAACAGGTATGGGATTTCTTTTTGGAGTAATAAAAATTTTCTAAAATGAGATAGTGGTGATATTGCAGAACTCTGTGAATATACTAAAACCACTGAATGGTATATTCTCAAGGGTGACTTTTATAGCAATAAATTATATCTCAATTCAGCTGTTATAAACAAAAATAGGCCAAGACAAAAAAAGTTCTATACTTAGAATGTGATGTGATCATAGAGCCAAGAAGACACTAACAGTCACTTAAAAAATCTTCAAGTACTAACAACTTTTTTTTTTTCTTTTAAAGAGAGAGAATTGAGAGAGACAGCATGAGCAGGAGCCCAATGCAAGGTTTGATCCCATGACCCTGGGACAGTGACCTCAGCCCAAATTAAGAGTACAATGCTCAACCACTGAGCCACCCAGGCGCCCCTTTCAAGTATTAACATCCAATCTTTTTACAGTTTAGGTAATTTAAAAAATTTTTTTCAAATTCATATACTCCTGGCTATCAGAAGGGAACATTCACTTCATATTTATTGAGCATCTATGAGAGTTTGCAACTGAAATTTTGTATCTTATTTCAATCTTCACAACATTTTAAGATAACTATTACCCCACTTTACAGATCAGTTAACTGAGGCTTTGACAGTTCACCTAATTTGCTCAGTAAATAGTGGGATCAATTTCCAAAAACCTATCACTTCTTGGAGGCCAAGAGTAGAGAAACTGGTGGGGGGGAGGGGGGAATCATTTAGACAAAGAAGATGCAAAAGATCCAGACACATGTGTTGATGCCAGGGGAGGGAGAATGAGTGTGTTAACAGAGAGGAGAGGGAGTCAGGAAAGAGAGAATATAAAGGGGACATAAATAGACAAGGCAGCCGTTGGCACCTGTTATTCCAAGCCACATAACGAGCAAGGAACAGTGTTTTTAGTGTGGATTCCATGTTTAAGTCAATGGGCTAGTCTCATGCTGAGAGGGAGCCCAAGGATGGCCCATGATCTCCATGCATAACCTCTACCATAATATATCACATTAGATTATCAGTAGGGGTCATCATTATCTGTCTCTCCAATAGCCTGTGAGCTCCTGAAGGGCAAGGACCTTACTAATGAGGAAACATCAATTTCAGATGACTGAATAAATGGATCCTAATTCAATACAATTACTTGGAGACTACTGGGAACTAGTATACTGAAAGTTCACTAGGTGATAGGATAGGAAGGGGACCAGAGAATGTTATTAAAACTAACACATGACATCTGATTTTGATTTTGACAGTCTCTATGTGTCTATTTTAGACAGGTCTCCCAGCTGTGGCAACAAGCCAAATATAGAAGCAAGTACCAGCTGTCAGTCATCTTTTCCCAACACTTATCCCTTCCAAGGATGGTGACTTCAGAGATGTTCCAAGCTGCCATGTAACATTGTTAAATTATCTCACTGTTCAAATTTTAAAAGTACAAGGTGATTACAAATGGTGCTTTATCATCATCAAAACCAGGACGCCTGGGTAGCTCTGTCAGTTGAACATCCAACTTTGGTTCAGGTCACAATCTCAGTCCATAGGTTTGAGCCCTGCGTCAGGCCCTGTGCTGACAGCTCAGATCCTGGAGCCTGCTTCAAATTCTGTCTTCCTTTCTCTGTCCCTCTCCTGCTTGTGTGCACACACTCTCTCTCTCAAAAATAAACATTAAAAAAAATAAAAAGACACCCCCCCAATACAATGTATTGTTTTCCTGTGTCTTTATGAGAAAGTCAGTGCTTACATTTTGAGGATGAGGGTATATATCCAGCATTATCCACCCACTTACCAAGTACACTTTGATGATAAACACATCATTTTTTAAGGTAGCCAGGTGATGCTGTTTATAGCAAAAGCCTGATCAAAGCTATGTTATTTCTGCTCCCCTTTATCAAAGTTCTGTTGTCCTTTTGCCTGTTGTGCCTAATCTCACACAGTTGAAGCAATCTGGAAGGTTCCTTGACTGGGGTTTAAGACTATAATAAAGCTAAGAAGATTTTGCACAAAAAAGCACTCAAGCTGACTATACTCAAACATACTTTAACACATAATATTAATACATAATAATTAGTCAGTAGATTTAAGTTCCAGTAGGGCAGGGACATTATCTATCTTGTTCTCCACCAAACCCTTAGAGCTTGGTACATTCTGAGTGCTGAGTAAAATTAACTTGCCAAGTTAATCTTTTTTTTTTTTTTTAATTTTTTTTCAACGTTTTTATTTATTTTTGGGACAGAGAGAGACAGAGCATGAACGGGGGAGGGGCAGAGAGAGAGGGAGACACAGAATCGGAAACAGGCTCCAGGCTCTGAGCCATCAGCCCAGAGCCTGACGCGGGGCTCGAACTCACGGACCGTGAGATCGTGACCTGGCTGAAGTAGGACGCTTAACCGACTGCGCCACCCAGGCGCCCCCCCAAGTTAATCTTTTAATATAATTTGGGGACTTGGAAAAACAACAAGAATTATGCTCAAATAATTGCTACAGGTGAATAGTGAATATGAATTTTAGGACAAGGAGTCAGAACTACAACAAAGCAGTCCTTTTGCCATCCTTTAGCAATGACTCGAGCGCAGTGCGGTATACAGAGTCCATTGCTCTTCTTTGCTTTTCACTTCTCCCTAAGGCTGGGAGCTTTGGGCTTGGGCGCCTACCTCTAGATTCCTGACATATCTTTCCATTGTGATCAAAATTTGAGCATCAACTTAAGCAAGTTAAAATTATTACTGGTAAACAAACTTATGGTGTAATTTACATGTAAATTATCAGCAATATTTACAAAACAATATTTAAGTTACTTTTTAAAAACATTTTTTTAATATTTATTTTTGAGAGAGAGACAGAATGTGAGTGGGGGGAGGGGCAAAGAGAGAGGGAGACACAGAATCCGAAGCAGGCTCCAGGCTCCGAGCTGTCAGCACAGAGCGTGCTGCGGGGTTTCCTGAGTATAGATGACATGTTGCATTAGTTTCAAGTGAACAACTTAAGTGATTTGACATTAAGTTATTTCTCAAAAATACTAAGGCTTACAACTTCATTTTCCACTTTCTTTTAATATATATATGCATGAATTTATTCATTTATTTAAACCCTAGTCTAGAAAGTATGTGAGATGGCTTTTTTTCCCCCACCAATTTAAGAGCAGAAAGAGTTGTATACCCCTACTATACAATTTTATCATTTCTCTCCTTTAAAGAGTAAAGTGAATTAAAAACATAGAACAAGAGTCAACAACCCTCAACACCCATGTGAACAGGTTATATGGGTCACAGCATTTGGCCCACTTGTGACAGGTGCCATCAACTCCCACTAACCCAACACCTGGATTGTCTGTGCCACCACAACAGAAGCAGTCAGAACCATCAGCAATATTTGCTGTAAGAACATTTTTTTTATACAAAAATTGCTATCCAAATTACCAGTCCATTGGAATGCTATTTCTCCACAAAAGAATATGGTGTCTGAGTAACAAAAGGCCTCTTATTTAGAGCTTAAGGTTTCAGAGCTAGAGCTGACAAGCATGATATGGTATGAAATCTCATCACCCGGGGGAGAGGGGCAGGGTAACCCAAGACACTGCTTCTGGAGTAGGCAGATACACAGTCATATATGCAAAAGCCCAAAGGGCCTTTCTAACAAGCAACTGAACATCTTGGAGCATTTTTGTAAAGTATTTCTGGGTATAATTAGACTCCATTTATGTGTTATTTCATCTTGAAACTGCAATGAACATTCATCCAAGTTTGGCAAATTCACCTTTTCTTCCCTTCCCTGTACCCCAAGTTAAAAGTATTGTCTGGTGAACAATTTTATGGAGACATTATGGTTTTAAGCTTATTTATTTATGTATTGAGAGAGAGAGAGAGAGAGAGAGAGAGAGAGAGAGAGACAGACAGACAGGGGAGCTGGATCTGCACTGCCAGTGTGTAGCCCAATGCAGGCTTGAACTCATACACCATGAGACCATGACCTGAGCCGAAATCAAGAGTTGGGATGTTTTAACAACTGAGCCACCCAGGCACCCCTGGAGAAGTTTTTTGGGTTTTTTTTAGTTTTTAATTTTTTTTTTATGTTTTATTTATTTTTGAGAGAGAGAGGGATAGTGCATGAGCAGGGGAGGGGCAGGGGGAGTGAGACACAGAATCCAAAAAAGGCTCCAGGCTCTGAGCTGTCAGCACAGAGCCTGACACGGGGCTTGAACCCACAAACTTTGAGATCATGACCTGAACCAAAGTCAAACACCTAATGGACTGAGCCACCCGGGTGCCCCTGGAGAAGTTATTTTTTACAAAATGAAGATTGCAATCATTTTCTGAATTTTACTTGAAATGAAAAAATGAGAAATTTGGAAATAAATAGAAATGATTTTAAATGGATGAGAAATATAGAATAATAAACCATAAAGTAATACTAGAACAGTTTTGCTAAGATAGACTTAGGTTTTTGATGAGTTGTAAGAATACTATCTAAACTAAATACATTAAATAACTGAATTCACTGATTTATGGCATGACCTGAAGAATTAATCTGTATTTATCAAAGTTTGATTAACATACCTTCTTAAGCTAAAGACAAAAAAAAAAAAAAAAGGAAAAAAAAAAGTTCCTGAAAATTTAGAAGGTGTCTATACAGTAGACTGCTAACTGTCCTAATTCATTCTTAAGTAATTGAATTTAACTTGTCACATGGCCACTTAGCTACAAACTACATTCACAGCTTCCCTTTCATAGGTAGGTATGGCCACATAATTTGTTCTTTTCCAATGAAATGTGAATAAAAGTGTATCTTACTCACTGCAGACTCAATAACCTCTTCCCTTCCTTTCCCCCTACCTCTAGCTTCAAAGTGGTGACTCTACTCTGACAATACCTAAGGAAATAGAGGAACAATGAAATAAAGGAATCCTTATCTCTGGATTAACCTGTGGTGTAAGAGAAACTTCCAATGTGGTAAAGCCACTGTATTTGGAATCTCTATTATAGTAACCTAGCTTATACTGTTAACAAAAATAAAACTCACCACCATAAGTAACACAGAAAGAATAATTAAGTATTTTAAGAACCAAAATAACCAGTTTGAGCTTTATCACACCAAGTTTTTAACTAAGTCATTTTAAAATTCACCCTGAATACTAGACAATTTCCAACCACAGGACAACCTGAATATATATATACAGATCAAAAGAGATCTTTTACTTTTAACACTAGCTTTAAAAAAAAGTTTATATGTTTGTTTTTGAGAGAGAAAGAGACAACACGAACAGGGGAGGGGTAGAGAGAGAGGGAGAGAATCCCAAGCAGGTTCTGCACTGCCAGTGCAGAGCCTGACTTGGGGGTCAACCTCATGGACTGTGAGATCGTGACCTGAGCTGAAATCAAGAGTTGGACACTTAACCGATTAGCCACCCAGGCGCCCCTTCACACTAGCTTTTAATACTAGTACAGGAAAATTATGACACTTGTTTTCAATGAACCTGACTAGAGGGGTATCAGTCTTGTTACTGAGAGTCCTTTCTTTTTTAAGAAATTTCTTATGTGTGTGATGCTATACTCCGTGTCATACAGACCTTTCCTCTAAAAAAGGTTGTAACTCAAAACATTCAAAGAAAAACAATGTATCTCCAGCTGAGTAAACACTACACAGGTACCTAAAAGTGTATTCAAGTATCAGCATGTATCCTTTTGTATCAGCAAAAAGTGAAATGTGAAAAAATAAAACCCCCAAATCAAAAACCACTTCTTTTTTGCGTTAAGACGTTGGATTCACAAGAATTTTAAGATTATAAGATTCCTTCCTTATACCTATTTTTTGTCACATTGTACATTTTCTGTGAATAGTCTTGTCCACTTAAAAAAAATTTTTTTTAATGTTTATTTATTTTTGAAGGAGAGAGACAGAGCATGAGTGGGGGAGGGGCAGAGAGAGAGGGAGACACAGAACCTGAAGCAGGCTCCAGGGTCCAGGCTGTCAGCACAGAGCCCGATGCGGGGTTTGAACTCACGGACCGGACCGTGAGTGAGATCATGATGTGGGCCGAAGTCGGACACTCAACCGACTGAGCCACCCAGGCGCCCCCTGTCCATTTCTAAATACATACTGTTGACACCCAAATTTCTGACCTCCAGGGGCCTAACCTGAGCTCCAAAGCCATAAATCTACATGGCGCATTCAGCATCTGAGCTACAGATGCTATATGCTTCCCTCTTCAAGACACGCTCTAAGAATTTTTCTTCACTCTTCCAGCTCTTCAACTGATCTACCTACCTTCCCTTCTGGATCTTTCTCAACATTGAGAAGTATGGTATGTCTATCTTAAACAAGCAAGCAAACAAATAAAAACCCTAGACTCCATGTAACCCTCTATATCTGTTTTTTTCTTTCATTGCTTAACTTTTTTTTTTTTTTTTTTGGAGGACTTGGCAAAGAAAGCTTTTTTGTTTGTTTAGAGAGGGAACAAGTGAGTGAGGAGCGGGGGGGGGGGGGAGGGAAGAGAGGGAGAGAGAGAGACAGAGAGAGACAGAATATCCCACGAGGGACAGAGAAAAAGACTGGGAGAGAGAAGCAGGACTCACCCAAAGCAGGCCCCAACTGAAGCATGCCCTGTGTTCACCTGATGCAGGACTTGAACTCGCAAACTGTGAGACCATGACCTGAGCTGAAGTCAGATGCTTAACCAACTGAACCACCCCCAGGTGCTATGATTGCTTAATATTTTAAAGGAGTTATCTACACTGCCTGCTGTTTCTATGTTCTTTACTTTCTGTTCACCCCTTAGTCATACACTGATCCCCTCATTCCACAGAAATGCTTCTTACCAAGATCACTAGGACCAACTTACTTATTGCTTCATGCATGGGAAGAGCTATGGGGTAAACTCTAAAAGAGAGCAAACTTTAATCTTTGGTTCAGCTGAAATATAACTAGGGTGAATTACTTAATCTTCCAGCTATAAAACAGACAAGTCATGGGGTTGTAATGTACAGCATAGGAAATATAGTCAATAATATTGTAGTAACTTTTTATGGTGACAGGTGGCAACTAGCCTTATCACAAGCATCATTTTGTAATGTATAAAAATAGCAAACTGGGTGTTGTATGGAAACCAATTTGACAATAAATTTCATATATTGAAAAAAAATAAAAATAAATAAAAAATAAATAAAAATAAATAAAATGGTAACAAAAAAATAGCAAATCACTGTGATAGACACCTGAAACGTAACAGAATATTATATGTCAACTATACTTCAATTAAAAAAAAAAACCTTCAGGTTATAACTCTCCTTAGACAGATGCAGGAATTTAGTTGCTATTTCTACTCCTCTCATGACTAGAGACAAGAGTGATGTGAGACCAGGGTAGGCTCAGTTTCTGGGAGAAGCCAATGTTTTGGTGCCTTGTCTAATCAGGAGGCTTAGTATCTCATATATAAAGATCTGGGTAGTTCTCTTCCAAATCTAAATTCATTAAATTTAAATTCAAATGGCATGTTGAGAATTACAACTTATATATTTATAATTTCTATCACATATGTTCTCAGTGGCTTTCAGAGTCTTTATTCTATTTCTCAATTAGAAAAAATTTTCAGGAAGCACCTGGGTGGCTCAGTCGGTTAAGTGTCCGACTTCAGCTCAGGTCATGATCTCACAGTCCGTGAGGTTCAAGCCCCGCGTTGGGCTCTGTGCTGACAGCTCAGAGCCTGGAGCCTGTTTCAGATTCTGTGTCTCCCTCTCTCTCTCTGCCCCTCCCCTGCTCATGCTCTGACTCTCTGTGTCTCAAAAATAAATAAAAACATTAAAAAAAAATTTTTTTTTCATGGGTGCCTGGGTGGCTCAGTCGGTTGGGCATCCGACTTCAGCTCAGGTCATGATCTCACAGTTGGTGGGTTTGAGCCCCATGCCGGGCTCTGTGCTGACAGGTCGGAGCTTGGAGCCAGCTTTGGATTCTGTGCCTCCCTCTCTCTCTGCCCCTCCTCTGCTCACTGTCTCTCAAAAATAAATAAAAATGTTGAAAAAAAATTTTTTAAATCTTTTTCATAATATTTATTTTTGAGAGAAAGAGAGTGAGCATGAGCAGGCAGAGAGAGAGAAAGACACAGAATCTGAAGCAGACTCCAGGCTCTGAGCAGTCAGCACAGAGCCCAGCTCAGGGTTCAAACTCATGAGCCATGAGATCATGACCTGAGCCGAAGTCAGATACTTAAACTCAGCCACCCAGGCACCCCTCAGAAGCTTTCAGAGTCTTCAAAGAAAGGAGCTGCATGATAGTGAGGGAGAGTTGTGTTCCTGGTGGGTTGCTGAGGTAGAGTGGCCTGAGGCCCAGCCCCCTCCCTCATGCAGACTTCACTTATATGGATTCTTTCCAAATGGAGTCCCAGAAGAATTATTAGTAATGCACACATGGGTCTACAGGGGAGGTTCAAGGGTAAAGGATCCAGGTTTCCTCTGGCACATGGATAAAATGTCCTGCTTTATTTTCATTCCAAACTGTCTCACGTCAAAACTTAAGAGTACTTGATTGACCAGAGATGAGCAGACTTATACACTTGACTGACAACCAAGTTTACTCAGCACCCAAGCCATAGAACTTTTTTAAAGTTTATTTACTTATTTTGAAAGAGAAAGAGAGGTGGAGAAAGAGGGAGAAAGAGAGAATCCCAAGCAGGCTCTGCACTGTCAGCACAGAGCCTGATGCTGGCTTCGATTTCAGGAACTGTGAGATTATGACCTGAACTGAAATCAAGAGTCAGATGCTTAACCAACTGAGGCACCTAGGCACCCCCAAGCCAAAGAATTCTTACAGATGGGCTTCTCTGCTTTGATTTAATAAATTCAGTTAAACACCTGCTTTCTACTCAAACCAGATTAAATTCATAAGTACTAGTGTACAAGCCTGAATATGGTTCGATTTATAAAGTAGTTTTGGGGTGCCTGGGTGGGTCAGTTGAGCCTCCAACTTCGGCTCAGGTCATTATCTCATGGTTCATGGGTTCAGGCCTTGCATCAGGCTCATTGCTGTCAGCATAGACCTTGCTTTGGATCCTCAGTACCCTTCTCTCTCTGCCCTTCCCCAGCTCACGTTCTCTCTCTCAAAAATAAATTAAATAAATAAATAAAAAGCAGAGTCTTGGGGCCCTGGGTGGCTCAGTCAGTTAAGCATCTGACTCTTGATTTTGGCTCAGGTCATGATCTCACAGTTCCTGGGATCGGGCTCTGCCCTGACAGCGTAGAGCCTGCTTGGGATTCTCTCTCCCTCTCAGCCCCTCCCCCACTTACACAAGTTCTCACTCTTTCTCTTAAAATAAATAAATAAACGTTAAAAAAAAAAGGTGTTTTTTTTTTTAATAAAAAGCAGAGTCTTGCAGTCAAAGTGTAGCTCCAAAGGTAATGAGTGGACCTACCAAGATGCCCATATATACCCCATCCTCTGTAGCACATGCAAATCCAGCCACTGCATGCAAATACCAGACTTGGGTATAAAAACAATGACACATTTCAATCAACACTCACCCTCTAGATTCTCCAGAAAGGAGCTGGACATGAGAGCTCACTGTGGTTAGGCCATTTCTCTGCTGAACCTGATGGCTGGTGTTCCAAGTCAGACATAAACTGGTCTGTGTCAAAGAAGACAACATCACTACTGAATGGAACAAACCAGAAAGTAACTTAATCTACTACATGCCCAGCCTGTTTTTTCTATAATAGAGGAATTTAATCATCCTTTGTCTGTCAATCACTACATAAAATGGCTCACCAAATTACATTAGATAATATGAATATTGGAGTCTAGAGAATTTAGGTAATGTCTGATTGATTTCCTAAAATTAAAAGGGCAATAATTTTAAAGGTCATGATGATGGTTTCAGCAATTTTATTTTATTTTTATTTATTTATTTTTTAAGCAAACTCTACCTCCAACATGGGGCTCGAAATCATGACCCCAAGATGAAGAGTCACATACTCTACTGCAAATGAGTAAGCCAGGTGCCCCATTTTCTGCAATTTTATATGACATATTTAGTTTTAAACAAAATCGTTTATATTATATTGGATATTAGTAGTTCCCAAATACTTGCCCAAGGCTACATCAAAATTATCACTTAATAAAAACAGAAACTCCTGGGTTCCACTTTAGGCCACAGAATCAAAATGTGTAAGGGCAGAAGCCCTGAAAACTTCATGCACAGGTAAATTTAGGGGTCATGGAGGAATATTTTTTAAACTAAAGTGCACATTTATTTGCAAGATTATGAAATCAATTCAGCAAGTTGAGATCAGTATCTTTTTAAAAAGAAATAGAACAAAACAGACCATAGTAGGCTGCATCTTCTTTAATAAGAGTTAAGAACTAGCCTTTGAGGGGCACCTGGGTGGTTCAGTTGGTTAAGCATCAAACTTTGGTCTAGGTCATGATCTCATGGCTTGTGGGTTTGAGCCCCATGCCGGGCTCTGTGCTAACAGCCTGGAGCCTGCTTCAGATTCTGTCTCCCTCCCTCTGTCTCTCCCTTGCTTGTGCTCTGCCCCCCTCTCTCTCTCTCAAAAATAAATAAACATTAAAAAGAATTTAAAAAAATAACTGGCCTTTGAGACTTTCATGTTAGTTGTATATATATTTTTGTTTGTTATGTACTAGGTCATGCTATAAAACTTACTTTTTTAATGTTTATTTTTGAGAGAGAGAGCATGAGCAGGGGAAGGGCAGAGAGAGAGGACAGAGGATCTGAAGTGGGCTCTGCTCTGACGGCACCAAGCCTGACGTGGGGCTCGAACTCATGAATTGTGAGATCATGACCTGAGCTGAAGTCAGACACTCAAATGACTGAGCCACCCAGGTGCCCCAAACTTACTTCTTATTGTAGGAAGCTATCCAAAATGTTTAAAAGTCACTGTAGTCAAGAAGAGTCACTACTGGTCAGTTTTGTGATAATGGCTGACACATTCAGATAGCCAGTTAGAGAGCCCCAACACAAGGGATGAGAAGCCTCTTCCTTTGGCCTCTAAGGATTTATTTTTAGCCTTTGTTTGCTCAACCTCAAGCAAAAGCACCTAACCTTTTAGGCTCTAGAAGAATGCTTATTTTATCTTAGCAGAGGAGAATCTGTATATAGTCTCTGTGAATAATAATCAATACCCTTGTCTTAGGTTGATAAAGGAGGTAAAATAAAGGAGGAGGCAATCTGTGCAAAATGCAGCCTTAATTAAGAAGTCAAAACAAAACACAAAAGCCAGAAATTCTTCGTTTACAGGCAAAATTTTCCTAAGCTTATTACTAAACTTGAGATCATTCACCAAGTTTTCAAAGGGGATTTAAGGATTACAGTATATGTGACATATTTTATTTATTTTTTAAAATGTTTATTTTTGAGAGAGAGAGAGAGAGAGAGAGAGAGAACGCAAGGAAGAGGCAGAAAGGGAGTTGGAGGATCCGAAGCAGCTCTGTGCTGGCAGCAGAGGGAGTGATGCAGGGCTCAAACTTATAAACTGTGAGATCATGACCTGAGCCAAAATCCACCCAAGCGTCCCATGTGAAGTATTTTAGAGACTGAATATGTATAGTCAAAAGTCTCCTTTCTGTGGATGCCCAATTTCCACAACTGAATCCTCCAAAACAGACATGAAGGTATAGACCATGTGATTCAAGGTACAGTAGCACATAAATAAGAGGAAAGAAGCCCAGGAACAAAGCTAAGAGGCCAACAGATCCTAGTGACTTCTATGAGTTGGTTTATGCAATGGTAGTTTCATACTGTGCTTATGGAAAGCTGTCCTTAAGACAGCTTTCTATTTCTTGAAACATTGTTGACAGATTCAAAAAATACCTGATTCGTTTTTTCCTATCACAAAAACTTTGACAAAACTCTTAAAGAAGAATTAGCATCAATCCTCTCTTAAACTCTTCCAAAGATTAAAGAAGAGGGAATACTTCCTACTCATTCCAAGGTCAACATTACTGATGCCAAAGGTAGACAAAGACACTACAAGTAAAGAAAACTACACAATGCACCCTATGAATACAGATGCAAAACTCCTCAACAAATACTAACAAACCGAATTCAGTAGTATATTAAAAGTACTATAGCAAAAATGAACTATTGGGACCTCATCAAAATAAAAAGCTTCTGCACAGCAAAGGAAACAATCAGCAAAACTAAAAGGCAACCGACAGAATGGGAGAAGATACGTGCAAACGACCTATCAGATAAAGGGTTAGTATCCAAAGTCTATAAAGAACTTATCAAACTCAACGCCCACAAAACAAATAATCCAGTGAAGAAATGGGTGAAAGACATGAATAGACACTTTTCCAAAAAAACCATCCAGATGGCCAACCAACACATGAAAAAATGCTCAACATCACTCATCATCAGGGAAATACAAATCGAAACCACAATGAAATACCACCTCACACCTGTCAGAAAAGCTAACATTAACAACTCAGTCAACAACAGATGTTGGCGAGGATGCGGAGAAAGAGGATCTCTTGCATTCCTGGTGGGAATACAAGCTGGTATAGCCACTCTGGAAAACAGTATGGAGGTTCCTCAAAAAATTAAAAATAGAACTACCCTACGACCCAGCAACTGCACTACTAAGTATTTATCCAAGGGATACAGGTATGCTGTTTCCAAGGGACACATGCACCCCAATGTTAATAGCAGCACTATCAACAATAGCCAAAGTATGGAAGGAGCCCAAATGTCCCATCGATGGATGAATGGATAAAGAAGATGTGGTATATATACAATGGAGTATTACTCAGCTATCAAAAGGATGAAATCTTGCCGTTTGCAACTACGTGGATGGAACTAGAGGGTCTTATGCTAAGCAAAATTAGTCAGTCAGAGAAAGACAAATATCCTACCACTTCATTCATATGAGGACTTTAAGACACAGAACAGATGAATATAAGGGAAGGGAAGCAAAAATAATATAAAAACAGGGAGGGGACAAAACAGAAGAGACTCTTAAATATGGAGAACAAACAGAGGGTTACTAGAGGAGTTGTGGGAGGGGGGATGGGCAAGGGGCATTAAGGAATCTACTCCTGAAATCATTGCTAAACTATATACTAACTAATTTGGATATAAATTAAAAAAATAAAATTAAAAAAAAAGTACTATACATCAAGGCCAAGTGAGATTTATTCTCAGAATGCAAAGATGGTTCAGAATATGCAAGGCAACAAATGTAATTTACTACATATTAGAATGAAGGATAGGGGCGCCTGGGTGGTGCAGTCGGTTAAGCGTCCGGCTTCAGCCAGGTCACGATCTCGCGGTCCGTGAGTTCGAGCCCCGCGTCAGGCTCTGGGCTGATGGCTCAGAGCCTGGAGCCTGTTTCCGATTCTGTGTCTCCCTCTCTCTCTGCCCCTCCCCCGTTCATGCTCTGTCTCTCTCTGTCCCAAAAATAAACGTTGAAAAAAAAAATTTAGAATGAAGGATAAAACATTACAGATGATCTCAATTGACACAGAAGAAGCATCTGGCAAAATTCAATTCACTTTCAAGATAAAAAAATACCCAATAAACTAGGACTAGAAGGGAATTTCCTCCACATGATAAAAAGGCCATACATGACACATCATACTCAGTAGTGAAAGACTGAAAGTTTTTTCCCTGAGATTAAGAACATGATAAGGATGTCCACTTTTGCCACTTCAATTCAAAACAATACTAGAATTTCCAGCCAGAGCAATTAGGCTAAAAAAAAATTTTTTTTTTTTTTTAGCCTAAGGAGGGGCAGAGAGAGAGAGGGAGACACAGAATCAGAAACAGGCTCCAGGCTCTGAGCCATCAGCCCAGAGCCTGACGCGGGGCTCGAACTCACGGACCGCGAGATCGTGACCTGGCTGAAGTCGGACGCTTAACCGACAGCGCCATCCAGGCGCCCCTAAAGAAATTTTTTAAAGGCATACAAATTGGAAAGGAAGAGGTAAAATTATCTCTGTTCACAAATGACGTGATCTTACACATAGAAAGCTTGAAAGAATCAACATATAAAAAATATTAGCATTAATAAACTAAGTCAGTAGTTACAGGATATAAAATCAACAGACAATATTTAGTTGTATTCTATACACTTTCAATGAACAACCAAGAAGGAAATTTAAAAATCAATTCCATTTACAATAACATCAAAAAGAATAAAATATTTAGGAATTAGCCAAGGAGGAATAGGATTTGTACACTGAAAACTAAACATTGGTGGAAGAAATTAAGGTTTCTAAATAAATGGAAAACATCCCATGTTCGTGGATTGGGAGACTAATATTTTTAAGATGATAATATTACCCAATATTCAGATTCAATTTGTTGTTCCAAGTACAGATTCAATTTGTTAGCAATTCCTAACAAAATCACAATACCATCTTTACAGAAATAGAAAAACCAATCCAGAAATTCATATGGAATCTCAAAGAACCAAGAAGAGCCAAAACAGTTTTGAAAATAAGAACAAAGATAGAAGGGTCTCATTTCCTGATTTCAAAACTTACTACAAAGGTACAGTAATCAAAACAACATGATACTGGCATAAGGACATATGTACACACCAAAGGAACAGAGAGGCCAGAAACAAATCCTCACAATATATGCTCAATTCATTTTCAAACATTCAATGGGGAAAAGGCAGTCTTTCTAACACACAATACATGTTTCCACTGGATATCCACATGTAAAAGAATGGAAGCTGGACTCCTATTTCACTCCATATACAAAGTTAACTCAAAATAGATCAGAGACTTAAGAGCTAATATAAAACTCTTGGGGCATCCGGGTGGCTCAGCTGGTTGAGGGTCCGACTTGATTTCAGCTCAAGTCATGATCTCATGGTTCATGAGATTGAGCCCCACCTTGGCTTCTCCACTGACAGTGTGGAGCATGCTTGAAATTCTCTCTCCTTCTCTCTCTCTCTCTCTCTGCCCCTCCCCTGCTCACATGCTGTCTCTCAAACATTAAAAAATTTTTTAAACATTGCATCCGGATCATTAAAATAATAAATAATAAAAAATAATAATAAAATAAATAATAAATTTAAAAATAAAATATATAATAAAATATATAATAAAAACAACACTTATAATTATTAAAGTAATAATTTTTTAAAAATAATAATAAAATTGTAAAACTCTTAGATGAAGAAAACATGGGGTAAATAAATCTTCATGACCCTGGAGATTTAAATAGAACTCTAAAAGCACTGGCAATAAAAGAAAACATAGATTACAAGGACTTCATCAAAATTAAAAACCTCAAAGGACACTATCATGAGTGGAGAGAGGGGCACTTAGTTGGCTTAGTCAGTAGAGCACAGTGTGGCTCTTGATCTCTGGGTTGTGAGTTCAAGCCCCAAACTAGGTGTAGAGATTAAAAAATTTTTTTAAAAATCTTAAAAAAAATAAAAAGAGAGTGAAGAGAGAGCACAAAGAGTGGGAGAAAATTTTTGTAAATAATACATCAAGTAAGAGATGAGTATCCAAAATGTATCAAGAACTCCTACAACTCAACAACAAAAAAACAATGAGAAAATGAGATTTGACTGTTTTCCCAGAGAACAAATAGAAATGGTTAAACAAGAAAAGACCATGAGAAGAAAAAGAAAGAAAGAAAGAAAGAAAGAAAGAAAGAAAAGCTTATGAAAAGGTACCTAGCATCATTAGTTACTAGGGAAATGCAAATCAAAATCAGAAAGAGATACCACTTAATATCCATTCAGTATGGCTATTATTATTTTAAAATGGAAATTAGTAAGTGCTGGCAAGGATGTAGAGCAATTCAAACCCTCAATACACTGTAAATGTAAAATGGTGCAACCACTGTGGGAAAAACATCAATTTCTCAAAAAGTTGAACAAAGAATTTCCATATAACCCAACAATTCCACTCCTAAGTACCCAAAAGAATTGAAAAGAGATTCAAAGAGATACTTGCACACCAATGTTCACAGCAGAGTTATTCACAACAGTCAAAAGGTAGAGACGAATGTCTTTCAACAGATGAGTGGATAAACAGTATGTGATTATACATAAAATGTTAATATTATTTATTCATAAAAAGGAAAGAAATTCTGATATATGCTTACAACATGGCTGAACTGTGGATACATTATGCCAAGTGAAATAAGCCAAACATTAAAAGGACAAAAGTTGTATGATTCCACTATTTACATGAGATACCTTGAGCAGGTAAAGTCATAGAAACAGAGAGTAGAAGTTACCACAGGCTGGAGGTGGGGAGAATGAGAGGTGGGGAGAACTGCTTAATGGGTACAGAACTGTTGTTTAGAGTGAGGCAAAAGTTCTCAAGATAGTGGTGACAGTTACATCATACTGTGAACGTACTTAATGCTAACGACCTGTACACTTAAAATGCTAAATTTTTGGTTATGTACATTTTACCACATTAAAAAACATTTCAAACACAAATCTTGGGTTTTCTCATAGGAAAACACTGTATGAAAAGACTGAATTAGGTTTTCACAGCTCTAACCATTAACTCAAAGCAAGACCTTACAGATGTAACTTCCTCTTACCATTTTAAAATCTGGAATACAGAATTTGTTCCTTTTCATCTCAAAGTTTTAGCAAGTTAACTATTTACAAATCCTGGGGTGCCTGGGTTAAGTATCTGACTTCAGCTCAGGTTATGATCTCACAGTTCGTGAGTTCAAGTCGCACATCGGGTTCTCTGATGTGAGTGGACAGCCTGCATCGGGATCCTCTGTCTTCCTTGCTCTCTGCTTCTCCCCTGCTCACATGCACTCTCTCTCTCAAAAATAAACAAACATTAAATAAATAAATATTTACAAATCCTGAAATATGTTTGTGGAAAGATGAGCAAAATTTCCTTGTCCAAGCTGCCTCTCCACTTGACTAAGCTGCTTTCTTTACCCACCTAATCAATATATAGACATTTCTGGTTTATACAAACAAGGCCATGGCCTGGTGGGCATGTAAAAATAAAGGCTTTGGAACGCTAGTTTCATCCTTTACAGTAATGGTGGCCCAAAGGAAGTCATTTAATCTCTGTGAATCTGTTTACTTATTTACTCAAAGAAGGTAGAATCTCCTGAAAGGTATGTGCAGTCACTCTACAACATTATAAAGAAACACAATTATAATATACTTAAATTGATAAAAGCAAGACAAGTAACTTATCACTTAGTGACCTCATCTAGTGTCATGGCTTCAAATACCATCTGCATGCCCTCAACTCTCAAATTTGTATCTTTAGTCTAAAACTCACTTCCAAACTCTAGACTCATTCATCCAACTGAGTACTTGATTTCTCTACTTGAATGTTCAACAAGTATCTTAAACGCAACACAACCAAAACTGAACACCTGATCTTTCTCCAAAGCTTGCTTCATCTATAGCCTTCCCCATACCAGGTGATGGCAACTCCATCTTTCCAGTTTCTCAGAAACAAAACAAAACAAAACAACCCTTGGTATCATCTTTAACTTTTTCTCTAATACTTTATATGGAATCTGTCAGGAAATGCTATTGGCTTTGTCTTTAAAATACATCCAAAATCAGACCATTTGAAGACCGCTTATTTCACCACCAGTTTAAAACATCATTTCTGGCCTAGATTACTACAACAGCATTTTACCTGGCCTCCTTGTTGCTGCCCTTGCTTCCCTACAGTCTTTTTTCTAACCAGGATCAATTTCTCAGACATTCCACCAAAATAAATTCCTGATCAATTAAAGATTTACAACATCAAAGAAGCTATGGGAGACAAAACAAATGATTTATAAGTTATATAAATGCAAAAAAAATTCTTTATGTAAAGAATTCATGTTACCTTGGGGAAAAACTTTTGTCAACTCCTAGCTCAATGAGGTAAGGAACCTAAGACATAAAGAGCTTCTATATTCTATAAGTGAGTAAGAAAGGATTAATAATCAAATAGAAAAGTAAATAAATACTATCAGAGATCACAGATTTGTGACAAAGATTTTCTCTTAAGCACATGAGAAGGTACACAAATCTTACTCCTAAATGAAGTGTAAACTAAAATTATACTGAGAAGCAGGTACCAGGGTGGCTTAGTGGGCTAACATCTGACTCTCGATTTTGGTTCAGGCCACTATCTCACAGTTGGTGAGATCGAGCCCCACATCAGGCTCTGCACAGAGCCTGCTTAGGAGTCTAACTCTCCCTCGCTCTCTGCCCCTCCCCCACTTGTGCACACTTGTGTGCGCGCTCTCTCTTACTCAAAATAAACTAAAAAAAAATTGTATCAAGAAACTATTTTCCACTTATCCCACTGGCAAATAAGATGTCTGACAGCAGAATGTGCTGGTGAAGATACTCTCTTACAATGACAGTGGCAATGTAAAAAAAATTTCTTTAAGTGACGTGCCACATTTTTTTAAAAGTTTTATTTATTTGAGAGAGACAAAGACAGTGCAAGTGGGGAAATAACAGAAAGAGAGAGGGAAAGAGAATCCCAAGCAGGCTCCATGCTGCCAGCACAGAGCCTGACTCAGGGCTTGAACTCACGAAACTGTGAGATCATGACCTGAGCCGAAACCAAGAGTTGGATGCTTAACCAACTGAGCCACCTAGGTGCCCTATAAATTGGTAAAATTTTTATGAAAGACAACCTGGCAATCTTTCTCAAAACACTTCTAGGAATTTATCATATATACAAACATACACAGATGTCTATAAAAAGGTAGGAAATGAAATTTGTAAAAAATTATTTATTATACTTATTAAATAGATAAAAGTACAGTTCTGGAAAATGTCCAAGAGTCAACATATAGGAAAAGCAAAATGCTGAACAATATACATACTATACTAGTAAAAATAAGGAAAAAATGTACACAATTGCTTACGAATGCATAAAATACCCCTTTGGTGACAGCCAAGCAATTGGTAACCCAACTGTCCATACAGAGGACAATTAGGTACCTAGGAGAGAGAATTTTCACTATGTACTTTGTTGTACCTTTAGCATTTTTTTTTTTTTTTTTGAGAGAGAAAGAGAGAGAGAGAGCATGCGCCCAAGTGAGGAAGGGGCAGAGAGAGAGAGAGAGAGAGAGAGAGAGAGAGAGAGAGAGAGAGAAGCAGGGCTCACGGGCTCGTGTTCACATGATGTGGGACTTGAGCTCACCCAAAGCGGGGCTCATGCTCACCCAATGTGGGATTCGAACTCATGAACTGTGACATCGTGACCAAAGCCAAAGTCAGATGCTTAACGACTGAGCCACCCAGGCACCCTAAAACTCCCATTCTACATAAAACCATCTACAGATGCTTTTAAATACACAATATGATTATAAGGGACTTAATTTATTATGATTCTTATAGATGTAAAGCTAGATTGCCTGTACCCAACACTCTCAACCCTATCCTATCTTCCACCAGAACTTAAAGAGTTTCATACTTTTCTTCCTGACCAGATAGACAGGCTAACGGTAGGTAATGTAAAAAAAAAACCACACAAAAAACAAAACAAAAAAAAAAAAAACAACCTTTTTAAAATCAGATATCTTCAAACAGAGAAAAGCTGTTTGAGTATATTTAATCTATGTTTTATCAAAAGCTAAGATCCATGGCAAGATCTGTCACACAAAGCCACAGAAATATCAATTCCCACCAAACCATAAAAAGCTGAGCTGGTCAGCCTAAAATTATTTCTTTCACTTAAAATATTTTTCTCTTTGTGAATGATCCATCTCCAAAGGAACTCAAAAACAAGATATAAATTTTAAAACATAACACATTTTTAGACACTGGTTTTGTATCTTACACATGGAAGACACAAGGAAGTTACAATTTTTTGTTTTTGAATGTTTATTTTTGAGAGAAAGAGAGAGAGCATGTGCACAGGAGTGCAAGTGGGGGAGGGGCAGAGAGAGGGGGACAGAGGATCTGAAGCAGACTCTGTGCTGACAGCAGCAAACCCCATGTGGGGCTTGAATTCACAAACCACAAGATCATGATTTGACCCAAAATCAGACACTCAACTGATCAACTGACTAAGCCACCCAGGTGCCCCAAGAGTTACTATTTATTGTGTTTATAAAGGTGAGATTATAATCAATCATAGCTATTTCAGAAACCACTGAACATTTGAGACAATCTAAATTTCAGGCAGACTTGGATTCAAATGCCAGTCCCAGTGTTTGTGGCCATATAACAATGGGAAAATAGTTAAGCTTTCTGAGCCACATCTCTAAAAATAAAGCTAATAATTCACTTTTCATAAATTGTTGGGAAGAACTAATGAGCTACTACTATACTACCAAAGAGCTCAAAAAATGATTATCAAGAAATAGTAACCATAATTCATTTTTTAAAGTGTATTTATTTTTGAAAAAGAACGAAAGCCCAAGTGGGGGAGGGACACAGAGAGAGGAGGACAGAGGATCTAATGCAGGCTCTGTGCTGACAGCAGAGAGCCCGATGCAGGGCTTGAACTCACGAACCGTGAAATCATGCCCTGAGCCAAAGTCAGATACTTAACTGACTGAGCCACCCAGATGTCCCTCATTAATTATTTTTAAATATAGGTTTTTTTTAATGTTTATTTATTCTTGAGACAGAGACAGAGTGTGAACAGGGGAGGGGCAAAGAAAGAGGGAGACACAGAATCTGAAACAGGCTCCAGGCTCTGAGCTGTCAGCACAGAGCCTGATGCGGGGCTCGAACCCACGAACTGTGAGATCATGACCTGAGCCAAAGTCAGACGCTTAACCGACTGAGCCACCCAGGCACCCCTAAATATAGTTCTTAAAGTTAACTCCTTTTGAAGTCTTTTTTATTTTTTATTTGAGAGAGAGAGAGAGTGTGTGAGCAGGGGAGAGGGGCAGAGGGAGGGGGCTTGAGGGAGGGAGGGAGAGAGGGAGAGAGTGAGTCTTAAGCAGGCTCCACACTCAACACAGAGCCCCACTTGGGGCTAGATCCCATGACCCTGGGATAATGATATGAGCTGAAATCAAGAGTCAGGTGCTCAACTGACTGAGCCACCCAGGCAGGCACCCTTTTGAAGTCTTTTGATATGCTGTGATATATGCCAGTTATTTAGTGGTAGCCTCTCTTGGGTTTTTCCTAGTTTATGTACAAATTTGTGTCAAGTTGACTCAAAGAAAAATTTTTGTTCGAATGGAGTACAGTTAATTTGTGTCTATGGAGATATACAGACACACTTGACATAAGAAATAAAAGATCTTTTCTGGGGCACCTGGGTGGCTCAATCGGTTGAGCGTCCAACTTAGGCTAAGGTCATGATCTCACGGTTTGTGGGTTTGAGCCCTGCGTCGGGCTCTGTGCTGACAGCTCGGAGCCTGGAACCTGCTTTGGATTCTGTGTCTCCTTCTCTCTCTGCCCCTCTTCCACTTATGCTCTGTCTCTGTCTCTCAAAAAAAAATAAATATGAAAAATAAATAAATAAATAAATAAATAAATAAATAAAAGATCTCAAATGCTTGCAGTTGCTTCATTGGTTCTGAAATTAAACTTTCTTATCATATGTCTAAGAGTTGCTATGTCTAAGGTCCTGAATCCCCAGCATGGTCTGTTCTGTATGAGCCACTATCCAAAGCCTACCTGGGCATTATTTATGGAACTTTCCTACCTCTGGAATTATTCGTCATAAATATGTTTGATGTTCAGGAGTACATGCATGCTTCCTACACGAGGACTCATGAGTTATCCAGAGTCCCAGTTAAAGGAGAAAGTTCAGGGGCACCTGGGTGGCTCAGTCAGTTAAGCGTCCTACTTCGGCTCAGGTCATGATCTCGCAGTCTGTGAGTTCAAGCCCCGCATCGGGATCTGTGCTGACAGCTCGGAGCCTGGAGCCTGCCCTGGATTCTGTGTCTCCCTCTCTCTCTGACCCTCCCCCGTTCATGCTCTGTCTCTGTCTCAAAAACAAATAAACGTTAAAAAAAAAAAATTAAAGGAGAAAGTTCAGTACATTCTACCTCCCTTTTACCTCACTGCCCCAAAGTGATTAAATACCTCATTTGTGGCCCATTCTCACCATTGGCTATGTATGGCTTTATTTCATTTTACTTAAATACAATAAACAGCAGTGAAATTAATATCCAACAGGTAGAAAAGAACACTGACAATATTGACCTCTGCTCTCACACCAGCCTCTTGCTTTCCCCATCCTTAATCTTGTGTTTATCATTCCCTTGCTACTCAAAAGTAGGCACTTCTGCTTATCACTTATATACTGAACTGCAGTATCTGAGGTCACGTCTGGAGTTCCTGTTTACAGTCAAGTTAGTAATTGCCCTACATTTAGGATCAGCAAGTTATTGCACAGAGCCTGCAAGTGTCAGTGTCAGTTTTCACCACAGCAGTAGGTCAGGCTATATTTAACATGGAGCCTCTTCTCTGCTGAAAAGCTGCAGCTGCAGCTCTCTTAGTTTGTGACAAAGGAGGATGAGTGGGAATTCAGGGACTGTAATGGAAAGCTGTAACGGGATTCAGCTCAATCAGAAATTAAATGGGCCTGTATTTAAAGGTCAAAGACAGTCTAGTTTAACAATACTATAATCTTAATTAAAATGCTTAAAACACACCTGTGACAATTTCTATATTTCTGTACTGTTTTAATATGTATCATTTGGTCCAAAGACTGGGACATACACCCTATAATGCACAGGAATTTTTAGGAAAAATAACAACTCCAGACATACAAACTGTAATATGTGAGTAAAAACTCACTGATAATTTTATAGATGTAGAGGGCACACTTTTTTTAAAATAGGAAATGTATTTTTTTTAATGTTTATTTTTGAGAGAGTGGGAGTGGGGGAAGGGTGGAGCAAGAACTCATGAACCATGAGAACATGACCTGAGCCAAAGTTGGATGCTCAACCGACTGAGCCACCCCGGCACACCAAGAGCAGAGTTTTCAAGCAGGGGCAATGGTACATTTAGGTAGCAAAGAAAAAAGAAGTAGCAAGAGTTTTGAACAATGTTCGAATTCGTTGAGTAAGTACATGTTACAAACTTCCAAGAGGACTTCTTGAAAGAAAACATCACTTGGTAAAAAATCAGTATTCTGTTGTTATTCCCCCGAAGATATGCTTTGAGGAGAGAACCACTCTATGCTGAAATGGACTCTTCTAAGTATGGAATATGAGGGGCCAAAATCCCTTCCATGAAACTGAAAAAGGATAATTGTAAAGTTTAGTCTTGGGTTCCAAAACCAACAAATGCAAAAACCCAAGGGGTAGGGAGTGGGGAGAGAAAGGATGTGATTTAGCATTACTTATGACTCACTAAATCAACAGTAAGATGGAGCTAAGAAAATCCCCTGACCTCAGGCCATATTGATACAATAAAGACTTCTGAAAAAGGAAGGTGATAGTCCCAATATACTCTGAGCTGGCTACAGTATGCTCCCCTCTGGATACTTCATAACAAAAAGGAATTAAAACACCAGGGTTAAGCAGAGGGTGGTGATGGTGCGGGAAAAGTGAAGTTGCTGGAGTGTTTTTAAGATGGGGAAAGAGATCAGATTTCACAAATGTGAAGGGCTATTACAAGAAGGATTAGGTTTGTTTTTCATGATTCCAGAGGCATCAGAGCCCACATAAAATAAGGGTAGCCAGAACTCAAAAGGCCCAGAGATGTTCCAAAGAAGGTAAAAAGGAAGAGACGAACAGGAATACAGTATCACTAAAGATACCAGAGTATGAACCCTGGTGTCAAAGAGGAGGAGAGAGAACCGTAGTGTCAGAGAGTCTTTTAAAGTTCTTTTATAGTGAGAATTTAAAACTACCCTGGTCCCTCTCACAAACAGAAACTCTATGGAGAAAATGGCTGTTTCTTTCACATATTTGGCTTGCTCTACAGCAGCAGTCTCAATTCACAGACGGATAACAAACATGAAAAACACCTAAAATACTGAAGCAGGAACCAGGAGACTTGGGTTTTAGTCATGTCTTTTTTTTTTTTTTAAAGAGAGTGAGAGTGTGAGAGTGGGGACAAGGGACAGAGGGGGGGAGAGAGAGTCGTAAGCAGGGTCCACATTCAGCACAAAGCCCAATGAGGCGCTCGAACCCACAACCCTGGGATCATGACCTGAGCTGAAATTGAGTCAGATGCTCAACCCAGAGTCACCCAGGTGCCCCGGGGCTTTAGTCTTTATATGCTATTAACTGTGTGTTACCCTGAACGAAAACCTTAGGCTCTGTAAAACTCAGATTCTTCATCTATAAAATGAGAGAGCTGTATGAGAGGTATTTCTAGCTCCATAAGTCTTCAATTTCTGAGCTTAGGGGCACTAATATCTTCTCTATTAAATGTCACTAAATTTATAATAAAAACTTAAGGTGTGAATGTCCACATTTCTAAAAGTCACAAGTAATGACTGAATGATTCTTGACTCCATCTTATTAAAAACTGCAAAATAGGGGTGCCTGGGTGGCTCACTCAGTTAAGCATCCAATTCTTGATTTCAGCTCAGGTCATGATCTCCCGGTTGGTGGGATCAAGCTCTGTGTCAGGCTTTGTACTGACAGCATGGAGCCTGCTTAGGATTCTCTCTCTCCCTCTTTCTCTCTCAAAATAAACATTAAAAAAATCGTAAAATAAAAAGGATATTTTATCTTTAATCTTTTAAAATCTCTAATGGGATTTTTTTTTTTTAATGAGGGTTAAATAAATATAAAACAGAAATATGCTTAACACAAGTTATTAGGATTAGGGGCACCTGGGTAGCTCAGTGAGTTAACTACCCAACTCTTGTTGATTTCGGCTCAGGTCATGATCTCACAGTTGCTGAGTTCGAGCCCCGCATCAGGCTCTGTGCTGACAGTGCAGAACCTGTTTGAGATTCTCTTTCTCTCTCTCAAAAATAAGCACTTTTTTTTTTTAATTTTTTTTTCAACGTTTTTTATTTATTTTTGGGACAGAGAGAGACAGAGCATGAACGGGGGAGGGGCAGAGAGAGAGGGAGACACAGAATCGGAAACAGGCTCCAGGCTCTGAGCCATCAGCCCAGGGCCTGACGCGGGGCTCGAACTCACGGACCGCGAGATCGTGACCTGGCTGAAGTCGGACGCTTAACCGACTGCGCCACCCAGGCGCCCCTAAGCAAACACTTTTTAAAAAGTTCTTAGGATTAGTATATTTAACTAGTATATTTAAACTACTATATTTAAGTTTATTTAACTAGTATAATACTAGTTATTTAACTAGTATATTTAACTATAGTATAATACAAATTAAGAAAAATTATTTGTGTCCTCTAGTTGTAGAGTAGAAATTAATATTTAACACAATATAGAAAAGTTAATATAAAATCTGAGCTTAGGCTAACTGCTAAGTTCACTTTAAGTGCTTCTAATCCTTTTTGGGATGTTTCATGGCTTCCTTTTAAAGGTAGTCAGAAAGGGGACATTAAAATGCTAGGAGTGCCAGGCCTATGAGATATGTTGTTGTTTTTCAATGACTTTATACTAAAACTTTGCAGAACTGTAGGGTTTTTTTTTAAACATTTAAAAAAAATATTTTAATTTATTTTTGAGAGAGAGACAGACATAGTATGAGTGGGGGAGCAGCAGAGAGAGAGGGAGACACAGAATCCGAAGAAGGTTCCAGGCTCTGAGCTGTCAACACAGAGCCCGACGCGGGGCTTGAATTCATGAACTGTGAGATCATGACCTGAGCCAAAGTTGGACACTCGACTGGCTGAGCCACCCAGGTACCCTTGTAGGATTTTTTAAGTACCTAGAATTTTACCTTCAAAGGCAAATCAAAATAACATTATCAATGAGTTAGTTGGCAAATCTCTTACATCTAACAATTCAAGGTGCCCAGGACTGCATTTTCGTCCTTGTCCCCTTTAATTATTGCTAGCACCACTGAGGTTCTGTCAAGTCTCATGATAGGTGGCAAAGAATTCAATAGCCAGTCTTCATCCTCTGTAGGGCTACAATTTGGGAACTTTACTTGATTGTGTGGCTTATACAATGAATGGAGCAAAAATGAAGGTTTTTTTTATACGTGCCCTCATAGGCCTCATCAGCAACACATTTTCACATATTCAAAAGGTGAAATAAAATTTTAACAAAACCTTTCTAGAAGGTTCCAATTTGTTGCCCCCAAAATATCACTCCATCTGTGATAGAGCAAGTTCCACCACCTTTGTCCTTTTTTGGTTCATTCGGAAAGAAAATGAGCTAGAATACACTTTGAGATGTGTTCAATGAATCTCGTGTCTTCAGTTCCATCACAAATGGGTGGTAGGTTATCATTCAAGGTCTCAACCCTTGTTTCAGGAATTAAAATTCTAAACATACACCCTAAAAGCATGATGAATAGTCTAAAAGTGCTGCAAGAATGAATAGGTAACATTTTTAAAAGCCTATGTTCAATTGAAAATCTTTTACTTATTTCAAATCTGTTTTGCATCAAAGTAGAAGCCTCCTCTCTACCTGGTGCTCTAAAGTATGACACTTATGCCAGCTGTGCAGAAAAAGCACAGCAAGACACTTATATGAGAGCCATCAAGTACTCCCAATACAAACGTGACAGATCAGGTACAGTTGTGGATATGTGTTCATGTAGCCAAGTTCTGCACACATGTTCCTCTAGGAATTAAAAAAAGCTTGAGGGACCTTCTTTAGTAGAGTTCTAACCACCATGGCCTGCTGTTGCTGGAAGGCAGCTATACTGCTGCAAGAAAAAGACCAGAATGAAAAGATCTGATTCCAGTCTTAGCTCCTACTTAACAGACGTGTGACCTTTAGAAAACTCAATTCTTTAAATCATCACTATCTAGGTCAGAGACAGGATTAATAAGGATCAAATGAAATAATGAATAGGAAAATACTATTCAAATTGTAGGTGATACTTGAGTTTACACATACACAGTTGACTCTTGAATAACATGGGTTTGAATCATAAGAGTCCACTTACATGTGGATTTTTCACAGCACAGAACTGTAAATGTATTTTCTCTTCCTTATGATTATTTTTTCTTTTTAAAATTTTTAAAATGTTTACTTATTTTTGAGAGAAAGAGAGACAGAGTGTGAGCCATGGAGAGGCAGAGCGAGAGAGGGACACAGAATCCATAGCAGGGTCCAGGCTCTGAGCTGTCAGCACAGAGCCTGATATGGGGCTCGAACTCACGAACTGTGAGATCATGACCAGAGCCAAAGTCGGATGCCCAACGGACTGAGCCACCCAGGTGCCCCTCCCTCTTCCTTATGATTTTCTTAGTAACGCTTTCTTTTCTCTAGCTTACTTTACCAAAAGAATATAATATAAAATATATATAACATACCAATATGTGTTAATTGTTTATGTTATCAGTAAGGCTTTCAATCAACTTTCAATCAATAGTACACTATTACTAGTTAAGTTTTTGGGGAATTGACAGTTATATGTGGATATTTTGACTGAGTGAGGGTAGGTGCCCCTAACCCCCAAGTTGTTCAAGCGTCAACTGTATCTTATATTTACACACAAATTACCTGGCACATCCCCTTGTGGCTTTGAAAGCCATCTTTTACTATGCCATTTACCCACTGATAATCATGCTTTCCCAGACACAGCTGTTTCTGCTTATGTTGTCTGATTTGCCCTCTGATACTCATTTACTGAAAACATATACTCAATCCTCTAAGACTTGGCTCAAATATCATCTCCTCAGGGAACCTTTGCTGAATCCTTCTTCTTCCTTTTTTTTTGAGTAAGCTCTAGGCCTGATGTGGGGCTCAAACTCACAACCGCAAGATCAAGAGTCACATGCTCTACTGACTGAACCAGCCAATCGCCCCATTGCTGAATCTTTCTTAAGGAATCTGTCACATCTCTCAGATGATCTCCTACTATGCTTTTTTTAGATCTTGGTTATAAGTGTCCCAGACCCACTGTGCTATAAAGTCAGCTATGTACTGATCTGGTGGAAGCCTTGGGAGTGGGGATGCCACATTTTATTTACCTTCCTTTCCCCTTATGTTTGGAATCTGGGATGTGACACCAGCTTTGCAACTAAGCAGTAAACTCAGTTCCTCCACATGTGTAAAAGAGATGGCTAACAAAGAATTACTTTTCTATACAAAGAAGTACAGATTCAGAGAGAGAATTAAATTTCTATATCGATGTTTTTAGAATTGTTAGAATTTTCATGATGAACAACAGTTACAGGTAGCTTTCACTAAATTCCTATTTAGGCAAAACTTCACTACCACCTAAATGATAGAGCCAAGAATAAACTCTAAGTCATTACCTGAAAATGCTATCTTGGGGAATTTTCAATTATTGAAATAATTAATATTCTAGAGTTTGTTCTCTAATTTAAAAAGAGGTCTGTATACCAACTTGCTACATTTATATAAATAGCTTCTTTTTATCCTGGTGCCAACAGCTGTACCAGCTACAGCCAACCAATCTGGTCTTGCACCATCACCACTATCTGACTCAGCAAGCTGGCAGAGCCAGAGAGCAACAAGTTCTTTACTTGTGTGAGTCTCAAGGACAGAAACTCTATCTAAACATATTCCTAGTATTCCCAGCATCTAAATCGGTGCCTTCCAAATAGATGGCATGTAGCAATATTTACTGAATTCCATTTTCCAGACACTGTGACCAACTGTATGTTCTAAAAGAAGAGATGCCCAATAAATCTCATGTCCTTAGTTCCATCACAAATGGGTAAGAGACTATGATTCAAAGTCTTACCTTTTGCAGTAGGTATTAGTGGTAAACTAGATTTCAAAGTATAAATTTTCATGTCTATTCTCAAAGTCTTTAATTAACATATTTCTAGTGACAACAACTATTAAAGAAAAAAAAAAAAGCCCAACCATAGGCCATATGCCAATAAGCAATCCATGGTAACTTTTTTAAGACTATCAGAGAAGAAAGTTCCTGGATCTTCACTGCTTGAAGGAGAGAAAGATGAACTTACCATCATCTAAAGTGATGTCCTGTAGACCAATTGTTGAAAAGTTAGGTTCCTGCTCTTCAGGTTCAGGCTTAATGTTCACAGTTGCCTCATCAGGTGGAAACGAAGCTGGATCACACAAATTGCGACATATTAAGGATGAAGGTGCAGAAAGACCTCCCTGGCCTGTACTTTGTGCTTGAGTTGAGTGCTGTCCAGAATGCATTCTGGTGGCTAGAGATGGTGATGAGGCAGTTCCTGAGCTAGGAGATTGGTAAGGCATAGGCTGTAGCTGAGGAGATGGTGGCCCAGAAAGTGGTGAACTAGCCAGGGGATGAGAGGCTACTGGGGAAGCTGCTGTACCAGACCCTGAATGTGAAGGACCATATGTAATGGGCTGTAACTGAGGGGAAGGCTGGCCTGCGACCTGGTCAGCCCCTGGAGAAGAAAGAGATCTCTGTCCTGTGGTTGAACAATGGTATCCCATTGACTGCAGATGAGGCAGGGTCTGTACCGAATGAGGTGTGTGGGCTAAGAGATGTCCTGTTGGGCCTGAATTTGAAGAATGAAAAGGTATGGATGACGATGGTTGACAGCCAAGATTTATTAAAGTAGGAAGAGCTGCATCCTGTGGAAACAAAACCGGATCAAATTCTTGACTAGAGGCAGCATTAACTGGAAGACAAGTTGGTCCGTTGTACACAACATTAGTTTGCATAGGCTGATAGGAAGACCCCACAGGAGGTGTTGGTGTGACTTGAAAAGGCTGGTGCATGACTGAAGAAGGTAACATATGCTGTTCTTTACCAGCGCTTTCATCCCTACACTGCAACTGTGGCAGATGAGATGAAGTTACCATAGATGCATATGTTTGCTGGATGGGACAAACCAAGCTTCTCTGTGTTGACAGTACACTGTTATGTGGGTGTCCTGTGTCTGAAGAAGGCCTCTGGGTCTGGGCAGGATGAGGCACAGACAATGACGGAACTGAAGACAAGTCAACCTCTTCTTTGTGTTCTTGCTTCATCAAAACTAAAAAGAAAATGATTAAAGCAAACGTTATTACATAATACATACAATGATTATCAAAGGACTTCATTCTAGGCTACATAACTATAGCATGTATCCAAGTCAGGGGTTAAAAATTCAAATGCCTTCAAAAAAAATTCGAATGCCTTCAGAAAAGGCAATAACATAAAACATGTCAAGTCAGCAAGCAAAAGACAACAGGGAGTGGTTCTTGTTCTAAAAGTACTCACATTAAAAAAAAAACAGTACCACATAGAACTCTATGAAGAGATGTGGAAAGACCTCTAATACGTTCCTAAGTAACAAAAAAAAGTGAGGTGCAGAACAATGTGTACATATCACAATTCTTTTAAAATACAGTGTGTGTGTGTGTGTGTGTGTATATATATATGTATATGTGTGTGTGTGTGTGTGTATATATATATATATATACGCATACGTACATGTACACATGTTTTTGCTTATATAGGTATGGATACGCAAACCTGGTAACTGCTGTGTTTACTGCTGGGAACAAAACTAGGTGACTAGGGAATAAGAGCAAGAGGCAGATTTAATTTTTACTATGTAAATTTTTGTGCTAGACTAGCGATACACAATCTCAATGTTTTTAACCAAGTATATACATTACCTATTTATTTATTTATTTATTTTTTTTTTTTTCAACGTTTATTTATTTTTGGGACAGAGAGAGACAGAGCATGAACGGGGGAGGGGCAGAGAGAGAGGGAGACACAGAATCGGAAACAGGCTCCAGGCTCTGAGCCATCAGCCCAGAGCCCGACGCGGGGCTCGTACTCACGGACCGCGAGATCGTGACCTGGCTGAAGTCGGACACTTAACCGACTGCGCCACCCAGGCGCCCCTACATTACCTATTTAAAAATAAATGATTTTTATGGGGCGCCTGGGTGACTCAATTGGTTGAGTGACTGACTCTTGATTTCGGCTCAGGTCATCTCATGGTTTGTGAGATTGAGCCCTGCATCAGGCTCTGTGTTTGGGATTCTCTCTGCTGCTCCCATGCTCACCCTTCTCTCTCTCTCAAAATAAATAAATAGGGGCACCTGAGTGGCTTAGTCAGTTAAGCGTCTGACTTCAGCTCAGGTCATGATCTCCCAGTTCGTGGGTTTGAGCACCTTGTCCAGCTCTGTGCTGACAGCTCGGAGCCTAGAGCCTACTTCAGATTCTGTGACTCCTTCTCTCTCTGCCCTTCCCCCACTCACACTCTGTCTCCGTCTCTCTCAAAAATAAACATTAAAAAAATTTAAATATTTAAAAAAATAAATGAGTTTTTAAGATACCCCAAACTCTACAGCCTAATAAAAAAGCTTGAATTTGCAATCTCTGATCTGAAACCTACCAGTCCACTGTTTTTGCATAATGCATAATATACCAGAGATCATGAATCTAATATTCATAGAGCTTCTAGTTTACAACAGTTTTCACATGTACCTCATCTGAGGAACCTCATTTGAGGCACCTCATGTGTACCTCATTTTATCCTCAACCATCATCAGGCACATTTACAAGAGGAATAATGAGTGATCAAAAAAGTACTGGGATGCACAAAAAAACTGTCAGAGCTAGTAAACAAATTCAACAAAGTTGCAGGACACAAAATCAGCATGTAGAAATCGATTGTATTTTTATAGACTAGCAATACACAATCTGAAACGGAAATTAAGAAAACAACCTGAATTTGCAATAGCATCAAAAAATAAAATACTAAAGAATAAATTTGACCAAGGTAGGCAAAACTTATACACTGATAACTACAAAACAGTGCTAAAGAAATGAAGGAAGACCTAAATACATGGAAAGATACCCTGGCGTCATGGACTGAACGACTTAATTAACCACGAAGAACGCAACACTCTCCAAAACAATTTTCAGATGCAATGAAATCCCAACTATGTTTTTTGCAGAAACAGACTTATCCAAAAATTCATACCAAATCCAAAGGGAATTCAAATAGTCAAAAACAATCTTGAAAAAGAACAAAGACAGAGTACTCACACTTCCTAATTTCAAAACTTACTACAAAGGTACAGTAATAAAAACCAAGTGGTACTGGCCTAAGGACAGATGTATAGACCAATGGAATAGAGAGCCCAGAAGGAAACCCTAACATAAACAGTTAATTGCTCTTCATACAAGGGTGCCAAAACTATTCATTGGGGGAAAGAACAGTCTCTTCAACAAATGGTACAGGAACAATGGGACATCACATTGAAAGTAATGAAGATGGAACTTTTTCCGAAAATCATACACAAAAATTAACTCAAGTGGATCAAAGACCTAAACGTAAGAGCAAAAACTAAATTCTAAGAAAAAAACAAAGGGCAAAAAAAGCTTCATGACATTGGATTTGGCAATGGTTTCTTAAGTATCACATACCCTGAACATACACACAACAAAAACAGATAAATTGGACTTCATCAAAATTAAAAACTTCTGACCATGAAAAGACACTATCAAGACAGAGAAACAATAGCCCACAGAATGGAAAATCTACTTGCAAATAATATTTCTGTAAAGGGTTTAATATCCAAAATTCATAAGAACCCCTACAAATGCCAACAACAGGACTGAACCAAAGACTTGAGTGTGACCCCAGGACTGATCTAGATGGAAGTGTGTGTGTGGGGGGAAGGTACCAGCTCTCTTCTCTAGGATTGCTAATTATGAAGATGAAACAAATCTAGAGATGCCATGTAAGTAAAGCCTGCCCTAGAGCAAAGCCAACAGAAAGAAAAGCAATGTTAAGATGAAGAGAAAGCCTAAGCCCTGGGACCACATTGCTTGAGCTGAAGCATGCCTAAAGCCAGCATTCCAATTAACTGTCCAGTTACATGAGCCAATACAATTTTTTTTGTTAAGCTAGCTTAAATGGAGTTTTTGTCATTTGTACCCAAAAGTCCTAATTCACTTCAAAACAACCTTTAAGAGGCAAGGATTATTATTACCCCTGAAGACACTAAATCTCAAAGTGGTGTCACAAGGACCTGAATCCAGGTTTTTCTGCCTTCAAAGTCCATGCTTTTAATCACTGCACTATACTATATTAACAAGAAAGATTATAGTTCATCATTCCATCACACAAGCAGAGGCTATGAATACCAACCACTATCCTTTATCACATCAAAAAACGTATTTAAGATGATTTAAGATCTACCTGATGAAAGGACTGCTTAACATAGAAATCAATGTATTTTGCTTATTTTATTTAATATGTTTATCAAAACAGAAAAGAACCATCAGTTAATTTTTTGTATGTCAAAGCAATGGACTTTATTGTTTCTCTTGGGCAATACTTCTTCCAGTCCACTTTTCTAAAAGTTACTGACTTTATCCTCCTACTGAAGTACTATAATTCATTTAAAAATAATTTTCCTAGGGGCGCCTGGGTGGCTCAGTCGGTTAAGTGTCCAACTTCGGCTCAGGTCATGATATCACGATCCGTGAGTTTGAGCCCTGCGTTGGGCTCTGTGCTGACAGCACAGAGCCTGGACCCTGCTTCAGATTCTGTGTCTCCCTCTCTCTCTGACCCTCCCCTGTTCATGCTCTGTCTCTGTCTCAAAAATAAATAAACATTAAAAAAAATTTTTTTAAATAATTTTCCTAAATTGACATCTCATTGTTCCAAGTTTGTATGAGTTAAACTAACATAATTAAAATTTTCATGATCTTCACTAAAATGTAAGTACTTCATTTTATGTCAAAAGAAAGTAACAGTGAGAAGCCAAGTATGGTCAAACCTCATCTGGCCATTTAACAAACCCATCAAGTACAAGTCTCCTCACAAGAGCATGTTCTCAATCTGAGGAAATGAAAGTAAGTAAGATTTAAAATAGCCCTGAGGTGACTGGGTGGCTCACTCAATTAAGCGAACCAGGTCGCTAGGCTCAGGTCATGATCTCATGGTTTGTGGGATCGAGCACTGTGTTGTGCTCTGCGCTGATGGCATGGAGCCTGCTTGGGATTCTCTCCCTCCTTCCCTCCCTACCTTCCTCCCTCTCCCTCCCTCTCTCTCTCTCACACAAAATAAACAATCTGCCAGCTGGTGAGCCCACTCCTAACAATGAGACAACACTTAAAAGAGAAAAAGTGTATCATGAGTCTTCTTATTGCTTCTGCACCAAAGTTAACATTCTAAACTAGGCTTCCATCCAGTTTCTGATTCTTGCTCAGGTATTTCAAGTGTGGTTCACCATATCTAACAACTCCAAACTCTCTAATGTTTTGGCGTACTCACTTTTTTTCTGACTTTAGCACAACTAGAACTTTTCCCCTGGACTATTGGATTCTTTTTTCCTCTTCTACTTCAGCTCCTACTCCGGTCCCAGGAAAGTCACAGTAAATTCCATATGCAGAGTTACATTTCTATATAAAAGAGGGAGAATATGCAAAAAAGCCTACTCTCATCTTAATTAATCCTGAATGGAGCAGGTAAGGCCCTTGGTTACCTAAGTGGTTGGTTGTCATGCACTAAAAAGGAGACAGAGGGACTAAAAACTGTAACATAGTATCTTTTTTTTTTTGCATGACCCAATCTTTATTTTTATGTTCCTGACCCACATCTGTGTACTCAGATTGAGAGTTCTGCTTTCCTAAATTGAGTATACTTTCACTCTGCCAAATCAACTGTCACTTTTTGTCTATAAAGGATTAAGACTCCAACCAAATCTAAGAAGTCCTCATTGACAGTCTATAGTAATTTATTCTTATTTGGAGGGAAGTACAGTTAAAGAGACCGTACATAACTAGAATGAGTTGAATTTTAGAAACAGATGAACTCTACCTTTTGTGTTAAATATCCTCATTCTCGGGAAAAAAATCTCCTGGTCTAGTGCTTTTGAAACCTAAGAAGCCTCACTGTCTTCTTCAAGTACTGGATGTGGAAGAGTAGCATTCAAAGAGCTGGAGCTCTCTGAATTTCCCCCTTCTAGTACAACCAGAGTATCAAAGCTAGATTTTATCCTTTTTATATATTGCCTTTTTGCCTAAGATTTTGTTTGGGGAGTAAAACAATTTAAATTTGAAAAACCCTGCTTTAGACTTATGCCCTCATTGTAGAGAGATTAACCAAGAGAGTACAGCCTATGGCAGAGCTGAATGTGACCTAACTGTAAGGCAGGCGTTCTCTCCCAAATAAAGAATCACAATCCAAAAGTCTCTCCAATCAACTATTTAGAACATAGAATACACTTTCCTACAGGTAAAATATTACACATGGAAGTTTATCTCTAATGTTGTCCCCTAAAGCCCCACTAGTCTAAAACCAGAGATCACATGGTACGTCCAGTCACAAGTAACTACTGCTAGGCCTCAGAGGGAGGTATATTCCCTCAAAAGCTTCAGGGATACTGGGGTGGAAAAGAGGGCTCCCACATCAGAAGATCTGAAGCTAGTGGCTGGGCAGAAATTCAGGTAACACCACTAAGGAAGGGTTCTGTAATGAGGGTAATTTGTGAATCATACACATAATACTGGGAACAGTCTTCAAATTACTAAGTAAACTTGACTATTGGACAAATAGTGCTAAACGTAATTTTTTTTTTTTAATGTTGCAATTTCTTTGTTTTTTATTTTTTTCTAAGAGAGAGAGAGAATCCCAAGTAGGCTCTGCACTACTCATCCTGCACTACTCTGCACTACTAATCCCAATGCAGGACTCGATCCCACAACCATGAGATCATGACCTGAGCCGAAATCAAGAGTTAGATGCTAACCAACTGAGCCACCCAGGTGCCCCACTAAATGTAATTTCTAATTAAAAAAAAGTTATAACAGGGGCACCTGGCTGGCTCAGTCAGTTAAGCATCTGACTTCAGCTCAGGCCATGATCTCACAGTTCATGACTTTGAGCCCCACATTAGGCTCTCTGCTGTCCATACAGAGCCCACGTTGGATCTTCTGTCCACCCTCCTCTTTCTGCCCCTCCCCCACTTGCCTCTGTGTGTGTGTGTGTGTGTGTGTGTATACGCATGTACTCTCTCTGAAAATAAACATTTTTTAAAAATTTTAATAAAAAATAAGTTATTACACCTGAAAGTGACAAAGTATTGTACATCAACTATACTTCAATGATAAACGTCAAAACAAAACAAAACAAAACAAAAAACTCAGAACAGTTAGCCATTTGCAACTGATTATTCTTTCACTGGATATTTATAGTGGTCAGACTGCTACTGCTAGAGGGTTGTCAAAAAAGTAACAAATGGACAAATCCTTGAATAATAAAGAAGCAACTTCTGAATATCTAAAATTTTTGTAAGTAAAATTTAAAAGAATTGTCAGAAACAAAAAAAGGCTAAAATCTTTAATATAAACAGTTCATACAAATTAATACAACAAACAACTCTAATATAAGTATCACAAACTAGAATACGAGAAGCTATTAAAATTCTATAAAACTCTGTTCATGAAGCAAAATAAAAATGTTTAGGTTACAAAATTAGTATACTGTATACATTTTGGTCCCATTTTTATTTAAAAAATCTTTTTTTAATGTTTATTTTGAGAGAGAGACAGAGACAGAGACAGAGCATGAGTGGGGGGGGGAGGCAGAGAGAGAGAGGGAGACAGAGAATTCGAAGCAGGTTCCAGGCTCTGAGCTATCAGCACAAAGCCCAACATGGGGCTCGAACCCATGAACCATGAGACCATGACCTGAGCCAAAGTCAGACGCTTAACCGACTGAGCCACACAGGCACCCCCAATTTTTATTTTAAATTGTGTCTATAAATGGATCAAAAGGATCTAGGACAGAATAACAATTTCAGAGTGGAAGACAATTTTGGGTGTTTGAAATTATATTTTCAACTTGTCTGTTTTAAAAAATAAATTCACAGGAATATATTTGCTTTTGTAAAGATTTTATTCCAAATTTCACTTTAGAAAAAAATGAAAAAAGCCAAATGCTACAGAGAAAAGATAGTAATCAACCAGAACAAGGGCTGTCCAAACAATTCTTGAATCTATTCTTCCTTCTGTTAGTGTGTGCCACCTGATTTGTATTTTGTCAATCATAAGCCCAGTGATGACAGTTGTAGTCCAATCCAAAATTCTTTCTGCACTCTGGGGCCCCAATGATTTCCATTCTCATACAGAATGCCCTCCAGGACTCTGCCTTTATGTTGTCCTCCCAACTCATGAGCTGATAATGTAAGAGCATTATATTCTCTTTGTTCAATTACTACCACTATGATGGTAGCAATCAAAACCTCTATTCACTTATCCTGAGCTTTTTTTTTTTTTTTTTAACTTTTTTTATTTTTGAGAGACAGAGCAGGAGGATGGCAGGGGCAGAGAGAGAGGGAGACACAGAATCCGAAGCAGGCTCCAGGTTCTGAGCTGTCAGCACAGAGCCCAACGCAGGGCTCAAACCCACGAACCGTGAGATCATGACCCAAGCCAAAGTCTGACACTTAACTGATTGAGCCACCCAGGCACACGTCTGCCTTTTTTGTTTCAACAGTCCCAGAAGCTCCTCTTCTTTCTTATTCAGGTTAGATTCTACAGTCTCTCATCTCCACAGCATTTGATAACATTCTTGGACTGTATGTCTTTAATAAATATCACCCTGGAGGAACCCTACTATTAATATTTTACCACCTGCCCTAAAGAATCTGAGTGCTGCTTAAGAAAGTTACACAGCCGGGCTAATTAATATTCATAAATTTATTAATATCAACATTAAAGGTACCCTGTGATCATGCCCAGAGTCCAATTATATTTCTGTGGTAACTTACTCCCCCCTTTCTTTACAACAACTATTTCAAACTTGTCCATATTCTTCAAACTGCCAAAACACCCACAGTTCCCTCTACTCACAAAAGACGGCATGTTATTCTTTAAAGAAAAAAAAGTCAATGCTATTACATGGAAACTCCCTAAACTCTCCACTATTAAATTTACAAACCTAATATATATACATCTTTTTCATCTTTACCTTCCCTCCTTTCCTTCTCCCAACTAAGGCCCATTCCAACTTTTATATTTGAAATTATATTCCTTCCCACCTTTCTCAGAAACCTGATATGCTTTATTATCATTAATGTTGTCTCTTCTGTATATTCAAAACACTCTAGTTATCTGAAGCATATTTTTAACCTTCTTGGGTCTCTGCCATACAAATCTCACTCTCCATAGTAATCTGAGGAAAGACTAAACTGGTCATTGACACCTTATAAGAAAACAGTAGAAATATGAGAGAAATGATTTTAATTTTTAATTTTTTAATGTTTCTTTATTTTTGAGAGAGAGAGAGACAGAGAGACAGAGTGAGCAGAGGAGGGGCAGAGAGAGAGGGAGACACAGAATTTGAAGCAGGCTCCAGGCTCCATGCTGTCAGTAAAGAGCCCAAAACGGGGTTCAAACTCACAAACTGTGAGATCATGACCTGAGCCGAAGTCAGATACTCAACCGACTGAGCCACCCAGGCACCCCTATTTTATTTGTTTTTTGAAGTTTGTTTGTTTGTTTATTTATTTAAAGAGAGAAGCAGAGCAGGAAGGAGAGAGAATCCCAAGCAGACTCCTCACTGTCAGTACAGAGCCCGATGTGGGGCTTGAACTCATAAACTATGAGATCGTGGCCTGAGCAAAGTCAAGCAGGCACTCAACTGAGCCACCCAGGCGCCCCTATTTTTAACTTTTTTTTAAATTGAAAATATTTGACATATAACATTGTGTAAAATTTAAGGTATACAAAATGTTAATTTGATACATTCATATATTGTAGAGAAAATGATTTTATTGTAAAGTAGGCTCCACACCCAATGTGGGGCTCAAACTCACGACCCTGAGATCAAGAATTGCATGCCCTACCAACTGAGCCAGCCAGGTGCCCCGAAAAAAAATTTTTAATACATATTTGATCATGTCACCTCTCCGTTAAAGCTCATTTCTTACAACTCTTTTATTTAAAAAAATTTTTTTTCTTAAACCTTTATTTTTGAGAGAGAGACAGAGTGTGAGCAGGGGAGGAGCAGAGAGAGAGGGAGACACAGAATCTGAAGCAGGCTCCAGGCCCTGAACTGTCAGCACAGAGCCTGATGCGGGGCTCGAACCCACGAATCATGAGATTATGACCTGAGCTGAAGTCGGATGCTCAACAGACTGAGCCACCCAGGCGCCCCATTTTAGAACTCTTAATACTCCATTATCCAACCAACCACATGACCTTCGTATATGTTGCTACCTTTAATTGGAATGTTTTCCCCCTATAGCCAGATTGCCTGGATTCAAATCTCACCTCTGCCACTTACTAGCTGAGTGACCTTGGTTCACGTATTTGCAAAATGGAGAGGGCAATATTACTTATCTGAGATGTACTCTAGCTTAACAGTTAGGAGCCCAGACTCTGGAACCAGATTGCCTGTGCTTGACATGTGGTTCTAAGACTGTGAGACTCTGGGCATATTACTTAGCCACTCAATTTCTTCTTCTGTAAAATAAGATAATAACCTACTATAAAGGTCTATTATGTGGATTAAAAGAATAAATACACAAAGGGCTTAGACAGTATTATTTTTACATACATTGTATATACCATATATAGAGCATGTATACACACACACATACATACATACATACATACATACATACATACATACATACATACATCCTGGTTTTCTCAAGCAGTTAACCCAAGCAAGGGTCCCTCTGTTATTTTTACCTATAGTATTGTATCCCTTTTAATCAGAGTCCTTATTTCAGTTTCTAATTATACATTTGTTGGTAATTAATTTATTGATTCACTAGATTATAAGTTCCATGAAAGAAGGAACTGAGAGAGGTTTTGTCCACTTAGGAGGCACCCTCAAATACTTACTGAATTAATATTGAAATGACTAACCAAAATCTTTCAAAAGGGTTGTATTCTATTTGAAAATGAACAGAAATATTTTATTACCAATAATGTATTAACATGATCAAGTAATATTAATTTTCAGATCTGGGAATATAAATGGCCGTTAGAGGCTTAAAGTGGAATACAGCCAGGCTTTAAAGAATAGGAATGACAAATAAGTGATCATTAATAACTAGTACCTTCTCAAATTTAAGTGTTTCTGTTTTTCATTTACTATAAACCATTTAAAAGTTTTTGCAACGGGGGTGTGTGGGTGGCCAGTCAGTTGAGCATGTGACTTCAACTCAGGTCATGATCTCATGTTTCATGAGTTCAAGCCCTGCATTGACACAGCACCTAGGACAGAGAAGGCCTCTAGAAATATCTGTTCTCTAACTATGTAAACATCAGCATGAATTACTGCATATAATATTTATGTTTTACTACCAAGAGCTGGAAAGTTACAGCATTTGAATTGCTGCAGAAAGAGGTATGGCAGCCTCCTTTGTTAGGGCACATCTATAAAACCAGAAACTCTGGAATCGACTTTATATAACCCACAGACCACAGTATACTACAGTTGCTACTTGCCAAATGAAAATCTAATGAGAGATTTTTCATCTGACTGGAAATGCTTGAGATGAACACACTGCCTTCTTGCAGTGTGCTAAGGGCACAAAGGAGTTTCACACATATTCACAAACACCTGCCCTTACTGTAGTGCTGGGGATTTCTGGTAGCTCCAGATAAACAGACTTAAAATCAAAATTCAACCTTCTAATCTCCTTATAATAAATAACTACAAAATAACAGCTAATATCACATCTAATATTTAAAGTCTACACAAACTTTACAGACGAGGCATATGTTAGGATTTTTATTGATTATAAGTACTCTATTGTAAACATTCTAATACAGGTTTCATTGAATAACTTTTTATTCATTATGAAAGCAAGCTCTGTGGTAAACCATCACAACTCCCCATACCTGGTGTATAAGTAAAACGTTGAGACTGGCTTTTTTTCCTCTTGCCATTGCAAAGATAAAAGTGCACCTGCACTGCAGCTGTAACTGCTGGGTTATGATATGGAGGAACTTCAAGGACAATGTGAGCCTAAGGAGCATGGAAAGTAGTAAGATTGTGTTACATTCAGAACTAAAAATGAAATGCACCTGCTAAACTCAGCACAACTCATGAGGCTTAACTACCCAGTGTCTCCCATCATAGATCATTATGCACATCAATTGGTCATGTAAGTCATCTGGAGATTTACTCTATGAAACTCTAGTCTCAACAGAGATAAACTCTTGAAAGTAAACCATTAAAGGAGAAATTGCCTTTTAGTCATCCAATTGGGTTTCTAGTTGGAGCAGAAATAAAAACAGTCATTATGTACCATGTAGTGAGATATTCTGCACTACTGAATATTACACGTTACTATGTATCTTAACTGGAAGTCTGTCCTGGTTTTCAATCAGGTTTAATATTTCCTCAGTTGTGTTATAATTTAGATTTCTTACCTTAAACTTGATATTCAGAATGTTCTAAACTAGCAATATAAAAAATTCATTTCCATATAAAAAATAATTTTACATAAGCAGAGTGAAACTGCAATCCTTAATCTAATTTCTCCAGGTCTCTGGAGAGCACTGTGGAAAGTGTTATTCTCTAACCCACAAAAAATTCTGTCTCCATTCCAATCAGGATGAAGGGACCACAGTGTTGAATCCTGGAAGGCTTAATGCTGAAAAGTTGCAAAAATTGCGCTAAATACACAAACTCCTTAGGGCTTGTTCTCTCCCTATTTTTTCCCATTCTATGTGGGCTTCACTGAATTTGATTTTTTCACTGAATTCAGAGAAATAAACTAATGATAACAGTAGTAAGAACCTTTTAATTTCTCCTTTCCTATACACAAAAAAGGCAAAGACACCAATTGTTTACCTTTCCTAAACTTTAATTTTAGAATAAGGAGAGTACCTATTTCATGTCCAAACTTCTAAAAATTCTAATTTACTTTTCTATTACTCATTAGATAAAAGACTCCTCATCTATAATATAAAGTAGCATTATCCAATGTTCTAAGCTTCTTAAATGTTTCTGAAGAAATAAATTTCTTACCCCTTGACATTTTTCCCGGATTATTTTCCCTTCTACCTCCCACTGAGGTCGTCCATCTATTAAAAGAAACAATTTACAGTTAAAAGTAATTCAAGTCACAAAGTATATAAACAAAATCTAATGTATTTAGTATCACAAGCTTATTGGCAAAGGGAATCTTTTCCTCAATGACTTCCATTATGAAAATAAAATGTGTACCCATGAGAAAAAATGGGGAGAAAGACTTTGGGCTGCCTTAGTTAGCAGGCCTCACAGTTTATTTATGTTTGAAAATCCTCTGAGAGCACCTTCACCAAGTCGTAGCCAACTCCTGCTTGTATGCCTTAGGTAATGGGAAACTCACTCTCTCACCAAGTAACCCATTTGATCTTTGGACAATTGCTGTTCGAAAGCCCTACAGGACAGATGAAATCTGCCTCCTTCCAGTATCCCACCACTGGTTTAAGAACTACTCTTTGCAGCCCCCCAATCCAAAATATTTTGAGTGGTTTTCTGAGACAGTATTTAAGATGTTTAAAAACAGCTATGTCTGGGGGCCCCGGGTGGCTCAGTCAACTGAGCATCCAACTTTGGCTCAGGTCATGATCTCAGGGTTCATGAGTTCGAGCCCCACATCAGGCTTGCTGTTGTCAACACAGAGCCTGCTTACGATCCTCTGTTCCCTTCTCTCTCTACCCCCATTCACATGCGCACTCTCAAAAAAAAAAAAAAAAAAAAAAAAGCCCAGCTATGTTTACATGTGTCTCCTTCTACTGATTAACACCCCCAGTTCTGCATTTACATCTTACACAATATTTAGCCTTCCTGCCCACTCTTCTATGAACACCCCTCCAGTGTGAACATCTCTCTCCAAATGCATCAAGCCCAGAACTGAATAGCCCAGGTGGGAAATGACACAGCATGGTACAGAGTGACTAAGGCTCTTATTTCCACTTTATGTGAAGATGCTGAGTCTGTTAATAAAAGTTTTCTGGGGTAGGTGTGCCTGGGTGGCTCAGTCAGTTGAGCATGGACTTCAGTTCAGGTCATGATCTCGCAGTTCATGAGGTCGAGCCTTGCATCGGGCTCTCTGCTGTCAGCACAGAGCCCACTTTAGATCCTCTGTCCCCCTCTCTCTATGCCCCTCCCCACTTGCTCTCTCTCAAATATAAAAACATTAAAAAAAAAGTTTTGGGGTAGCTGCACCATGCTGCCTTACACTTAGTGTGTGGTCAGCAAGATTCCCTCAGTCTACTACACTTCCTACTGCCAAGTTCAAACTCCCACGCTGCACTTACCTGGTTTTCCCCCCAACCCTTCTTAGGTTAACTTCTCCCTACAAGACTTGGTTTGCCAGGATCTTTTTAAATACTGACAGTCTTTGAATATATTTGCTAGGCTTTCCAGATTTGTGTCACCTAAAGATCTGGCCAGCACATTTTCTGTCTCTTCATCCCAAGTGAATTGTCACCTGGGGAGAACCCCAACTGCTACTATAGCTCTTACTCCAGTCTGATGTTCAGTACTCTAAAGCATTCTTTTTAAGTCATGAGCATCTGCCCATTGACTAAACCCATATAAGTATCTTCACAGCTTGCAGGACTTCTTCATCTGGTCTGTGAAAACATCAGAAAAGACTCAATCCAATGCCTTCTAAATTGTGACTCTCATTTTTCAGTCCAATAAATAGATAATAGCTAACCCTGTGTATAACAGACACTAGAGACAAATGCTAGGTCTACAAAGAAATACAGCTTAGTTCAACAATCGTTTGTTGGGTCCTGACATGCCAGGCACTTTGGGTTACTGAGATAGTGAAGATAAGATACTCTTACCTTCAGTCTATAAAAGGCAAATAAAAACAGTTCATCATAATAAATCGTGGTGGTTTCAATGACTAATAAAGGTGTACTCTAGATATGCCAAGAAGACAGAGTTCAGGGTCCTTACCCTACTCTTGGCATAAGGATAAGAGACAAGGAAGGCTTCCTGAGTTCTTGAACTGAGGCTGAAAAAGAGGGTAGAACTCAAGTGATATGGGTGGAAGGTTGGTCTAGGCCTAAGAGCACAAGCAAAGCCAAGACGGCAAGAAACTACACGACAGAGGAAACCATAAGCAGCTGTGTTGATGGAGTAAAAAGTATGAGGTAGGGAAAAATAAGAAATGAGGCTGAAAAGAAAGGCAACAGATTGTGACCTAAATGCCACATGAAGGGACCTAAAATATGAAGAGATTACTAAAGGTGCTTTCAGAATGGGAGTTACACAGTCACAAACTGCAATCTCATCTGAAACCAGTAATTGTATTAAGTCAAAAGTTCTTAAAGGTAAAGCTCTAGTTAAATGTATTCTATAATGAAACTGCATTATATACATACATATTTATTATATTCAGGCACAAACGAATTTTTTTTAATGTTTGTTTATTTGAGAGGGAGGGTAAGTGTAGAGAGAGGGGGACAGAGGATATGAAGCGGGCTCTGCACTGACAGCAGAGAACCCGATGTAAATCTCATGAGATTATGACCTGAGCTGATGTCAGACACTTAACCAAGTGAGCCACCCAGGCGTCCCTCAGTGGGTACTTTAAAGTGCGTGTTAGGGGGCTTCTAGCTGGCTCAGTTGGTAGAGCATGCGACTCTTAATCTCAGGTTTGTAAATTCAAGCCCCACATTGGGCATGGAGCCTATTTAAAACAAACAAAAAACAAAAACAAAAGAATAAAACACATGTCAGAAGTTTGAAAGAAATAATGTAGTTATAGACAAAGATTTGACCAGCTGATGAAATTTCCTAGAATGAGGGAATATAATGAAAAGAAAGCTGAACCACAGAACCTTGGGAAACATCTATTTTTAAGGGCCAGAAAAATTGATTAAAAAAAAAACAAAACAAAACAGTGGAGACATTTAAAAATGCGCCAAAACCAGGTGAGTACAATCACACAAAGGTCAAGAAAGAAAAGAATGTCAAGGAGGAGGGTGGGTAGCTGAGTGTCAAATTTTTAGGTTATGATTTCAATATAATGGAAGTCAAAAGAGTACATAGCAGGTAAGGAAATGGCAGATGGTAGTTGACAGATTACTTGAGAGGCTGGATGATAAATGAAAACAAAATAAAACAACAGCTTATGAGGCTGACAGAGTCAAGGGAAGGGAAATGGTTTAGTATGAAAAGATTTAAACTTACTTAAACTCCAAGAAAATGTATTCAGTGAAAAAAGAGGTAATAAAATCATAAGAGATAGGCAATGAAAGCAACGTATAGCCTTAAATCTGTAAGTTTCAAAAGGATAAAAAACAAATGAGATTACCATTTAAGAAAAAGAAACAGGGGCACCTGGGTGGCTCAGTCGGTTGGGTGTCCGACTTCAGCTCAGGTCATGGTCTCACAGTCTGTGAGTTCAAGCCGTGCGTCAGGCTCTGTGCTGACAGCTCAGAGCCTGGAGCCTGCTTCTGATTCTGTGTCTCCCTCTTTCTCTGCCCCTCCCCTGCTCTGTCTCTCTCTGTCTCAAAAATAAATAAAAACAAACAAACCAAAAAAAAAAAAAAAAGAAAAAGAAACATATTGGGGTGCCTGGGTGGCTCAGTCGGTTAAGCATCCAACTTCAGCTCAAGTCATGATCTCATAGATTGTGAGTTTGAGCCGGCGTGGGACTCTGTGCTGACAACTTGGAGCCTGGAGCCTGGAGCCTGGAGCCTGCTTCAGATTCTGGGTCTCCCTCTCTCTGCCCCTCCCCCAGCTCATGCTCTCTCTCCCAAAAATAAATACATGAAAAGAAAAGAAAAGAAAAGAAAAGAAAAGAAAAGAAAAGAAAAGTGAAAAGAAAAAAAATACAGACACTTGGAAACAGAAAACAAATACACAACTTAAAGGACCAATAAAGCCAAAGAACTATGGAAACACTGACTAAAAAACCAGAGATGGCACAAATAAATAATAGCAGGAATAAATTTTTTTTTTTAATTTTTTTTTTCCAACATGTATTTATTTTGGGGACAGAGAGAGACAGAGCATGAACGGGGGAGGGGCAGAGAGAGAGGGAGACACAGAATCGGAAACAGGCTCCAGGCTCTGAGCCATCAGCCCAGAGCCTGACGCGGGGCTCGAACTCCCGGACCGCGAGATCGTGACCTGGCTGAAGTCAGACGCTTAACTGACTGCGCCACCCAGGCGCCCCTGGAATAAATTTTTTAAAAGGGATATAATTCCAGGGGTGCCTGGTGGTTCAGCCAGTTGAGCACCCAACAGTTGATTTCAGCTCAGGTCATGATCCTAGGGTCGTGATCAAGCCCCAGGTCAGGTTCCACGCTGACAGCAAGGAGACTGCTTGGGACTGTTTCTCTCTCTCTCCCTCTCTGCCTCTCCCCCTCTCTCCTGCCCGCATGTGCGCTTGCTCCCTCTATAAAAAGGGAGGGGACATAATTCAAATGCAGAAATAGAGTATTATAAGCGAATAAATGTCAACAAATTTGAGAACTTGGGTGAAATAAATAAAATCCTAGTGTGCAATAATAGGGAAAGTATATATTGATCTCTGCCTCTGGCTCCTGGTATAAAGCTCCTAAAATTCTTGTAATTTCCAAGTGGTAAGAAGAACACTAGGAGTACCTTTTGTTTTTATACTTGGTCTTTGACCCCAGTTATGACACACAGAAGTCCTAAATCCCTTGGAATTTCCTGTGATAAGACTATCTTTTGTTCTAAGGAGGTGATTCTTAGTAGGCTCCTGGATGGAGGCTGGTCACTAGAAAGACTTTCAGTTCTACCCCTATTCTCCAGAGAAGGAAGAGGGGCTGGAAATGGAATAGTCAATCAAACCTGTGTGAAGCCTCCATGAAAATTCCAAATGCAGTAGAGTTCAAGGAGCTTTTGGGTTGCTGAACACATGGAGGTGGCTGGAACAGGGGCAATGTCTATAGAGGACACAGACGCTTCACACCCCCTTCCCACATACCTTATTCCATGTATCTCTTTCATCTGGATGTTCATCTGTACCCTCTGATATCCTCTATTATGTAACAAACTGGTAATGGTACCTAAGTGTTTCCCTCAGTTCTGTGAGCCGCTCTACCAAATGATCAAAACCAAGAAGTGAGTCATGGGAGCCTCTGATTTGTAGCCAAGCCAGACAGAAGTGTGTACCTGGGCATCTACTACTTTTGATTGTCATTTCAAGTGGCGGGCAGTCTTAAGGGACTGAGCCCTTAACTTGTGGGGTCTGCACTAACTCCAATTAGTGTCAGAACTGACCTCATTCAGAACACCCAACCCAGCTCATATCAAAGAATCAGCTGATATATGGGAAACCCACACATCTGGTGTCAGAAGTGTTTTGAGTGTGGTAACACTGTGAGAGTAAAGGAGAAACACAGAGTGTGTTTTTCTATTTACCTGGAAAAATAAAAATCATGAAAATTAACTCAAGAAGAAATGGTCCCATACCTATGAAATGGCCCATACCTACTTAAATGGTCCCATACCTCTGAAAAGAATTATATCAGAAATTAATAGTACCACAAAGCCCCCAGCCCAGAAGGTTTCAGAGATGAGCTCAGCCACATGTTCAAAGGAAGGTGAAATTACAGGGCACACACTTGGTAAGTGGGAAAAAATGAGGCACTTTCCCAACTTGCTTTGACATCCAGAATACATAAAGAATACTATAAGGTAGTAAGAAAATGAAAACTGATTCAATGGGAAAAAGTGGACAAAAACATAAAGACATTACACAAAAAAGGAAACATGAATGACTAATAATCACCTCAATAAGATCAGGAAAATTCAAATCCAAAGTTCAAGATATATTTTACATCTACCAGATTAACAAAATTTAAAAATTATGACATTCTTACCTATGTCTACCAGGTGATAAGAACCAAAATGTTCATGGCCACACTATTGGCTATTGTTTGGTAGTGCCAAAAACTAGACACAGCCCAAAAGTCCAGTAGGAGAGCAGATAATAAATTGTAGCACGTTCATACAGTGAAGCTATATAGTAGTAAAAGTGAATCATCTTCTGTTACGTGGATCGATCTTAAAACATTAATGTTGACTTCCAAAAAAAAAGCAATTTTCAGAAGAATACATGAAATGTTATATACATAGCCCAAAACCAGAGAAAACGCATAAAACTATAAAGAAAAGCATGGATTGATTTAGGAGTGGGATCCATTTGGGAAGGGACAACAAAAGGCCTTTCAGAGATAAATGTCTTACTTCTTCAACTGGGTGTCAGGTGTGTGGGTATCTCTTATATTATTCTCATAAAAAGGTATTTCACAATTTTAAAAATGCTTAAAAAATGAGAAGGAATAACAGATGAAAAAATGTTTTAAATACGCTCAGAAAGGTTTTAAACACCCTGAAAGACATAGGATTCTTCTACACTTAAAAAATGAAGATATAATTTATATATTTATATATAAAATACATAAAATTCACCCTTTTAAATTATATAATCAGGAAGTTTTCAGTATATTCACAGAACTGTACAACCACCACCATTATCTAATTCTAGAAACCCTGTGCCCATCAGCAGTCACTCTCCACTGATCCCTCCCTCCAACCCCTGGCAACCACTAATCTACTTTGTCTCTATGGATTGCTGATTTTGGATGTTGTGTGCTGAATCCTTTCACTTAGCATGTTTTCAAGGTTCATTCATGTTGTGTTATGAATCAGTACTTTATTCTTTTTTATGGTTGAATAATATCCCATTGTATGGACATCCCTATTTTGTTTAGCCATATAACAATTGATGATTGTTTGGGTTGTTTCCAGTTTTTGGCTATTATGAATAATGTCGCTGTAAGTTTTCTGTGCAACACATCATCAATTCTCTTGAAAATATATATATATATATATATATATATATATATATATGAGTAGAAATACTGGGGATTCTTCTACTTTTGAGATACCCTTAATGAGAATTTAACATTTAAGAAATATACGGCTTATCAAAAAATCTGTGTAAATGATGTTTGTAGCTTTAGAAAAACTATTTTGTTTTTGTCCATGAAACATGGGAATAATTCATTTTACTCATTTTGCCCCTTATTTTGAAGCCAATCAACTCAAATCTTATGTTATTACCTTGTCCTTTCTCAAGAAAAATGATTTTGGATTCTGGAAGAAAATTAGATCCAGTCACAATCATTTCATGACCTCCATTTACAGAACAACTGTTGATACTATACTTCTCAATATGAGGAAGTTCTTGAGCAGACCGCTGAGCTGTTTGGTTTTTTTTTAGGAGTTGAGAAGAAACAAAATATTAGTTTACAATCTTTCATATGTAAATGACAAATTCAAGCTATACAATGAAAATAGAAGCAAACTCTGGGCTTTGAAAATTCAAGACAACGGTAACAAAATCCACTAAAATAACCACATTATTTAGAAAATAAGACTTATTAGATTTGTGATTTCTAAATAATTTTCTTACAACTGTAAAGAAACCAATGACGAAAAATTAATCAATGCTTGCAACTTCATATTGACTCCAAAACATTAATTTCACCCACTTTCCTCTTTTTAGCTTAAGTCTTCAATGTATTTCTTCCCTACAACTGTTAAAATTGATGAATTTAATATAACTATAAAAAGCAAATTAATCCAAACATAAGTAATTATACTGCATACAATTAAAAGACAAGTTTCTGAAAGATAAACACGAATTAGCTCTTTCATCAAGAAAATATCCAGGTCAGGGGTGCCTGAGTGGCTCAGTCAGTTAAGCATCCAACTTTTGATGTCAGCTCAGGTCATGATCTCACGGTCAGTTGTGGGATCGAGCTCTCTCCCTCTCTCTCTGCCCCAACCCCTCCCACATGTGAGTGCATGTGCTCTTTCTCTCTCAAAAATAAAAATCATGTTTTTTTAATCCTCTTAAATAAAAAAGAAAGAAAATATCTAGATCATCACCAAGACAACAAGATGCCATTCTGGACAATTTTCCAAATAACTAAATAACTGAAGCATACATGAAGTACACACTAAATTTTTAAAAATGGAAGTAAACGTTTCTACAGTGCACTGCACTTTTCCTTCTAGGGTATGTGAACATAATTTTTAATGCCTCAGAGCCACTCTTTAAATTATCAACTTTTATAAACAGTACCCTTGGTGCCACCTTTCTCTGATATTGCCTGATTCCAAGTTGTTATATTTTGTGGAGATCCTATTTCTGGATTCTCTTTATTTCTTTTTTTTAACTGCTTGAGCTTTAAGCTACACATTACAATTCTTTTGAGGGCTTAGGTCCTCTAGGGGTTTCTTGCAAATGCCTAGATAGTTAGGTTTTTCTCTGAATTAAAACAAAAAAAGTGTGGATTATGCTCTCTTCTTCACAGTTGGAAAATAGGTCTACTTTTCTACTTCCTGGGTGGAAAACTGGTAGCTCTGAGGGTCTGCTGTTTTGTTTGACTAGAACAACATTTTAAAGAAATTTAAACTTGAATGCCTTTAGGAAGCACACATTCTCAGTTCACTGTGGCTCTTGTTTCTCCCAACTATTTAAAACCAAGCCACAAAATGTATTTAAATTGGGATCAATGCTCTATTCAAAGAGAAACCTGGGTGGCTCCATCAGGTAAGTGTCCAACTCTTGGTTTCAACTCAGGTCATGATCTCATGGTTCGTGAGTTCAAGCCCAGCATCGGGCTCTGCAATGACAATGTGAAATCTGCTTGGGATTCCCTCTCTCCTTCTCTCTCTGCCCACCCCCCTCTTGCACACACGCATTTGCGCTCTCTCACTCTCTCTCTCTCAAAATAAACAAAAATGAAAAAAAGAGAAAGCTAAAATAGACCCTTTCATAGGGCATGGGTCTGGGATTCAGGACCAACTATCACTTGGAAAGTATCAAGCACCAACCTAGATCTCAGAAAATACTTATGTCCCTACTTATGTTCCAAATGACTCACAGAGAAGGGGCATGAAGACAAGCACTGGCTGGCCTAGGAAATACATTAATTCATGTTTTAGATATTTATGGTGGAAACTAGCCATCATGGGTACATTCAAAGTAACAGCAAAACTGTGTTCACCAGGGGAGCCTGGGTGGCTCAGTCGGTTAGGTGTCCAACTTCAGCTCAGGTCACGATCTCAGTCTGTGGGTTCAAGACCCGCATTAGGCTCTGTGCTGACAGCTCAGAGCCTAGAGCCTGCTTTGGATTCTGTGTCTCCCTCTCTCTTTGCCACTCCCCTTCATATATATGAAGATACTTCATATATATGTGTGTGTGTGTGTGTGTGTGTGTGTGTGTGTGTGTGTGTGTGTGTGTGTATGTATACATATAAACAATAAAAGAAAAAAGAAAGAAAATCCAAAGAAAGGTTAATAGTGACTACACCACAGGGTAGTGATTACAAAAGATTTTGCTATTATTCCTTGTACCATTCTGCATTTCTTCTTTTTCCATTCTGTGTTTCTATATTCTCAACAATAATCACATATTAATTTAATAAAGTAAAAGAAAAAATAGAAAATCATTTTAGAATAACTTCATCTCAAAAACTCAAACTACTCTATGAACTTAAATTACTTAAATTAACTCTGGGGCACCTGGGTGGCTCAGTCTGTTAAGCTTTCCACTTCTGCTCAGGTCATGATCTCATGGTTTGTGAGTTTGAGCCCTACATCGGGTTCTCTGCTGTCAGCGTAGAGCCCATTTCAGATCCTCTGTCCCCTTCTCTCTCTGCCCGTCCCCACTCTCAAAAATAAACAAAACAATTGAAAAATTATCTAAATGAACTTTGCTAAAAAATAGAGGCATATATGCTTATATGGGCATAGAAAAGTCTGGCAGGAAAATAAAAACGCTGGCAATGACAGCTGCTTATAAATTTTTTTTCAACATTTATTTTTGAGAGAGAGACAGAGAGAGCGCGCACGTGAGCACGGGACGGGCAGACAGAGAGGGAGACACAGAATCCAAAGCAGGCTCCAGGCCCTGAGCAGTAAGCACAGAGCCGGACATGGGGCTCAAACCCACCAACTGTGAGATCATGACCTGAGCCAAAGTAGGATGCTTAACTGAATGAGCCACCCAGGCGCCCCCCAATAGCTGCTTCTAATAAGGGGAAATAGTTGACCTGGAAATTTGCTTTTCACTCTATATTCTTTTTGAATTTTAGTAAGTACCTGTATTGTCTGTTAAAAATACAAAACTATTTCTATAGTGAATTCTATTACTATGTATTTACTCAGTGATTTCTCAGTTAACTGTGAAATAATAAAGTAATAGTTCAATTTCATAAATAGCAAAAGGAAGCACAGAAAGGTACTACAGTAGGTTTGATCCCAAATAAAGAATGCACGTGTTTAACAGAAATAACATGGTATAATTGAAAGAGTACTAAGAAAACCTGTGTTCTAAGCACAGTTCTGTCACTAACAAGCAAATAAGCTTGCAGGAGTACTTCAGACACTTGTGCCTCAGTTTCCTCCAACACAAAATTAAGACATGAATTGGAACACTTATAAGTCTATGCCCTAAACATCTAAACAGCAGTTTCAATACTACAGTACTACCAGCTAACCTACCAGAGGCCCACAGTTCTCCAGGGTGTAAGTAGGTACATGTTCTAGGGCCTGTTCTCATTTCTTGCCTTTGTAAATCAGGGGAAAAAAACATTCACTTTCTCAATCTGATGTTGTAAACAGGTTAATGGTTTAAAAAAAAAAAAAACCCTTATGTCTTTATTTAGCTGAGGTGTCAGCTTGCAGAGATAGGCATCTTCCAACAAGGTGGCTCATGTTTTAATGAAACAAAGGTGACCAAGGGATACTTAATCATAGCTTCATTTTGTCCTCAGGTGTCATCAAGCCCACCTTCCTCATTTATAGGTTAAAAAAAACCTGTGGTCAATGGAGCCCCTAGGTGGCTCAGTTGGTTAAGTATCCAACTTAACCTTAGCCCTGAGGTCATGATCTCAGGGCTCATACCCAGACCCACATCACGCTCTCTGCTGTCAGCACAGAGCCCACTTTGGATCCTCTGTCCCCCACTCTCTCTGGCCCTCCACCCCCCTCTCAAAAATAAACATCAAAAAAACAAAAACAAAAACCTGTGGTCAAGAGAATGTGTTTATAGTCCCACACAACCTATGGTCAAATTATAATGAGAACCCATTTTCTAACTCCAAGATCTGTATTCCTCCCACCTAAACACATAGCTTATTTCCATACAAGAAAATCTCATCAGCTATCCAGACTCTGTGCCTCAGTTTATACTTTTAATCCAAATATTACATTAAAAGCAAAATAGGAAATTGCCTATTATAAACAAAATTTGAAAACATCATCACAAGCTCACTTACAGCACTCAACAGGTATGGAAGCTGTCTGAAGAGAAAGGACTTTTCCATTGGGCTGTGGGATGTGCACACGGAATACAAGTCGTACTCTAGTATTCTTTCTGCCAATATCAGTTTCTCCTTTTCGAAGTTCTATATCTGAATTGCGGAGTTTCAAAATACCTGCACAGTCAATACTAGGGAGAAAAATATACACATTTTATTTGCTTACTGATATTTTTTTTTTTAATTTTTTTTTCAACGTTTATTTATTTTTGGGACAGAGAGAGACAGAGCATGAACGGGGGAGGGGCAGAGAGAGAGGGAGACACAGAATCGGAAACAGGCTCCAGGCTCTGAGCCATCATCAGCCCAGAGCCTGACGCGGGGCTCGAACTCACGGACCGCGAGATCGTGACCTGGCTGAAGTCGGACGCTTAACCGACTGCGCCACCCAGGCGCCCCTTTGCTTACTGATATTTAATGGTTCCCAACAACTTAGCTAAACGTGGCAGGGAAGAACTATCACTACCTAAAATAAGGTCCAAAAAGAAAGATGTATGATTGCTATTTCAATTCTGAGATTAAAAATGTTTTGAATGACAAAAGTGTAATAATGGTAAGTATGGTAGATTGTCTAAAAAGATGGCTGTCAATTATTCCCCATTCTTGCACCTGCATGCCACTTTTCCCATTAAGAGGTGAAAGCTGGCCTTATGATTTGACAAACAGAATGTAACCAAGTGATGCAGTGTGAGTTATGAGCCCAACATTAAGCCTCTTTTGTTCTCTTGGAGCCCTGAGCCACCATGAAGTCCATCCAGGAAGCTGGAGAGAAAGGCCAAGCCAATCCTCAACTACTCCAGTCACCCCAGACAGCTTGTATGTTCCAAATCCAGCTGAGCTCCCAGCTGAATTTAGGTGCATGAGTGATCTCAGCTGATACCACATGAATAGACCAGCTGAGTCCAGCCAACCCTAAGAATCATGAAATAATGAACAGTTATTACTTTGAGCCACTAAATTTTGGAGTGCTTTTACAGAACTAGATAAGTAATACAAAGTAAAAAGACCTGAATTCTATGTAAGTAACTAAGCCAGAAAAGATTAACCTGTAGGACTCTAAATCAGTCATTAATAGCATATTTAGATAGGTTTATTAGTAAAAACAATCCATCAGGCTAAGATTCTTTTATTTTTAAAGAATACACATATAAGATTAAAGTTTCGGCATTTAGGGTCTAACTTTTCATTATCTTCAAAATGCATTACTTGTATGGCTGCTTAACACACAATCAGGGTAGGAAAGAGTACCTACAACATGTGTTTGTTATTCACATATTGAAAGAATAAAGCAAATGGAAAACTAGCAATCAACATCCTAAAGTTTACTCTCCCTTGTGGTATTACTTGTCATCCATCCCTTTGCCTTATCTACCAATAGCCCCAACTCTAGTGCTCAACTGTCCAGAGGCCACAGAAGTTGCTGTAAAGGACAATATGTGTTAGAAAACTAGGTTATCAAGTTAAGAACCAGTAAAGCACAAGAAAGAATCCCAAAGGGTGAATATTTTCACCTTCAGAAAGACACAGGAGAAGAAATTTCTAAAAAAAGAAAACACTCTTGAAAGTATTTGTCATTTATGGATAATGAATTATACTTAATTAATATTGAACAATTGCACTTTAGCTCAAAGCAGTACTGATCAAATTGTATCAAGTAGTGATTATTCATGCTAACATGCCAATGAGCCTTTAGGGGGAAATGCCAGAGATCATCCATTTTATTGAGTTTTGAGGAAAGGTATTTTATTTTATTTAAGTAAACTCTACCCCGGCCATGGGGCTCAAATTCATGACCTCAAAATCAAGAGTCATGTGCTCTACTGAGGAGCCAGCCAGGTGCTGAGAGGGAAGGTATTTTAGCAGAGAGCTAAGTTTCTAAGAGAAGAGTTAGAAGAAGAGTATCAGAAATGACGATCTTAAAGCTCTGCCTATGAATTTCAAGAAAAGATAAGACCAGACCAACAAGAAAACTACACATGTAGGAATAAATCACTATTAATTCTGTTTACAGATACAACTATATTTTATTTATTTTTTTAAGTACGAGTATATTTTAGATCAGAGTATAATAATGCCACATCCGTTTTCATCCAGTTTTAAAAACAGGGAGGATGGGGCGCCTGGGTGGCGCAGTCAGTTAAGCGTCCAACTTCAGCCAGGTCACGATCTTGCGGTCCGTGAGTTTGAGCCCCGCGTCGGGCTCTGGGCTGATGGCTCAGAGCCTGGAGCCTGTTTCCGATTCTGTGTCTCCCTCTCTCTCTGCCCCTCCCCCGTTCATGCTCTGTCTCTCTCTGTCCCAAAAATAAATAAACATTGAAAAAAAAAATTTTTTTTTTAAAATAAATAAAAAATAAAAAAAATAAAAATAGGGAGGAGTTATGAGTAGGATAAGGCAGTAAATACTGGAATCCATACTGAATGGCCAGAAAAACTTCAGGTGTGTATGTCTCTAAGCTGGGTGGAATGAGAGCAGTAGCTGTGTTTGTTAACTAGAAACAATGATATTTCTGCAGCTTTGTCCTTTCTGGATTTATCCAGGTAGGCAGTATATGCCAGAACTGGTTGGGCAAGGGACATGAATTCTGACTACAACCTATTTCATGTGCTAATAGATGAGAAAAGGAGAAGGTAGATATGTTCAGATCCTACTATTTTTATTTTTTCACCTTATTTGATATGTGAAGCTTTCCCAATTTCTTGAAAATCTTACAAACTCATGTACTCTTTTTAATTGAATTCACTGATTTATACATCACTTTTAAAAGGATGAGGCATTTTACAACATAAATACAAATAAGGTCAAGGAAAAACAGAAAAAAAAAAAATTAAATAGAAGCAACAGGAAATAAATATGTTCCAAATCTAAGGGTATACAAATTACTATACCTGAACTTGACTGAACTTCCCAGAAGCCAAGGCGAAAAGGAAATGTGATAAAGTTTACAGGTCTCTCCTTGTCTGGTAAAGCAAAATCTACCATGTCATCAGCCTTTTCCCTTTAACTTGAAAAGATTCTGTGTGTGTGTGTGTGTGTGTGTGTGTGTGTGTGTGTGTAATGACCAAGAGATAATATCTTTAATAGTGGTTTTTCAGATTATGAAGAGTTATTCATATGGATATTTCTTATTCTATCCTTCAAACAAAGTTAAGAAGTATAAGAAGCTTCTGGTGATTTTCTATTTAAATTTAACTTGATTCAAGTCTAGTGCTTTGAACACCCAGAAGAATGAATGGAAACGTGGCCTATAAACCACCTCCTAGGGATCAATTTTATGAGTTCTTAGAAAAAGATGATTCAAAACTGAGTTTTAAATTTCCCTCTGCAGCTACCTGTATATTCATATGCTTTTTTTAAATGTTTATTTATATTTGAGAGAGACAGAGCATGAGAAGGAAGGGGCAGAGAGAAAGGGAGACAAAGAATCTGAAGTAGGCTCCAGGCTCTCTGAGCTGTCAGCACAGAGCCTGACTCAGGGCTTGAACCCACGAACCATGAGATCATGACCTGAGCCAAAGTTGGACGCTTAACTGACTGAGCCACCCAGGCGCCCCAGTATATTCCTATGCTTTTGATTCTAGATGAAAAAGTAAGATCTTAGAGTAAAATAAACCTACATGCATGCATTTCTCATTCAATGGTTGGCTACCTCACTTATTTGAAAATGGGTCAAGGGGCCATTAAGCGTCAAACTTTGGTTCAGGTCATGATCTCATGGTTCGTGAGTTTGAGCTCCGTACTGGGCTCCATGTTGCCAGTGCAGAGCCTACTTAGGATTCTTGCTCTCCCTCCCTGCTCCTCCCTCATTTATGTGTGTTCTCTCTCTCTCTCTCTCTCTCTCTCTCTCTGCCTCACTCCAAATAAATAAACTGAAAGAAAGAAAGAAAGAAAGAAAGAAAGAAAGAAAGAAAGAAAGAAAGGAAGGAAGGAAGGAAGAAAGAAAAGAAAAGAAAAGAAAAGAAAAGAAAAGAAAAGAAAAGAAAAGAAAAGAAAAGAAAAGAAAAGAAAAGGGGTCAAATGGATGCCTGGAGGCAGATCACTGTTCTCTTCAAGAAAGAGCTTTGCTCAAGTGGGAAACAAGCATTGGTTGAGATTCCAAAGTTCTTTCTGTATCAGAGAACACAGAAATTTTAAGAGTAGAGACCACTGGGGGGCCTGGGTGGCTCAGTTGGTTGAGCGACCAACTTGAGCTCAGGTCATGATCTCATAGTTCGTGAGATCAAGCCCTGCAATGCTGACAGCTCAGAGGCTGGAGCCTGCTTCAGATTCTGTGTCTCCTTCTCTGTCTCTGTCTCTGCCCCTCCCCCATTCATCCCCCCTCCCCCTTTCTCAAAAATAAACATTAAAAGAAAAAAAAAAAAAGAGTAGAGATCATCACGGCTCAGTTAAGCATCCAACTCTTGACTTTAGCTCAGGTCATGATCTCGTGGCTCCTGAGTTCGAGCCCCGCACTGGGCTCACTGACAGTTTGTGGGGCCTGCTTGGGATTCTCTCTCTCCTTCTCTCTCTGCCCCTCCCCTGGGGTCTCTCTCAAAAAAGAGATATTTAAATAAAATAAAAATAAATAAATAATAAAAAATAAATAGATAAATAAAATAAAAAATAAAAATAAAAAATAAATAAAATAAATAAATAAAATAAAAATAAAATAAAATAAAAATAAATAAATAAATAAATAAATAAATTTTTTTTCAACGTTTATTTATTTTTGGGACAGAGAGAGAGCATGAACGGGGGAGGGGCAGAGAGAGAGGGAGACACAGAATCGGAAACAGGCTCCAGGCTCTGAGCCATCAGCCCAGAGCCTGACGCGGGGCTCGAACTCACGGACCGCGAGATCGTGACCTGGCTAAAGTCGGACGCTTAACCGACTGCGCCACCCAGGCGCCCCAATAAATATTTATTTAAAATAATCTTAAAAAAAAAAAAAAAAAGATTAGAGACCATCAGCTAGCTATCTGCTTTGCCTTAACAGAACTCTGTAGTAGCCCCAATAAGTGATGACTTATTGGGTTGGGTTCTTCTGTACTGCCCATTTGAACAAAGCAGGTAAAAATAAGGTTTTTATCTCAATATTAACTTGTCTTTCCCAGTAATATGTAGGTAACAAGGTAAGTTCTTAAGGCAATTCTTATAATAATATAATTTTATCACAATATTCAGTTTACCTAAAAAAGTTATTTAAGTATAAATTTAAAGCAAGAGATCTAGAGACCAAAATCTAATTTTATATAACTGTTCTTGGAATAGCCTGGGACAGATGTTACTGCCATTTTAAGAAAGGTAGTTTGAAACAATTTCTGTAATAAACCTCACTATAAGTTTCAAATACCTAGTTGTGACGGGATTAACAGTTGCCTACTAAATAAATATCTATTTCCCCCTTCTTTCTTACTAATAGATCCCTGTATCATTAGAGGTAGCAATGTGCTCAGGTAAAAACAAAACAAAACAATCCCAGACCTTCCTTATTTACAAGGATGAACAATAAGATATGCTAGATAGGTTTCTGTAACAAGCCTCTTGATAAAGACAGATTAGACAGACTAACTTGTGGCACCTGACTGGTTCAGTTGGTAGAGGATGTGACTCTTGATCTTAGGGTTGTGAGTTCAAGCCCTACAATGGGCAGAGAGCTTATTACTTTTAAAATATATATAAACAAATACAACACAGTAAAATAAAGAGGCTAACTCAGATGGAAGTTTTCTTTAGCCCTTTTTCCTTATTCCTTCTGGGACTATGGTTGTGATGGTTAGAGTTCCAGCAGCCATTTTGTAACATGAGACAATCTTGAGGACAGATATCACACGTTAAGAATAGCAAGGGGGCGGGGGGCACCTGGGTGGCTCAGTCGGTTGAGTGCCTGACTTCAGCTCAGGTCATGATCTCACGGTCTATGAGTTTGAGCCCCGCGTTGGGCTCTGTGCTGACAGCTCAGAGCCTGGAGCCTCCTTTAGATTCTGTGTCTCCTTCTCTCTCTGCCCCCACCCCTCCACTCTCTGTCTCTGTCTCTGTCTCTCTCTCTCAAAAATAAACATTAAAAAAAGAAAAAAAAGAATAGCAGAGGGGGCACACGAGTGGCTCATTCGGCTGAAGTGTCCAACTCTTGATTTTGGCTCAGGTCGTGATCTCAAGGTTCATGAGATCGAGCCTCACATCACGCTCTGTGCCAACAATGCAGAGACTGCTGGGGATTCTCTCTCTTTCTCTATCTGCCCCTCCCCTGCCCACATGTGCACACACTTTTGATCTCTCTCAAAATGTACACACATGCGCACGCACACACACACACACACACACACACACACACACACACACACACACACAAAGAGGGGCACCTGGGTGGCTCAGTCAGTTAAGCGTCTGACTTCAGCTCAGGCCATGATCTCATGGTTCATGAATTCCAGTCCCGCCTCAAGCTCTCTGCTGTCAGCACAGAGCCTGCTTCAGATCTTCTGTCCAGACCCTCTCTCTCTCTGCCCGTCCCCCACTTGCTTTCTCTCAAAAAAAATATTAAAAAAAAAAAAAAAAAAAAAAAGACCAGCAAAGAAGAAAAACAGAGTTTGGGGCCCCAATGACTTATGGAGTTCCTGTGCTAGCCCTAAAAATGCCTGTTTGTACATTTCTTTTATGGAATAACAAACTAAACGTCGACTGTTTAAGCCACTGCATTCCTTGTGTGACATATAATCCTAACCTGAACAAAACTCTAAAGCATTCTCATTCAGAAGCTAGCCACCTCATTTTGTTTGGAAAGGAGTCAAACAAGTAAGCCTGAAGATAGTAAAAGTTTCCTTAAGGAAATTTGACAATCATAATAATTGTACTGCAACTGTTCTTTTGTCTACCCTATTAGACTGTGAGCTACTTGCAAAAAGTCCATATATTTTTATCTTTAACATTTAACAAAATGCTTGGCTGGTACCACATGGTTCATAAACTTCTGCTGAAGTGCATTTCCTTTCTGGAAATCTGCTACCAACTTTAGCTAATGTCTTACAATTATCTACATAATGTTATTCTGTTAATTTAGAACCATGAATAATTCATTTCTGTACTATAAAAAGAAGTATGTTTTTCTCTGAAAGTTGTTTTAGGGGAAAAAAAAGAACTGCCCATTTTGGGGTATGTTTCCAGATACCTGGCTGACATATTGTTTTCAGGAAGAAGGGGAATTTCCAGAACCTTTGTGCTGGCAATTATTATCTCTTGACTTGCAGTAGCAACAGTCTTCCCAGTGATTCGATGCACCTGGTAAAATGCATGAGGTCGTAAATATCGATCATCTGCTGTTCCAATAAACATCTGAAGATTTATCGGCTTTTCATTATAGCCCAGGAGCTAATTAGAAAGAACAAACAAAAATATAATTCATTATCCATTATATTTATAATAAGTTTACAACAGGAAGTTTATTATATCTGTAACATATATTATTGACACACAAAATGTTATTTCAAGAAGGTAACAATAAAAATGTAATAAGTGAACAATCTTCCAAATGTCAGAAGATTATGAGTTGTAAAATGCTGGAATGTTACAAAGGAATGAGGGGGTTTTGTTTTTTTTGTTTTTTGTATATATATCCGGAATAAAAATTTTGCAAAGCTTTCTTATAGAGTACTGTGAAAAACCACAAGGAAAGGGTGCCGACATGGCTCTGTTGGAAGAGTTGCAACTCTTGATCTTGGGATTGAGTCTGAGCCCCATGTTGGGTGTAGAGATTACTTAACAATAAATTAAAAAAAAAAAAAAAAAAAAAGGTGCCTGGGTGGCTCAGTTGGTTGGGCATCCAACTCTTGATTTCGGCTCAGGTCATGGACCCAGAGTTCTGAGATCAAGCCTTGTTTCGGGCTCCGGGCTGAGTATGGAGCCTGCTTAAGATTCTCACTCTCTCGGCCTGGGTGGCTGTCAGTTAAGTGTCCAACTTCAACTCATGGTTCGTGAGTTTGAGCCCCATACCAGGCTCTCTGGTGTCAGAGCAGAGGCTGCTTCAGATCCTGTCTCCCTTTCTCTGCCCCTCCCCCCAGTTTACTCTCTCTCTCTCTCTCTCTCTCAAAAATAAATATTAAAAAAAAAAAGAAGATTCTCTCTCTATCCCTCTGGCCCTCTCCCCAACTCGTGCTCTGCAAAGAGAGAAAGGAAATAAGGAAGAAAGGAAGGACAGACTGACTCTGTACTTTAGGCAACATTAACCATCCAGCCCAGACTTAAAAGATGTGGGTGTACAGGGGGCACCTGGGTGGCTCAGCTAGTTAAGTGTCCAACTCTTGATTTTAGCTTGGGTCATGATCTCACATTTTGTGGGTTCAAGCCCCATGTCGGGCTCCATGCTGACAGCGTGGAGCCTGCTTGGAGTTCTCTCCCCCCCCCCCCCCCGGCTCCTCCACTGAGTTCTCAATCAATCTCTCTCTCTCTTCCTCTCTCTCTCAAAATAAACAAGTAAACTTTAAAAAGACTTGGGTGTACAGGAAGGTCCTCTAACAGGCTATTAAAATCAGAAAGTTTGTTTTAGTAAAAAAATCTCAAAAAGCCTATTATATATGTTATCAACTTAAAATTTCAACTGACTTAACAGGCTGGGCTACTTGACTTTCTCTGGTGTCCTTCACTATTTTTGAGGTTAAGATGTGTATATAGGAGTAGGACCAGGAGGTGCTGGAGGTAAAAATAGCAACCACCAAAAAAGGAGGAAAATAAAACAAACAGAGCCTGAAGAAGTACACATATAGCACTTAGGGAGATTCCCCTGTCCAATCTGATGCTGACTAGCACCCAAATGACCCACCATTATGCAGGTAACAATGACAAACAGGAACAAACATAAAGAACTACTTCAAAGTATGGAGAGCAAATATAAGCATATACTGGAAGCAAAGTGACACATGCTAGAATTGTAACAAAACAGTGTTTCCTGTTTTTAAGGCTTTCAACCTGAGGGAAGGCCACAGACCATGCCTTACAAAGTGGTTGACTTTCCTGTACAAAATCTAGTCTTGAAGGGCCTCAAGAACCAAGGACAGAGTTTGGGACAACTTCAGCCTCTGAGGAACTCTGAGTTCCCTCAGAGTAAAAGGGAACTCCCAGAAAGGAGACAGCCAGAGAAGGGGAGCTCCAAGTTATACAAATAAACTTGGTCCAGTGCTTTGGCTGACCTGGAAACCATCCATAACAGGTCAGATCCCAAGGAGTCTAAGGCTAATATAACTGAAATGAGACTATGAGCTCCCACCAACCAGAGAGATTTTACAGGCTGACTCTAAACAAGTTAAGTGACTGCTTAAACAACAAAAAAAAAATCATTCTTTGGGGTTACATTTGGGTATATATGTATATCTGGTTTTGAACTGAATTTCTTTATATATTCTGAATCATTAATCCCTTGCAGATATAGGATTTTTACAAATATCCTTCATTCTGTAGGTTGGTGGGTTTTGTTTTGTTTTGTTTTGTTTTTTCACTTTCTTGGTGGTGTCCTTTGATGCACAAGTTTTTAACTTTCATGGGAGTCCAATTTATCTAGTTTGTCTTGATGCCTGTGTTTTTGTTGTCATACTTGAGAAAGCACTGCCAAATCCAATGTCAAGACTTCCCTGAATGTTTTCTTCTAAGAGTTTTATAGTTTTAGTAAAGTCTTACATTTAGGACCTTGATCTGTTTTGAGTGTATTTTTGTCTATGATGTAAGGTAAGGGTCCAACTATATTATTTTGTGGGTAGATATCCAATTTTCCCAGCACCATTGGTTGAAAAGACTGTCCTTTCCCCCAGTGAATAGTCTTGGCATTCTGTAGAAAATGAACTGACCATGTGTGAGGGCTTATTTCTGGGCTTTCTATTCTATTTCATCAATCTGTTTGTATGCCAATACCACAGTGTTTTAAACACTGCACCTTTGTAGTAAGTTACAAGTTAGGAAGAGTAAGCCCTCCAAATTTATTCTTCTTTTTCTGTGTTGTCTTGCTTATTTGAGGCCTCTTGCAATCCCACATGAATCTGAAAATATGCTTTTCCATTCAACAAAAAAGGCTGTTGGAATTTTGGTAGGAGCACTCACTCTCTAGATTGCTTTGGGGGGGGTACTGATGGCTTAATGTTAAGTCTTCCTATCTATGAACATGGATATCCATTTATTATGTGTACTTACATTTTATTTTTATCTTACTTGTTTCCATCTATTTTTCTTTCAGCAATATTTTATAGTTTTCAGCATATAAGTCTCGACACCTCCTTGGTTCAACATATTCCTAAGTATTTAATTCCTTCAGATGCTACTATAAATAGAATTACTTTTTAAATTTCCTCTTCAAGTTGTTCATCACTGGTACACAGAACCACAAATGGTACCTGTATTTTGATCTTCTACCCTGAAACGCTGAATTCTTTTATTAGCTCTAGTAGCTTTATTGTGGATGATGTGATATTTTCTATGTATAGGAATATGCCATCTATGAATAGAGACTATTTTACCTCTTCATTTGCAATTCAAATGCTTTTTATTTCTTTTTATTGTATAGTTCTAGCTAGGACTTTTAGCACAAATGCTTAACAGGAGTGGTGAAAGTGAGCCTCCTTATCTTGTTCCTAATCTTAACTCAGTCTTTTTTTTTTTATGTTTATTTATTTATTTGAGAGAGAGGTAGAGAGTGAGTAGTAGAGGACAGAAAGAGGGAGAGAATCCAAAGCAGAATCCAAATCCACACTGTCAGCACAGAGCCCAAAACAGGGCTCAAACTCACAAACCATGAGATAATGACCTGAGCCGAAATCAAGTTGGATGCTTAACCAACTAAGCCATCCAAGTGCCCCTAGCTTTCAGTCTTTTACCATTAAACATGATGTTAGCTGTGGGCTTTTCATAAATGACCTTTCATGGTAAGGAATTTTCCCCTTTTCCTAGTGTGTTGAGTGTTAGGGTTTTTTGGTGGCTTTTGTTTTTGTTTTTAATGAAAGGCTGTTGGGGCACCTGGGCAGCTCAGTTAAGCATCTGACTTCAGCTCAGGTCATGATCTCACAGTTTGTGTGTTTGAGCCCCGTACTGGGCTCTGCAGCGACAGCTCAGAGCCTGGAGCCTGCTTTGGATTCTGTGTCTCTTGTGTGCGCTCTCTCTCTGTCTGCCCCTGCCCCCAACTCACATTTGCTCTCTCTCAAAAATGAATAAATTACAAAAACAATTTAATGAAAGGCTGTTAAATTTTGTCAAATGGCCTTTTCCGTGTCAGCTGAGATGATCATGTGTTTTTTATCCCTTCTATTAATGTGGTGTATTACATCAACTGATTGTCCTATGTTCAATCCCCTTTTACATTTCTGGGATAAATTCCACTTGGCAATGCTATATAAACCTTTTAATGTGCTGTCGGATTTGGTTAGTTTTTTTGTTGAGAATTTTTGTGTTTAGATTCATTAGAAATCCTGATCTCTAGTTTTCTCTTCTTGTATCTTTGTCATTATTATCCTTTTGATTAAAAATTTTTTTCATGCTTCTACAGAAATCCCTCCATCTCTTCACATACCTAGCCTACTTCTACTAACTGGTTTAGTATTTTATTATGGTTAAATGAAAGACTCTTTCTGGTAACTCCAACATAGATGAAGAGGTAGAAGATCTAAGCCATCTCATCTCTAGGTCTGCTTCTACTGATTGTTTTCTTTTCACTGTGGGTCACACTTTCGTGTGTGTGTGTGTGTGTGTGTGTGTGTGTGTGTGTGTACTGTTGAGCATATACTGAACATTCTGTATGACAGACTTCTAAAGACTCAAGTAGAAATGTATTTACCTCCAAAAAGAGGTATGCGATTTCTTTTGTCAGGTTACAGTTCTTAAGCTATGTCTCGTCTTTGTTGCAGATTTAGTCTCATTCCTCAGCTTTGAATTAGTCGCTTTCTTATAGTTGGTGGTCTTAAAAGCTTCAGAGAGATTTCTCTCAGTAATCTCCACTGCTACTTTTAGCCACAATTGGGAGAAAGATGTGTTCCATGGCTGCTTTAATACATTGAACCAACAAGGGAGCGACATGATAATATAGGTTGCATGAAGTCCATTTTTCAGTATGCAGAGTGGAGGAGGTGTCCAGCACTTCAAGGCAGTACTGGAGTTTCTGGCACTCAGTCCCTAGCACTGTCAGAACAAGTTGTGGTCACGAGTTACAGTGTCAGTGATGTTTTCACTACAGCAGTACTGGGTAGGATGGCTAGACAATGTTCTAGACCATGTAGCTTCCAAGCGTGAGATTTTATAATACCCTTTAAAAAAATTATCTTCTATTTCTGTACTATGACTTATAAGTTATCCTGATAGATGATATCAAATATAAAGTGCCTAGTCATGTCATATAGGCAGTGATAAACAAATATTAGCTATTATTCTGCATCCATGATTCTAGGTATATAATATAGTCAGAGTTCAATTGTGAAGAAAGAGTTTTTTTCTACTATGTAGTCTTTCAGATGAACACTTTACTCCCCCTGCTTGCCCATCCCTAGATTACAGTGGAGTTTGTAACCAAGCAACATCATAATTCAGTGATTATCCTCTACTTAGGAAAGGACATGAAGATTTCTGCCTATTATTGGGTAGTATAATTTACCTAGGATGGTTTCCAATACTGTAACATTTATAAAGAAGCAATTAAAGCTTGGACCATTGCAATAGCCTCATAACTGTTCTCCTTGTTTTCACTCTGGCTCCTTTACAGCTACTCGCTGTGCAGAAGCCAGAGCAAACTTTAACTAGATAATTTCAAGCCCTGCTCAGAATTCTCTAATGGCTTCCTTTCAACACTCAACTAAATTAAAATGTCCTATGATGATTTACAAGGCCTACATGATTTGATCCCTGGCCAACTTGTTGCCTTACCTTCTTTAACTCTCTTCCCTTCAATGATTTGCTCTGACCATCCTGGCCTTAATGCTTGAACCACCCAAACTCATTCCTAGCCTCAAGGATTTCACACTTGATATTTTATCCCTCTGGAATATTCTTCCCTCTGATCTTCATATTACCCCACTCCTTCAGTTCCATACTCAAAGGTTACCTCCTAAGAGAAGACCACCCTACCTAAAATACCACATCTCTGTCCCCTTATCCTGTTTTATTATTTTTCATAGTATGGATCACTATGAAAAGTGTATTATGTATTTATTATCTATTTCCCTCAGTACCATAAGTTCCAAGAAGGCAGAAACTTTGTTTTGTTCACTCCTCTACCCTTTCGTTTTTTAACTGAGGATCTATTATAAAAATATCCATATTGAATGCCACTGCTTCAGCCAATATTATATAGGTGACACTAAAATAAAGAACATACGCTATGTGTTAACTAAAACTTATTTAATATTTATTTTTGAGAGAGAGAGCGTGGGCAGGGGAGGGGCAGAGGTGGGGGGAGGAACAGAGGATCCCAAGTGGGCTCTGTGCTGACAACAACGAGCCCAATGTGGGGCTCAAACTCACGAACTGTGAGATCATGATGTGAGCCAAAGTCAGACACTCAACCACTGAGCCACCCAGGCACCCCAACTAACTAGAATTTAAATAAAAACTTGAAACAAAAAGAATTTTTAAGAAGTAAAATTTAAAAAATAAAGAACAAAGTGGCATGTACTAAACTTTAAGAAATTAGTGAAGACTCTAAAAGGCACAAATTTACTTATAATAAAAAGGATGTACGGAAGCATATGATAAAAATCAATGAAGGCTCTATGAAGGAGAGAGAGGACAGAATCATGGAAATCAGTTAAGAGGCTGAAGCACTAGGTACTAACATCACATGTATTGGAAGTTTAAATTAGGGTGGAAGTGAGAACATAAACAGAAAATAGAAATGAGGGATGAATGCAATAAATATTTCCCTAAAGAGAATTTTTTTAACTGACTACACACGTAATAATGAGAAAGGAAAAAAAAGAGGTTAGAAGTTGTGAGCTTCAGTATCTAGGAGAATGGTGGTATCACTAGCAAATAAATGAAGAAGTCACTGATTCAGAACAGGTTTGGAGGGAGATAAGGTAAGGTTTTCTTTTTTTTTTTAATTTTTTTTTTCAACGTTTATTTACTTTTGGGACAGAGAGAGACAGAGCATGAACGGGGGAGGGGCAGAGAG